>NC_084707.1:17137050-17489723 GCF_033807575.1 Cydia pomonella
TTTTTAACCACATTTTAAAGGATATTAAAAAAAAGTAAAAAAAAGCAGATATATAAAGTCTTCCTCATTTGTTTTAAATTACGGCCCGAACTAATGGATTCGTTAAACTTCTAATCTTCGTTTAATTTTCACCACGTGAGTAAGTAGCATTCAACTTTATTGGATTTCCAGTGTGTAAAATTTCGTTTGACAGCATTTCGGCTATGTTACTAGTATCACTACATAGCCGTGTTCACTTACAAGGTTTGTGAATCCTATCGAAGTGACATGTTGATTTTCATGTCTAAATAACGAATCACCCACGACACCGCAACACCTCGTAAAATTTACAACCGACCGAAATACACGGGAAACAAGAAGAGCTCGGACGTCGCTATGCAATGTGACACCATTACCGCAAGGCGACAATAGGAACAGAAAGAGGAGAAATTTCGCGACCGTCGGCTGACTGCGCTGTAACGCCCCTGGCACTTCAGCGCGTGCAAAACACTATTTTGTTATCCTTTTTGTGAATACTATTCTGTTCTAGGCTTTACTGAAACATAAATTTGCTATATAGGTAGGTATATTAATTTAAGAATGATAGGATAGGTTTCGCTTGTAGCGCTTGGTTGGTTGGTTTGGTGGTCTCTACTATATTTTTCTGAGTGTAAAGAAAATTATACGTAGAGGCGAAATGAAAATGTGTTGTGATGAGTTAACTGAATACTGAATTAATTAATTGTTTGTTTTATTTACGAGTATATATACAGTTTATTTGCCATTTTTCTTAGCTCTAGCCAGTGTTGGCCGAACGTTAATTAGAATTGAAAATATTTAAAATTAACCATGGTTAATTTTAATGGTTAATTTCAATATTTTCAATTCTAATTAACTTTCGGCCAACATTGGCTCTAGCCATACACACTTAGTCATAAAACTTAAAATGACGATCAACATAAATAATTTTTAAGAATAGAAACCGACTCCAATGAGGGAGACCGGTGAAAGAAGAACTATGCGTCGTTGAAGAGTTCCATTCTGATCATCATTAGCAGTCTTCATCACTTCATCAAATGTCACTTTTTTAAATGTAAATGCTTGATTTGTTGATGAAAATACAAAAATCACTATACGTATGCCTTTCACATCGGAATCGAGAGAACTCTTAAATTCCCTCGATTCCTCATGGATCCCATCATCAGAACTGAGTTTTGACAAAAACGGGACCAATTCAATTCAATCAAAAACATAATTTTCTAAATCGGTTCAGAAATGACGGAGTTATGAAGTAACAAACATTTAAAAAAACCTAAAACCGAATTGAGAACCTCCTCCTTTTGAAATCTTGAAGCCGGTTAAGAAATAAACCTATTTTAACTTAAAGCTGATATTACATATACCTAATTGACATTAATTAGAAATACCACAGTCCCCAATTTGGTACAATATCAAGCATATTGTCGAGTTCTTTATTTCGCTTAATTCAGCAAATGATTGTTAATAATATCTCTTGTGTGGCACTGATCGAGTGTTCTGTTGGAATTGGAAGTGATGAGTGTCCTCCTCGAGACATTCGTCGAATTCCTCGCCCCGCCTCCGACGCTCCCAGTGCTCCACCACGTATTCATAGCAGGGAATGTGAAGAGGCCCATTCGGGCACATTATTTCCCGGTTTTTTCACTCATATTACGTCGGAACTAAATTAGCTTTTTCCGTTTTGTTGGTACATTAAGTAATGGGTTCTATGCGCGATGTTGGAGATGCATCTTTACTTAAAAATAGGCTTTTTGGCAATGAGATCGCCAGGTGTAGGTACTCTAATTATATCATTGTATGTTGTTTTAACAGTACCTACCTATTTATACATTCGGAGACTTCGGAATATATTATGATATGTTTGTCATTGGTTTTAACAACAATTTCACCCAAAAAGACATTTTACTTGATACAAATACCAACCTACCTGTTTATAACCAATATTATCAGAATTATGATTAAAAATGGTATTTTCATCGGCAACTAAAATAAATATTAATAAATAATATTACAACCCCGAACAAACATATGAGAAAAGCTTCCGCCAAACTACAGCTAATAAGGGGTACGTTTTATACCTCACGGCACTCAACAATTAAAATCGTTCGCTTTGAGCGGCATTTGTTTAAATTCACTAATTAAGTTGCCGCTAATTCGTAGTTATACGCGCCATCTGTGATCGCCGTATTCTATAGTTACAGCGACATACACGCAACTTATAATTTCCTATTTGCGCGACCATAGTTTTTAGTTTTATTAAATTAAATATTATATTATGTTTCAGATAAACATTTTTATTCGAGGGTTGTTATATGTTTGGTACAATATTGAATTGAAACAGTGCTGTTGACAATATCTTGTGTACTTGTGTAGTGTGCAATCAGCAGACTACGTAAAATAAAAGAATCCCGTATTTACCCAGCAACAGAAAAGTATAATTATCATTAGAAAATAGTTTTACATAACAAATCCTTTTAAGAAGTAATCAAAAACTGTAATAACAGTTTTTTGGCTGTTTGTATTTTCAGGAATACTTTTATTACTCGCCGATTTTCATTGGTCATGTAACTATTCCATAACTGTGTAAGAAGTAATTACTATGATGATTATTATGAATAAGTATTATAGTGTAGTGCACACATATAGATTGCAAACGTTAGACACAAATGACGCAAACTATTTTGTTCTTAAATGTATGAAAAAATCAGTAGAGAGCTAAATTAGAGCTAATAATGAGCACAGGGGCGGGTCCGCTGCGGGTGAAATATCGCTCATCTTGGGAGGTCTGGGCGCGGGCCGCGTCAAATTTTCGACACTCGCACGATTTTGTCAATCCCATTGATTAATATCTCTGTCAGTACGGAGATCGCAGATAACTTACCGGCGATCGAACGCCGGCCGTCATGCCCGACTGATGCGGTAAAAAATCGACAAGGTCTTAGATGTTTTTTGGTTAAGTAACAGACTTGATACATGCTTAAAAGATCCTTATAATTAAAATACTAAAAAGTTGAATCGATCTCATTAAATAACATAGCTAATACTCAGTCTTATTTTTAACGATAGTTGTTACTCGTAGTGTTAATTAACTTCAATCGCTGCATTGAACTTCATTTATCGTCATGTCCGTACAAAGTGATGTCATATAGTTCATGAGCTTAATTAATTTGTAATAAATTAGCAAGTTCTAGAGGTCACAGAGTCATTGAAAATCTTGGAGTACACTGTCGTTTGTCATCAGGACGTCGCGCCAGGTACACGGTGCTACGCCCTTTTCCGTCATAATCTCAACCTGCATAATAAATGTTGTGTGCCCGCCACTTATACCTAAATAAATCTTGAGATCTATCATTTCAATATATTTTATCTTTACGACACGAAGCATATTAAAATGGCAGATCTCAAGATTTACTTGAGCAGGATGCAACAGGAACACTTAAAACTATTTACTTGCTTATAACACCTTAATTACCACTTCTTGCGGAATAAGTCCTATTTGCAGTAAAGCTAATATATAAACTACCCTTCCTTCTACTGAAAATCTGTCAGTGGAAATATTTTGCTTTCGCATAATTATTGTTGTCATTTTTACTTGCACATACCTAATTTTGTAACATTCTTGACATGCTCATATGGCACCTATGACAAATGATCTTTTCAAAGGTTCAATTTCATTTCACAAGAAACCCGCGGCATGTGACTCCGGCCCACGAACATTGCAAATCATCAGCTAGTCTGCCAAGAGCTCGCATTTCAGCATCCAGTCGCGTCATGGCGTCAACTCGTGATGGATGCTCGGGTGTCGTTTGGATCCGACGGATCTGACTCGTTACAGATCAGCGCCTGCGAGAGACGCGCGTTCAAACTGTTGTATGACAGTCGCCCCTTTGAAACTCGACCTGTGACATAGATTTGTTACAAAATGTTTTCAGATTACAGCGCAGCTAAGTTAATTAGAAATCCGTCACATATTTTTAGTTAGACTGCCTGTTAATATTATTACTACTTTTAATATACTTTTATAATTATAACTTTTTATATTTACTTATAATATTCAACGCTTCAGCTTGGCAGGTTATTTTTAAAGGTAGGCTAGGACTTCACATTGAATATACGGACTGACGAAAATAGTTGAGATATTGTGTAGCGTGAGCTTTTGCCGCCATGGAAAACGAACTACATACCTATCAAATACTATTTTAAGCAAATTTTATTCGGCGTTTAGTTGATCGCAGCCTTAATCGTGTGGCCAGATATTAAGCTAGAAACGAATATCTGAACAATATTACAAACAGCTTATTATAATCAGTATCAAAAGTCATCTAATAAACTATAAAATAATCTGCAAGTGATTATAGCTGATGAAATATTCATAGGCCACCACGGTAGATTGTTGTCACCGGACAGGAATCACTTAGGCAGTACTTAGCCAGTATTACCGCTAATTCATTCTAATTCGCAGTAATGACCGTACATGGCTCTGCGCACACGCATTGCGAGGTGCAGTCACTGACAGTAGTTATCTAAGCTGTATCCACCTACATATATTTATATCGTTTCGTACTACTAGTTAGAGAATATTTTCTTGCCTTCATAAAGCTGTTAGGAATCGACCACACTGGTGGTTTCAAAATAAAGCACATTAACGCAACATTAACGTAATAAAACGCAGTTTAGGTAAGGTCGTTTTTGTATATGGACCGTGCGCTTTGGAGGGTCTGACATCTTGTGGCCTGAATCGGAAACATAAACATGTATATTGACACTTCACGCCAAAGTAAGTGCTGCCATCTACCATTCTCGTACGTTTTCTTGTGCATAGTAGCTTCTGCCATCTTGTGGGCTATATTGGAATGATAAACTTCACATTTACTCCTCGCGCCAAAAATCTGACGTCTCCTGTGCTGCCCGTCCATGCACCCTATAAGATAAATTTAGTTGCAAAATGAATTGGCATTTTAATGCGATGCCCTTAATATTTGTATGATCAGTTATGGAGTTGCGTTAATAGGATATTTTGTTCTCTGCCTACATACTTGTGTATACTGTAGTCAAAAGCGATATTTTAAAACTTTGTCAGCAAAACTACGTAAATAAAGTGTGGGTGGCGTACCTAGTATAGTACCTAATGAAACTAATATTGTGCGAAGTTCTGGTCGCCTATGATTGCAATCTTTACTGTCCATTAATACTCATAATACCTCTACAATAGATTAAAGTTAATAATACAAGAGATATATCTACATAGATAACAGTATCACGCGTAGGCAAGCAGCAGCTAGCGCCAAAAGTGCGCTAATGAGCGGCTCCGGATCAGCAATCTCGCGCCATCTGTCTCTAATCAACGGATCGAGTTAATTAAATCGCGTCGGCAATATGGCGGCGTAATTGCTATTAATAAAGCGTTCCTGTATAATTAGACGCAGAGCGCGGATTGGCTGCGCGGACCCTAATCACGGCACGACGTGATAACACTGCGCTAATGACGGCTTCCTATTGCATAATGTCGTCCACATACACACAGCCTATTCGTGCTACACAATCAATCTTTATGTACCACAGTAATTGATAATTTGCTTTATTAATCACTCGTAACGTATAAGGCGTTGGAATGTAAACAAACTAGGTATATGCCCCAATTAGGTACGTTGAATTAAGTTTTATCTAACAGCCTTCGTTTATTGCGTATTAGCATAAATGTATCCTACGCTGTTGCGCGCAAAACAAGGTAGTAAAAGTAAAATAGTTGTCTTGGTAGTCTAGTTAAGTAAATATTTATTTGCCTATACTTTGTTGCATAACGAAAAATGCTGTTGTTTACCGGTTAACTATAGACTAAGTGAGACAAACAGGCGTAGAAAAGAATATGTATATGTACATATGATGCAAAGTAAAATTTATCTTGGTCATATAAACAGGGTAGCGTAGGAAAGAACGTTTGTAAAAAATAAGGTTGAAAAGAAGCCAATACTTCAACGAAGCGAAAACCAGGTGATATTCTAGCGAGGAATGACGAATTGGCGAATTAGCACCTCGCTCGCTTTTAAAATTTGACTACAAGCCCACTCACGACATTTCATGAAATCATGAAGCACTTAGCCTAATACCTGTCCAATACCTACATATTAGCACTTGCGAAATAACATTATTACTAGTAACTGGAAACTACATTTTAGCTGCACTTAAAAAACGAATAATACAAAACGGCGCCAGCAATTTGCTATACGTAATTAGTTTAAATAAAAAGGATGCATGGTTGAGAAGATTCCAATAGTCCATCACATGCGTGCAGAAGCGAGGAACAATGATTGACGAGTTCGCACCTCGGCTTTCTAATTAAGACGACATGCCCACTCGCGACGCTTCGCGCTCGCTTAGTTGGCAACCTACTAATTTTACCCTTGTAGTGTCTCGGCAGCGCACTCAGATGCGTTACTTACTAGACCTAACTAAACTGATGGAACAATGTCGGATTTAAAATAAAAACGAGAATTGTATTAAGTATTTAGGTAATAATTATTAGTTATCCGGAAATAATAGTCTTTATTTAAAAATACTCTCATAGCAGCAGTACATTTATGCTTACTGCAGCTGCGTCTTTACCCAATCTAGTTTGTATTGTTCTGGTGTTTAATAACTAAAGCGGTTTAGGTGTATTAACTTGCAACTGAAATTATGATATCTGTACCTACCTATTACAAGTATTTTCTGAATTTAGTATTATAATATGTAATTAACATAGTGAGTCCAATGAAGCGTACAATACCCACAAATGGATTAATTTATGATGTCAGCTTGAGATTCCAAGCATAGACATGCGTTTTAACAATGTCATAACAATAACGAGGCGTTGTAAATAGCACCCCTTATTTCTGTTCGCGATATCTGCTCATTAAATCGGCTCATATGCGAGTCTCGTCTTTTTGGTCTCACGCGCTTTTCCGCTAACTTTTGGGTGGTAGAATGATGAACGACGTCGGTGGCCATATATCATTGCGGTAATATATCGCGCGGTGCGCCGAGTGTCGCCATTAACGCTGTGCGCAATTGCGCGCGCTCCGGCGACGCATGCACCATCCTGAAGGCTATAAGAAGCGTCTTGCAAATCGACGCGAGCGACCACATCCAAACGCGCATAAATCTTATTAATGCTCTTCTTATTTCCGTCCTTCGATCTTGTAAAATCGTTAGAACGCTTGAATTTAAACTAAGAGTGTCCGAATGAATATCTATAGTTCGTTAAATCGTGATGCGGCCGTTCAGCCGTAAGGGCATAACATTTTCTGTAGAAATCAAACCAATCAAAATCATATTGTAAATTAAGCATGTCTGCACAATATTAGTAAACGACTTGGGTGGGCGCTGATCCCGTGTTATGAATGTTCTTATGCTAGTTTGCGGGTCAGAAGCCGCATTCCGTAGTCACGTTGCGTTGCGCAAGCTTTGATAGCGAATTGTCAAGCGTGCGCCCGCTCGCTCGGGGGCTTGGGCCGCTGCCGCCGTCTACTAAAAGTGAGAGGCAGTCAGTCGAAGTGGCGTATCAACTTACAGTTAAAGATTTGTTGTTTCCGCTCTCGCCGCCTCAATGACTACCATTTTATGTCGATTTAGAGATAGTGTTTCACGCGCCCGCTACCGACACCACTTTTTGTGACACTCTTTTCTGCTTATAACAAGTTTATTATCGTCGATCGATGTTTGTTCATTGTATTTGATTTCTAATTTAGCGCTTTTGAAAGCTCTGTTAACTGTTCGTAATGAAGTGGTATAACATAACTTACGACTGTATGATTGCGCCTTCCTCCCTATTCAAAACACTCCGACAGGAAACCGCAGCGGTATAGGAGTGTAATAAGAGCTATTATGTCGACCAACCACAATTTTACTTACAATAAACAACAAAAACATACACTTCTACAAAATGTGTACCCATTCATCTTTCTCCAACGGGTGACATTAAAAATGTCTCCGTTAAGAAGGGGAAGGGGGCTGCTCTGTAGAGTCAAAGTCGCCTGAAGTGGTTCGCACCGCAGTCTTACAATTTATAACTTGTTGCCAAACGATTTTTGTCTTTACCGTGGTTCAATTTCTACTTTTTATGTCTAAATATTTATCATTGCTGACGATGTCTCAGCTATAAGGGGAGAATAAATATATACGCCCTCGTTACGATACATGCTTGAGGTTTTGTTAAGAGGAATTACGGAACAAAAACGGTAAGAATGTAAGTAAAAAATTGCGACTTAATGATGTAGCGACACTGTCGTCACGCACTCTGCGGGTTTCTCTGTGTGTTTTAATAGTTTATTTCATGCGTTGAAACGCATGTAATGTAACACTTATCCGGTGCACTGCAATATACTAATTAGTTGCGATAATGCGCGATACGAGCTCTAATGAGCGGCGACGATTTGCCGCGCTCTCAGCGAGCGATAATTGCTACGCAACCAAGTAATTGTCCAATAATTGCGTTAACGCGAAAATGTACGCTTTAACATAACAATGGATCGAGGAAGTCCACGCTTTAAAACAAAATAAAAATAAATTGCACATGTGTTACACTTTAGTGCGCCGTCTACTGGAACGACATGTACTGAATATTATTTAATTTGGGTAACAGGACCAAAAGTTTACAGATTTCAGTTCAGTGTCGTCAGTTAACATAAAGCATGGAATTTTATTAATGTATTAAATAGTGTGACAAATTTACTTACATACAAACATTAGAATCATGTAGGTACCTAAGGTTGTTGTTGTTGTCCTAAAGCACCCCAGAGGTGCAAGCTCGCGCCACGCCTTCCTAACTTCAGCTCGCCTTCTGGCCTCGCTCCAGCTCAACCCGACCGCTCGTAGCTCTCTTAAGACGGACCGTTGCCAAGAGTGTACAGGAAGCCCGGAGCCACGGCTTCCGTCCGGAGGTTTCCACGCGAAAGCTATGGTAGCATTATTCGTTTCCCCTCTTCGAATAGTATGTCCTATCCATCTCCATTTCCGTGTCGCGATTTCTTCGTCAATGGGTGTTTACCGGCCTACTCCATAGGTTTTGATTTCGAATGGTTTTGGCCAGAAAACGTGAAGGATCGACCTGAGGGACTTGTTGACGAAGACCTGAAGTTTATTAGTTATTCTCTCTCCACGTTTCGCAGCCAAAAAGCAACACAGATTTCACAATGGATTTGAAGAGGGAAAGTTTAACCCGTCGCGAGGGCACATTTGACTCCCAACCAGCCTTTTACTGAGCGAACGCAGCCTTCGCCTTCTTTATCCTGTTGTCGATGTCTTCATCCACTCCACCTTTGCAGGATAGTACGCTCCCCAGGTACACAAACTTTGACACTGAGTCCAGGTTCTCACCCCCCAGCGACAGCGGATCCGTTGTACTTGACTTAACTCGCATGCTAACTGTCTTACGTCTGTTGACTCGCAGGGCCATTCTATCAGCCTCTTCTTTAAGACTTTCAAGTTTGGCTTCTAGATGAGCAAGAGTAGGCGAAATCAACACGATATCGTCCGTGTAGTCCAAGTCCTCTAAAACGTTCATGTCCCATGTACGCATGACGTCATCCAAGAAAATCACAAATAAAAGCAGTGATAGAAGGCACCCTTGCCCTACTCCGGCTGATATCTGTATCGGCGCTAAAAGCTCTTTCTCATGGATCACCCTGCATGTGCTACCTTCGTATAAAGAGCGTATTATGCGGACAATACAGGTAGGGATCCTGCTTAGGCTAGACCACAACGCGCTCCATTCCAGTGTCGAAGGCCTTTTCGAAGTCAGCGAAAGGCAAGAACAGTTCCGATTGTCATTCTAAGCACTGTTCTATAAGGATACGTAGGGTATTAGTATGGTCAGTGCAGGTGCGACCCAGGCGAAAACCCGCCTGGTCTTCGCGCAGAGTATCAGCTACTTTTGGTGCGATGCGATTGAGGAGGAATTTTGCCAGGACTTTGGCAGCAGCTGGAAGTAGTGTGATGCCGCGCCAGTTATCGCACCGCGATAGATCACCCTTCTTCGGGACTTTCACCAGGAGTCCTTGTTTCCACTAGGCGGGTACTTGTCCAGTTTCCTATATACGGGTTATTAGGGGATACAGTAGCGTTGAAGATGTGGCGATATCAGCCTTCAGCATATATCAACATGCACATTGTCGATTCCTAGCGACTTACCCGGCTTCAAGGATTTTAAAGCCGTGACTACCTCATCAAATAATGGCGGCATGGTTGAAATGTCCAGGCAGGTTCGCTAAAGGTGCTGCACTCCGGTTCCGGTGACTGGGTTTGGTCTAAAATGTGAGTAAAGTGCTCCGTCCAACGTTGCAGCTGTTCTCTAGCTGTACATAGTAAGCTACCGTCGCTTCCCTTCAGCAGTTTCCTGACTGCACGAGCACCACGCCCACTGAGAGAGCGCATGATGTCGTATAACTCGCGCATGTCCCTGCCGTTAGCGGCGGTATTGGCGCGGTCTGCCAGCTCATCAGCGGCTTTCCGGCGATCTTGACGCGCGATTCTCTATATCATAGATCGAAAAGTGCCGTATTTGTCCTTCAAGCGGGCTGTTTGAGGCTCTACAGAGGTCAGTAATTGGGTCTTGATGTTATGCCTAGCATCCAGACCTTCCTCCTTAGATTAGAATACCCGAGCACTTTTTCGCTAGCGTTTGCAAAGGTAGTGCGAATGCGGGTCCAGGTCTCCTACATCTGCTCGTCCTCGAGTTCCTCCAGGAGCTCGAACTGATTCCGGAGACATAGGCGGAAGTTCTCACGACACTCGGGGTCCCGGAGTTTCTGCACATCAAATCTGATCACGGCTGATCGCAATATGTTCAATTTGGTTCCGTGTTACGCCATCTGGAGAGATCCACGTCACCTTGTGGCACTCCTCGTGCCGGAAGAGTGTGGGAGAGGTACCTAAGGTACTTTCGCGTATCTTCCGAATCATTTCCTGAATCGGATGATCACCCATAATTTCGTCATGTTAGAGTCCATTTTCAAAATAACTCCATATTTCCAAATGACACAGAAAGTGACACTAAATAACGCATACGTCTTATAAATAAACTGACGTAGGTAAAACTGTTGTAAAAGATTATGTAACTCTACCTATAGGTACTATTCTCTTAATGCACCCTTCTCCTTGTCGCGAAATGTTGATAGCAATGGAGTTTTTGATGGCATAATATTTCTCGCATGCTCGAAAATATTACCAACTGTTATGATTTACGAGGCAGAGTTACCCTTATACATTTTTAAACCACAGTTAAGTAGACTGTTGGTGAAGTGTATGGTCGATAAAACAGAATAATTACCTACTGTATTATCGCTAGATTGTTTAAAACATCTGCGTTAAGTCACACTATCTACAATATCATTACACGACGCTATATTTTCTATAATGACATGTCTTCTAACCCTTTAATGTAGGTACGTACTACATATCTATTTTATAATGAAAGAAAAACAATAAGACGCACGAAGTGGAGCCACGAATTTAGGCAAAAGCAGTTAAACTGTTCAGGAGCAGTGTTCTAAATCTAACTGGTAACTGGTTAGCGAGGAACAATGACAACTTATGCTGACCATGTTAACCAGTCTTGTTTTTTTTTTACTATTTAGGTATTAGTATACTAAAATTTATTTTTATTTTGTTACAGACGTATGTTCCCGACGGTGCGCGTGTCTTTCGCGGGGTGCCGTGCGGAGGCGCGCTACGCGGTGCTGCTGGACGTGGTGCCGGTGGACGGCAAGCGCTACCGCTACGCCTACCACCGCTCCTCGTGGCTGGTAGCGGGCAAGGCGGACCCGCCCGCGCCCGCGCGCCTCTACCCGCACCCCGACTCGCCCTTCTCCGGCGACCAGTTACGCAAGCAGGTCGTCTCCTTCGAGAAGGTCAAACTTACCAACAATGAGATGGACAAAAATGGACAAGTATGTTAAAATAAAGTATACTTACCTTTCAGAATTATATATTTGTTAACATAACGCTTAGTATACAGGACGATAAACAGTTGTAGCCGATTTGTACACCTATGTTTCAAATGGGAGGTATTGAAAATCATCAACAAAGTACAGTCAACGGCAAATAATATGTTTACATTGTTTACCTTATTACAAGAGTCAGGTGCAAAAGTGTCAACATATCTTTGACGTCGATTGTACACACATACGTATTATCATAACCTCCTCAACTTACACCTTGCGGGGCACAGGATAAGGGCTATCTTTTCCCCGTGCTTCCTTGTTTGTAAGAATAAGCATATACCCAACAATAATATGTCCATCAATATGAGATTATGAAATTAACGCTGCCTTTTTTGTCTAGTTGGTGTTAAACTCGATGCACAAGTACCAGCCCCGGATCCACCTGGTGCTGCGACGCGAGGGCGCCATCAACGCGCCGATCACAGACCTGGAACAAGAAGAGTTCAAAACGTTCATCTTCCCGGAGTGTGTCTTCACCGCCGTCACCGCCTACCAGAATCAACTTGTAAGTATTCTTTTTTATGCTAGTACAGTAATATGGTGATAAAGATGGTACAGCAAACTACACTATGGTACATTTATGCAGGTTTGCTGATTTTACTGCTTATGGGACATAATTAAAATCAGGATAAAGTTTTCTCATAGATTTAGACCACCTTACACTAGTTTGTTACCTATAGAGAGCTCTAACGTTTACAGCTGACATAAAGCACAAGCGCTCCCTCAAACGACTGTTCAGAATGTTTTATGCGCGTGATAAACGTCACCGTGCTAAAAGGACTGATTGATCGATCTGCCTGGCTTATCTATTTGATACCCGAAATAGATCTGAGAGCTAAACGTTTGGGATACGTGTGCGTCGACTGACTATCGACGGGTTCTATTTCCGCGACACTAATTGCATCCCGCTGAAAGGTATGTCCAGTGGAACAAAGGGAGGTGGCACATAATTTTTTGTATATCAGGCGGCCACACGCGGGCGAGGCGACGACGGACGGATAGCGCGGTTGACGCGTGCCCGACGGCGACGACTAAAGTTTTCACGCGCGCTAAATATAATCCTTTAAACGATGTCCAGCTATGCACGTCACATTACTGAACGGTTTCCATATAAGTATTCATTTCGATAATTTGTACAAGTTCGAGCTTTAAGCATCTATTCAACTGCAATTGCTGTGCTTAGGTCTTTCGATTAAATCGTTGCGCTGTGTTATTGACTTGTATCGTAAATATACCTAGGCGTGTTAATTGATATCGATTCATATTGGTGGGTGCACAGTACCTACATAGTTGATAAAAATAACAATTCAAAGCACCATTATATTATTGGGATCACGATTTGCTGAATAGAGTTGGTCTGGACTTGATGATTCAACATCTGATAAAGGTAAAGGATCAGTAGTATGTGTACCTATGGATTTTTAGCCAAGTGGAATTATAACCAAAGTTTATGAAAGTTTATGAAGCTCCCCCCCCCCCTCCAAACCCATCTTCTTTGGTGTTGCAGGTTTCCATGGGCGGTGGTAATCGCTTACCATCAGGTGATCCGTCTGCTCGTTTGCCTCCTGTATCATAAAAAATAATAATAATAATAAACAAACCAGTTGCTATTGCTGGAACAAAATGAAAAATCTATTAAAAAGGAAAAGAAAGTTCAAGACTAGAGTGCGACTGAGATGCTCGCACTACGTTTTAATATCATATGTTGATATACATATTTAATAGCTAGAGAATAGAATCATCAACGAATTAGATTATAAATTCTGTCTTAAAATGTAATAATTAAACGGTTATCCGCCTGTCGCGCTCACCGCCGCCTCGGCCGCACGCCGCATATGTCGCCATGCACAATTAATCCTCTGTCACAAGAGCGTTTGGGCGTCTCCACTCTCCACGCTTCTCGTTTTGTATCTTCCCGTGTAAAATAATTAGGACATTTTGAGGTTCATAAAGGAAGCTACTTTATATCGACAACGCGGTACATAAATCTTCATTCGCCCCTTAATTAGCTGCTCCGGACCATTTGTAAGCTTAAAACGAAACATAGTGAAAGCTTAGTTTATTGTATTTCAGTTACTTAAATATACTCATTGTCTTACAGTTATGAAATAGTCTGTCATCAATTATCTCGACATTTTTAAATTATATCTGGTTCCAGATGATACCCACGAAAATAACTAATGTAAATAAGGTATACATACCTTCTGTTTTGATAGCAAAACTTTACTTGCACCAGACTATTTAGCTAAGGTCTGTATTTATAACGACCTTCGTAGTTAATGTTATCGAAGCTCCGCCTACGATAGCTACAGATGACTCCCTTGGGTCGATGCACATTGGTTTCTATTGATTCTAATGCACTTCTAGATTGACTACCAGAATCTGACCTTAACAGAGGGAACATTGCACTTTAAACATGGAATTATCTAAATGAGCCGCTGCAGTCAGTAGCGTCGCAATGATCAAGTATTTTTTTGGAAATAAATAAACGAATGCTTATTCACGGCAATTGTATAATCAGTATTTCGTAGCAAATCTAAAATATCTGTCTACTCACTTCACAAAGTAAAGAGCGCGATATCGGCGGTTCGATCGCAGCGCGCGCGCACCGCTGGCCCGATTTGGCTGACGTCACATCTCTGACAGCTAAAACATTTGTCGAACAGCGGAGATAGTGTCACTGATAAACCAATCCCTTACAACAATAAGAATACACTTAGCATGTTTGCACCTGCGCGCCAAGAGATCGATATGGCTCAGCCTGCATAACTTTAAGCTTTTAAAAGAGCAGTCGAATACGTCGTTATAGATGAGTATAAAAAACCTAAAAACATTATACAGACGATGAAACACCAGCCTAATTTTGAATAGTTGCTTTACAGCAGACTCGGATCTCTTTAGCTGCCCGTATGAAAAAAGTGTCACCACAATTTTATATCGAAGCGAGACGTTGTTAAATCGGTTTGAAATGAAACATCATTATTGGTGCTTTATCACACTGGAACGCTGATATAAGACAAGATAAAACTGCTCAAAAAACTTGAATAGTTTTTTTGTGTGTGTCGCGGTGTGAGACTGTGCGTCGCCTGGCGCGGGCGCAGCGCCGCGGGGTGGTTCCCGGGAAAACGGCGCTCGCGCTCCAACCTGCTTCAATATTTATACATTTTTACACCCACCGGGCCATTGTCGCTTCGCTCGTTTTGTGAGAAACCTTTGTCCAGGATTCGACTCGCTGCGAGGTGACAATGTTTGTTAGCGTTCGCGCATCCCCAATGCACACAATGTGTTTTTTAATAGCCGATGACTTGTGAATTTGTTATGATTGATAGCTCCACTGAGGATTCTGGAGTAAAAACTCGCGGATGGTAACCTGCAGAGTTGTTTCAACCGTCTATGTTGACTCTTTCAATGGAGTTTTATAAAAATGGTAATCCTTAGAAATATCTTATTAAAATCGGTGTCAACAGGGCCAAAAGTAATAGGAATAAGTTGGATGCTTAGTGCAAGACAAATGTGTCGTAAAACGATTAAAGAAATCGTGTAGGTAACTATTTTTGTTAGTCACGCTATAGAGCGCATTGCGCGGCTCGAGGAGATGATCACGGAAATAACTGCTCAGCGCAACCGCACACACGCACCACAATGTTCAATAGACACTTAATTGAAATTTATTTCTCATTTCTCAGTAGATATCAACAATCAATATTCTAAAATCTCAAAGCTATTCTCACATTGATCGGCTACAAACGTGTTTTACACGAGCATAATCATACAATATAATGAAGGAGTTAAGGCAAACACAATTTCAATAACAAAGGGCAGCCATGACAAATAAACATATTTCATGGGCCAAAATGGCTGCGGTCAGGTGTCACGCCGCCGCCCGCGCCTGCGCCGCTCCTCCCGCAATTCTTTCTTCCCGATAATCGATTCATTCTTTATTGTGATCCTTTTATGCTTGACAACTTTTAACAAGTATAACGTTGACTAATCCATATTAAAATTAGATACTTTTGTAAGTTCTATGTTACAAATTACATAAGTGATGCTGACAAACAACCTTACTTAAAGTTTGTTAAACTGACATCTCATCTCTCATCTTATGTAATTTGGCTATGTAAGAACAAAATTAGTAAGTAATTTTGAACACAAGCAAGAATCACACTCGTATCAATTTTAGATAATATGAAGATGCGAATTCGTTTTTTGTTCTAATTGAAATAAAACCTAACTCAACGGGTAGGTAGAGTCGGGCTAAGCTGAGTGTGGCAGTGTCACCATTAACGTTAGGTACAGTCACAATGTGCCAAAAATATATATACACTACCTTAATATATGGGCAATAAAGTCGTGTATACATACTTTTGGCACTTTTTTCGTATCGATATTTTCAGACGTGACCGTACTATGCAAATGATGTGACGTTTATAATGGCTTTACTATATTTTGTCTCGTCAGCTGGTTAATAGAGCTTAGATGGAATGTATACTTGATAGAGTAAGTTTAATTGACAACTTGTAGTATTTGTACACCCACCCACAGAAATCACGTTCTTTTGTATTCGGGAGAAATTTTTTTTATATTTTAGGGGTCACAAACTTTATTTTATTAAAGCATATTCATATCACATCACGTCGTAAAACGCACTTTTAGTATGAAATAAAATTAATTACTTACTTCACTGGCTCGGTGACCCAAACAGGATCTTGGCCTCTGACACAAGAGAGCGCCACTGTGCCCTATCATGCGCCACTTCGCGCCAGTTGGGTATTCCGAGGGCGGACAGGTCTTTTAGGACTTCGTCACTCCAGCGATATCTGGACGGACGTTTTCCACCCGGGTGCCCCACATACGCTCCTCTCACAGCACGATCCTCTCCCATCTTCTCTAGGTGACCGAGCCAGCGGAGTCGTGTGGCTTTGATCTCTCCAATTATATTGGACATCGCAACCAGCTCCTCCAGTTCCATCTTCCAAATCTGGCGGAAGATCCTGGGACCTATCAGAGATGAAGATGGAACTTGGAGGCGTAGGAAGAATAGGGAGCTAGAGGAAATGAAAATTAATCAAATTAAAAATTATCATTTTCAAATGATATCGGGAGATCAAATTATTAAATGAAAATATGTAAATATTCTAAATATTGTACTACCTACGAATAAAATAAGCGAGCCTAAGTAGGCGGTTATCACAATCATGCGGTATCCTGATGCGACGCCTTTATTAACAATGAATAAGGCCAGTTAAGAAGAAACAAACACAACGCAAAAATACAAGAAGTCAACGTACTTTCTTTAAATGTGGATTTAAAATAATGTTAAATGAATTTATTTATTGGTCTTGCATCTCGGTTCTACCTGGTTTCTTTTTAGTGAATGAAGTGATGCCATCCTGCTCTCTCCCGCCATCGATCACGTGACGTCACGCGCAGCCGTCGTGTGCGGGCGCGGGATTTATTGCGTCTGCGCACCCTGCCACTGTACGGGGAAAAACTAAACATCTTGCTGAACAAGAACTTCAATTAATTTCAACTTGTTAAGTGACGCCTTTCTTTCCTGCTGTAAATAGAGCGCCAATTTAACAAGAACTTATGGGAGACAATATTACTTACACTGAGAAAATATTTTTATTAATAAAAATTATTGAAATTGCATTAACGTTTCATGCTTTAAACAGTTCCATATGAGCCTATCGAACAAAACAGTAAATTTTACTGTTCCGAAAAGACCGTAAATTTTACTGTTTTGAGTAGCTAAAATGTAGTGACTGTGACTGTTCGTTTATTTTTATCGTTTTTTCAATACTTATAAACGTTCAAACTGTTTTGTATTTTATTGTTTTTCAAACATTTGTTGATATTGCATAAAGCAATTAATCCTAATGAAAATCACTTTAATGTTTGCTCGATAGATCATATTTTTTCAGTGTATAATTTTAACCTCTGTCATTAACCTTAAACAAAATGTTAGGTAATTAATATCATTGCCCGATAAGTCTCGAAAAGTAAAATAAGTCATCACCATGCACCATGACAGGTGACGTTACATAAATTCGCAACAACAACATCAAATGCCGAATCAAAGGAATTAATAAAGAAAAACAGCTCGTTTCAATAGAAATGTGGCAAATTGCTTATTCGTTAATTTTCCGAGTGTGCAGCCAAAATAGCGGACACGAATGTAAAGTGGACCTGATACTCAGCGTGGGTCCACTTAAGGATCTAATAAACAAACTGAACCAGGAAACGAACGAATCTAATGATCGGCTTTATTTAAGTTAATCAAATGTTCGCGATGAAGCTGAAACAATTTGAAGATCTGCTCGAATTTGTACCCGCATGTGCGTTAAAATCTTATACAGTGTGTAAAGAGTCTACAAGCAATGTGGGTTTGCAGAATGCTCATAAGAATAGTAGCCGAAATCGCAGACAACCTGTACGATTTGCACGATGTCTCTCTCATCCTGTCGGTGGGCAGCGTCAGCGACAGCCTTCGGCTCCTCGAGTTGTTGGATGAAGACGAAATCTGAAACCTTACTTGAAATTACTGGTCAGAAGTTACATATATAAAAAGCCTACGTGATTTATTTTGTACTATTTACTAGCTGTTAATTATGTCAAAAATGCAATACTCAGAAGCATGACCATAATAGTAAATAATTAAAGAAGTTGCAAATTAAACGTAAGATTCCAGTTAGTGAGATTGAATTAAACTGGCACTTTCCGATACGTATTTAGTACAGCCGTTATTTAACGTGATCTAGAATGCTAATGCAAATTTTGTTTGTAGTAAACTGACGAGTCTCGATACTGGGCACATTATCCCACGTGAAACCGGTCGAGCCACATGCGGCGCGGTTTCGGAGCACTCGCGAATTATTGTCAATAAAGCATCGGTTTTCTGGAAAACGTCGTTAGAACCGGCAGCTGTAGCTCCAGCCTCGACGCCATGAGAACGTCTTCGATTGAACCTTGTGCAACTTCAAATCAACGAACAATTGCTCTTCATCATTCTTTACTCGAGCTCGTAGACTCTTGCTATAATTTTGATGGGTTAAGTACCCTATTTGTACTGATTGTTTGAATTGCAGTTAAAGTTAGCGGTATGTCAAGAGTAGAGCCATTGAAAATTAACAGTCCGATACTTTTGATCCAGAATTTGAAAGCTCGATCCACAATCGAAACTTAATAAACTAAAGATTTACTAATTCAATATATGTATCAGTATTATTTAATCGTTTGGCGTATCTATAGCGCTATTACTAGGTACTGTACGGAGATTTCGCCCTAAAAGCGCATGCATGCATAGATCACCGCGTCTCCGTCGACGATTCCCTCCTTACGTCCATCAGTGAGATACCTAGCTGTACAGGAACGCCGGCATAATTTATCCGTCGGAATGTCCCTCCGATCTCGCTTGTGGACTGACTTCTTGCGTGTTTACATGACAACCGAACAATCTAATTCGTCATGTCTTTTAAATACATGTGGTTGAAGAGATAATAGCATCAATGTGATGCTAGTCATTCTTAGATTAGTATGAATGATAATCGTATAGACTATAAATAGAGCATTAATCAACTCTTAACATAAATAATTACGAATGTTTAATTCTGTTTTTAGCTACTTAAACAAAAATATAAATAGATCTGCGTTTGTCGAGTGCACATGGTTCTGTATCTCGTTCCATACAATACATCACCACCCCAATAATTAGAGCATCGTTTGCAGCGCGCAGGCGACGTTCGTTTCTCCTTGACGCCTTTTTGTGAGCTTTTTTTGTTTCCCGCTCGGGAATAATGTCATTATGGCGCCTTTAATGTTGTCAGTGAGCGCAGCCGCCGCCCAAGGCGAACGTTTGTTGATACTTAAATTAGGATGTTTTGACACGCCTTGTTCTTATGTTTGTACTAAATCTAATAAACGTCAGTAGCAAGAAAGCGTCTCATTCATTACTCCGTGGCGCTTGCTCATTGATATATTACGAAAAAACTTCATAAAAAGTGAATGACGCTTCTTTAACGGAAAAGCAAATCACGAAACGAGCAGTGTCAACCCATTGAAAACAATTACGGGCGGCTCGACAGGCATACATAATGTATAATGCGTCAATATTGTCAGCTACTACTCGCATTGTAGGCGCACTCATTACGTCAGGCGCAGGCGCGACGAGGGCGGCCATTGTAGTCAATGGAGCCAGGTGGGTGTGCAAGCGTAAGTAGCTGCGCCACGGTGACCCGCGACCTGCAGCCCGTGGCCGGTCGCCCGTCTCGGACTTCGATGTATTGAATGACACATCGAAAGGGTCTAGCAAGCTAAGCTAAGAAGATTGGCCCCCGCAAGGGATTTGGTTGTAATTTGAGGTGCAGTAGTGGCAGGTCCTAAGAAAACTGTATGCGTAATATCCGCCTTCGATCTTCTTTTGTTTCAGACTTATCCAGGAAAATGTCAAAAAATCAAGGTAATTTTTTAACTGTTATTGCAGCTAAACCAAGCAAGCGAGAGCAACCAAATAAATTCAGAATTAAGGAGCATAAAATAGGGTTCATAATGCATATTTTTACAGACATTCATTTTCTTGAACTTGGATGAAAAAAATTATGTTTTTTTTTCTGCTCCATTTTTTTGCCACTTTTCGCGGAGACACAACTATCAAAAAAATTACTTGATAAGCCACAATTGTTAACTACGTGTCCATTTAAAAACATTTTGAAAATTCATGGTGCGTCATGTCAAAAAAAAAAAACAATTACGAAGATATGTTTACTATATCATATTATATCAATAGAGTAGTACCTACTATCTAGTGGCAAATGTGTGTGTCTGTAGTATACAATTACGAACATAAAGTCGAAAATATTTGGGCTCCACATACCATTGCAAATGTCTAAGGAGCTCTTTCTGAAATCCTTACCAGACGACATTTTTCTTACGGACGAAAATATTGCCCGTAAGAGAAAATGTGAATATTGTAGAATCGAATTTAGTTATACTTGGGACGATGAAGAGAAATGACTCTGTAAAAATGGAAGAATTGTATTGTTCTGTTTGCTGTATCGAGTTATTTGTTAATATGGAATGGTAATAAAAAATGTTTTTGTCAATGACTTTACATCCAATACTTTTATGTACCCACTTCGTTTCTTATTTGCATATTTAAAAAAAAATTAAATAATACCTAAAGCAATCAATTTTTGCAGCGTTCTTTATCACTTTTTTAGTTCCATTTGTTTTGCATAAACATATATTACAACATTTACACCTTCTTTCAGATACATATTATTAAAATTGCATAAGAAATAGCTAGATAATGTCTCAATTAATTATTTCATAATGAACGAAAGAGGAAGTTATACTACAGACACATTTGCCACTAGATAGTAGGTACTACTCTATTGATATAATATGATATAGTAAACATATCTTCGTAATTGTTTTTTTTTTTGACATGACGCACCATGACTTTTCAAAATGTTTTTAAATGGATACGTAGTTAACAAATGTGGCTTATCACGTAATTTTTTTGATAGTTGTGTCTCCGCGAGAAGTGGCAAAAAAATGGAGCAGAAAAAAATTACATTATTTTTTTCATCCAAGTTCAAGGAAATGAATGTCTGTAAAAATATGCATTATGAACCCCATTTTATGCTCCTTAATTCTGAATTTATTTGGTTGCTCTGGCTTGCTTGGTTTAGCTGCAATAACAGTTTAAAAATTACCTTGATTTTTTGACATTTTCGTGGATAAGTCTGAAACAAAAGAAGATCGAAGGCTGATATTACGCATACAGTGTTCTTAGGACCTGCCACTTCTGCACCTCAAATTACAACCAAATCCCTTGCGGGGGCCAATCTTCTTAGCTTAGCTTGCTAGACCCTTTACATGACGACCCTTATTAAGACCTGCTTCAAAATGGTACCCACATAATGTGCCAATTACAAAATAATCTAACGGGGGAGACATAAAGAGTTTTAAAAGCCAGCATTGTCTTTTACGTGAGCAAGAACTAGCTCCAAGTCGGAAGCATAAAAACGTATGTACACACTAGGAGTGCATGGTAAGTGGTAACCAAGAAATAAGTTTTTATTAAAAATTTCATTTTTGGTACAAGCTTTTATCGCTGACTGTACTTTTCTTTCCACAGGCAACTAATACTCATCGAGCAAATTCTAAAAACCCCAAACACAATTAGGTTGCGTTGTTTTATCAGAGTTCCTATGTCCACCTCTTGTCTCCATCATCAGATCAGCTCGATGGTACCATAATATTGCATTGTCACCCGACTTACATATGTATGCAAATTTTCAGCTCAATCGGAAACTGGGAAGTGGAATTTAACTTGCAAGATTTGATTACAAACAGACAACGGTCAGGTGAAAGTAAATAAAAGCTAGTAATGGCTGTAATCTAAGAGTCCTACGCTAAGTATGCACATACTAAGTGGGTACTCCTTTTTAGGGTTCCGTACCTCGAAAGGAAAAATCGGAACCCTTATAGGATTACTTTGTGGTCTGTCTGTCAAGACCCTTTTTATCAGGACAGGAACGCGTGGAGGTGGAATTAATACCAAATACTCAGGTGTACTGTCCCTTGGAGCTCTGAAAAAATCAAACTTCTAAGCCAACGCAATCAAAAGATACAGCCGTTTATGCCGCAAATTTCCGCAAATTTTCGACACTCGCAAGGGAATCAAAACCTACAGGGTACTTCCAGTGAACTCAGAATCTTGAAATATGTGACGAAGCAACGTCTTATCTTATAGCACAGATAAAGGAAAAATTGCGGTAACCGTAAATTTTTAGTTACATCATATAATAAAAATATTTTAAATAATGGATATGACTCGATTGTCGTGATGGGTGAACTTTTACTTATATACTACAGGTTTGTACGGAACCCTCGGTGCGCGAGTCCGACTCGCACTTGGCCGGTTTTTTCATGAAGGTCCCTACGAGTATACGTAGAGAAAAAAAGACGCTTTCATTTTCTGGTGCAATTCTTTGATTTCAATATTACGATATTCAAAGAAACAATTTACTGAATGAGTAACTTACACGATTCTTTGTTCAGCTTTAATTTATTTTCGTAATCATTAGGCGGGCGACACGTTGTGTGTGATGTTACTTGCGGCAACAGAAGATTTGTCACGAGATAGTCAATATTTTGTATTGTTTATCGTTTTTCTTTGATCCGTGACAATGCGAGCCCGGATGTATTTTCTAGTCTTAACGCGTCTCTCAAACATTCCAGTTCAAACAAATGAATATAATAAATCTGAATCAAATAGGCATTACCTGATTTTTTAAACAATTCAAACATTTAAAATTGTGAACTGTAATAGATATCATAACATTAAAGAAAAAGTGACCAAGACCACACCGGTAGCCGAGGCGGGAATCGAACCCACGTCTTCAGCTTACACCGCTAACATATAAACGTATGATATAGTAGTATGCCTTGCCTATACTTAAAAACACACAAATCAAAAAATATTACATAAAATAATTTGATTTGTTCCCTAGTTAGATTAAAAAATGTATTTAAAAAAAATACTTTGCGGTCACTGCAATAAATCGTATAGGTATCAATAAATATTGACTATTAATGCAACTCGTATATGAATTAGTGCAACTCGTGAAGAACAATGCTCGTTATGACAATTCAAGTTTGTAGTAGGTAACATCTTTATAGCGTAGTCTGCAGAGACACTAAAATGACTTCGATAATTATCGTCAATGGTCGCAGTCCGATCGGGCGTTACGATTCGAGTGGCTTAATGGTTTAAGGTTTCTGAGGAAGGTTTACCTAAAATATTATTCAAAACGTGTGCCCGCAGCGGGAGCGGCGCAGGCTCAGCGGGGCGATTTCTCATCGTTCTGCCTCCGCGAAGCCAAACACATTTTTTAACACCTCGCCCTACCTTAAATCAAATATTTGCTTTATGGGTGCATCGACTTAATTATATACAGGTTTCCTTTGCAAATTGTTTAACGATGATGTTTTGTGTCATGGCATCGTCACATTGTAAATAATCAAAGATTGATGTGTTTGGATATCTTATAGTGACTTATTTGGTTTGCAGTTTTGTAAGCGTTGCATTAAATAGCTAGTATTCATAATCCTGATTATTTAATCAAAACCTGTCTCATCTTCCTTACGTTGCCCCGGCTCATGGGAGCTTGGGGTCCGCTTGGCAACTAATCCCAAGAATTGACGTAGGCACAAGTTTTTACGAAAACTTAGTCCGGTTTCCTCACGATGTTTTCCTTCGCCGAAAAGCGACTAGTAAATATCAAATGATATTTTTTACATAAGTTCCGAAAAACTCATCAGTACGAGCCGGGGTTTGATTGAACCCGCAACCTCCAGATTACAAGTCTCACGCTCTTGCCGCTAGGCCATTAGTTTTTCTCAAAATATTTCTACAGCCACTATATGTTCTCGTATCGAACTACATCAATGACATCCATCTGTTGAAAGTGCCTTTTTATCCGTACGTCATTTCTTGCCCTAAAATAATGTGCATTTAATTCAATGCAAACACACCCTACTGTTGGTTATAAAATAATAGTTGTATCTCGCCGTGAAGTGTTGTGATAAACGGAGGTGGATGTCGTCAATAAGTTAACCTTATTAGTCGGAGCGCGCGCCGCGGGCGGTGGCGCGGTGCACGCGCACAGCCCGTTCACACTGTGACACTAGCAGGCCCTTCCTGCTTACTTATACGTACTGAGACTTGCAAGCTAGGTACATGATAAATAAAAGCCCGCTAGTATATTTTCAGTCGCCGTGTCGTGCTTATTATATTAATGTTGGATAGCAAAAAAGTACAACAACGTTTAATGCTAAAGAACCCTTTTGAATTGGCCAGGAATCAAAAACAATCAATTTATAATGCCCAAAGTCGAATCATATGTGTAGTTATGATTCGACTTTGGGCAACATTCACAAGCTAAGTACATGCTCTACAAATAAGTACTTTATATGGTTAATTATAATTATTAATATGTAATTCTCTTTGTACATAATACATATTCCCGTCTCTCCTACTATCCTGACTGCAAACCCTACACTCCAGTCCTATCTACTGGGTGCTCCGGTGTCTCGGGCAGGCTGCGGGTGCCTACGGCGGGGTGGCAGAGGTTATTACGTAATGAGCCGGTGTGCGAGCGTACTTTGTTTGATTTCGCGTTTGAGGCTTAGCCGGTGGCATGTGACGCTGACATAATCCACCGACTCGCTGCCTCTTAGGTTGAATCAGCAGAGTCATGCGAGCTTACAGTGCTATTTTGTTTCAACATCGCCTCCCCCTTGTAGTCTCTCCTTCCTAGTCCTTGCTGCAGGATCTGCTGGCTGGAGTTACCCCAAGTATCAGTATCAGTATCAGTTGTACATAATACATATTCTTAAAACCAATACATTGCATGGGCACTCCTAGTATGAACTTCTACTTATGGTAATTTATGTCAGTGGGTTATAAAATAAGCCTCTTCTCAGCATCTAATTGAAATTGGATACAAGAGATCAAATTTATATTCCGCTAATTAATAATCAAATATTCATCATTATTATAATATTTTATCACCGGATTGTACTTTATGGCTTGCTTTCTTCGATCAATAATCACCTGCAGCGGTATCATGGTCGCGTTTTTGTCACTTGTCATATCATGCGTCACTTTCGCACTTACATATTTGTTAGAGCGTGACAGGTATGGTGACAAATGATAGACAGCTGACCATCTTAGCCCTGCTGATTTAATTAATATCTACACAATTTACACAGAATCTTATACCTTTAAACGAGCAATTCTTGTATATATATATATTTCTGTGATCTCGGAAACGGCTCTAACGTTTTCGCTGAAATTTGGTATATGGGGGTTTTTGGGGGTATACAATCTATCTAGATTAGTCGTATGTTTGGGAAAACGCGTGTTTTCGAGTTTTCATGCGTTTTTCTTTCGATGCAGAATATGGTCGCTAATTTCGAGTTGCCGGATCAATCGCTGGTTGCCGGCCACTCCGTCTGGTCCAGCGGGTTAAGACTCGGACTGCTAAACGAGTGTTACGGGTTCGAATCTCGCCCGGTGACTAACTTTTTTTTTATATGTTCAAGTTTAAATATATATTTTTAATTTTTATTGTTTTAGATAAGTTTAATTTACTTAGTAAAAAAATGTAGATAAGATTATCACCTATACACCATCATATTACAATAAATAGTTATAACCGAGCAATGCTCGGTCGCCCAGGTAGGTTAATACTTAAGTATTGTCAGCATAAGTACGAGTCAAATGCTCGCATGATTTTTGCAGTTGCTCGAATAACCGTATCCCTTTTGTTACAGATCACGAAACTGAAAATCGACAGTAATCCATTCGCGAAAGGGTTCCGCGACTCGTCACGTCTCACTGAATTCGAGAGGTAAATATCATTCTTAGATATCTGGTCGGATTGCCTGATTAACATATTTACTGGATTGATGTATCAATCAAAATAAGAAATGACCCGGAAACATGCCGTTGAAATAGTTATGCGGCAATGACGGATAATGATTGGGCAGGTATCTGAAACGACAGCCGTGTATCATTAATTTACGAACACTTATTAGTCTCATTACGTGTGCATACTAGTGAACGTTAGAATTCGGCCCGTCTCTAATCATGTAGGTATTGCATGTGTAATGACGCTCACAGAAACAAACACGATGACCGACACTTGCTGCCTCGGCTGCTTTTGATGCCTCGGGGTGCTCAACTCCACTTCGATCTTTATTACTTCTTAGCCAACCCTATTGGTCTTTTAAGAATGGATCTATAACCGATTGCAATGGTAAAATTTATAACTCTACGATTTCTCTCTACTTAATACATCCGCTCATTAAGCCCCACCATTGCGCATTGTATCGCTTCCTTCCACAAAATAGTGAAAATGTATGACATAATCGATCAATTCATATCTGCAAATGTTTTATTTTGAATTTTTTTCTTTGTCGAGATTTTATATCACGGGAGAGCACGAAAGATCATCAGTCTTCCCCGATGAGGCGCGCTTCAACGCCGCTAATCATAGGTAGATACGATCACACAATCATATTACCTATACTCGCATTAAGGTAAAGTTACGATGAAATAGTAAAATAGCAAGCAATTTACTCAATTGCCGTATCGTGTTCTTTCAGAGAGACAATGGAGTCGATGCTAGCGGAGCAACACTATCTGCGCTCGCCGCTCCGACCCTTCGATTTGGACCAGCACAATAACAACCTGACTCTAGAGGAGAAGGCTATTCTGGCGGCGCGTTCGCAGCTTTTCCTGAGGGCGGCGTACCCGCTGTACGGTGTACCGGCGGCGGCGCTGTGGGGGCAGTGGGCCTGCCTGGCGCCGCAGCTGCTGGCGCAGCAGCACCTCGCCGCGTCTGGCTCGGGGCTGCAGCTACCGCGGCCCGTGTACCCGGGCGGCGCGGCGGCGCCCTCGCCGCTCGCGCAGCACCGTTTCTCGCCGTACCCTCCGCGGCGGGCCTCGCCCGGCTCCTCGCCCGACTCGCTCCGCGACGCCAGCCCACACCCCCTGCCGCTGCCCCCGCACCCACCGCACACTCCCCATCCACCGCACAGTCCCACTTAGTGCTAAGCCAATAAATATATAATCTCCAAGATCTCTGTAGGAGCGATATCGTTGGAAGGTCCTCGCTAGGATGGCTGCGCGGCGGTGTCGGGTGGAGGCGCGCGCGCACGTTCCACTGACTTTAACGACGTGGGTTATTAGCATTGTGCTGACTCGAGTGAACATACCCACTGTATCGCGAATGCATTTAAGAATAGAACTTGCGCTTTACATGTGTTGTGAAAATCTGCGTATCATAGAAGCATCGGGATCCTTCACTTTTTGACATTTGTAACGATGTCCCTTTCGTTATTTGCGGACTCTTGTATTATATTGTAAAAACATATTTAATTTAGTCGTATTTAATATTGTTACGATATGTTCCTAATAGTTTCGTCTCGTAGTGATGGTTTCAGCAAAATTTCGTGTTATAGTTATAGCCAATTAGGGTTTAATAAAGGCATTAAATGACAGTATTTGAATCTAATTGGATTTAGTTAGTGCGATTTTTCACAAGTTTGTTTCCTCGAATACGTTTGCTGTTCTGAGCACCTGATTTCACATATTAGGTAAAATGTGCAATACATCAAAATACTAAATTGTTTTAGAAAGCCTAGGTGTTAATTGTAAGGATAGATGTATTAAATAAATTGTAGAAATGATATTTAGTGCCGCGAGGATGTTTCGAAAGCTGGAATGGTTTACAGCGGACACATAGAAGTACCTACATAGATACATTGTAGTTAAATTATAGTTATTATTATCTATGAATAATATATTGCTAAACGAAAAAAATTAAATGTTTGTTAACATAAACATGCTTTGTTTTTGATTCATTAATACCTACCTTAAGACATTTTTACCTACCTGCCAAAACTTGTAGTTGTACTAGCAGTAGATAGTATAATTGTTAATTATACCCAGACATACCTATATAGTACGATTCCGAGCCCCATCACATTTCATAAGTAAGATCCCAACCAGTAGAATGCATAGGACTTGACATGGATACATACGGAATGATTCATGAGACGCGAGCAGGACCAACCCTACACAGTAAAGATTAATGGGTCGTTCACCATTATAATTCACTAAAACAATTACCTACACCTTTTTCCTGATTTTTAACTTTTTTTGGTAATTGAAAATTTAACTATTGAAAATCAAGATCAACCTACAACACCTAATTAATAAAGATATAACTCATTTAACCGTTATGACAACACTTTGATTACTTAATAAAAGTAAAATTATAACACTTGAGTGAGATACGTTTTTTAAAGTAACTTTTTATGCATATTAAAATATAACCTTAACCTCACTAATACTAGTACCAGTTGCTTATAATTTACTGAACGCGCAGGGTTGATCCTGCGTACTTACTCAGTGATCCAAACATGATCTCGGCCCCTGACACAAGTAAAGAGTGCGCCACTCGGCCCTAGTCTGCGCCACTTCACACGACTTCGCTGTAGTGATGAAGCCCTAAAAGACCTGACCGCCTTCGGAATACCCAAATGATCCTGCTTACGTCTCCTGAATTACCCTGTTTTTTTTTATACCACGTCGTTAGCAAACAAGCATACGGCCCGACTGATGGTAAGCAGTCACCATAGCCTATGGACGCCTGCAACTCCAGAGGTGTTACATGTGCGTTGCCGACCCTTTAAAAACCTGTACACTCCTTTTTTGAAGAACCCCATACTTTATACCCTCGGGAAAACCTCGGCAGGGAGCTCATTCCACAGCCGGAGCATCCGCGGGAGGAAATTCCTCTTAAACCGCACAGTGCGCGACCATTTAGGCTCTAGGGTATGAGGATGAACACCTGTAGGGCTAAGATGGTCGGATTTTTATCATTTGTCACCACGGCTGTCACGTTCTAACAAGTATGTAAGCGCGAAAGTGACGGGTATAGTGACAAGTGATAAAAATGGAACCATGCTGCCACCGCTGTGTAGCTTATCCGAGTAAAATAATATAAGTATAAGTAAGTTGTCGTGTTAGGCTTCCCTCCCACTTTTATGTGCCCATAGGTACAAAATAAAATAAAAAATAAATAAAATAAAATAAAAATCATTTATTTCAGAAAAGAGGTTATATAATGACTCTTGACTTAAGAACTATGTTAGACTACCTATTTTTAAAAGGAAAATAAAAGAAAAGAAAAATAAAGCCCATAAAATAAATAAATTATAAATTAAAATATAAACAGGTACTTTTACAAATTATTTAACAATACCTACTGCAAATTATTTAGCATTCTTTGAAAACTGGATGAAAAACAACGACAACATTGTCAAAGAAGGTTTAATTCGGGTAGGTAATTCCAAATGTCGACAATCGTCGGATAAACCGAAAAGGGACATTTCTTATAATGGTTTTTTTTTTGTGATTTTGATCTAATTTTCGAAAATTACTCGATTACCCCCGAATAATATATTCTCCATTAGATTCCTTCTCGGCATTGAAGTAAGCATATTGCTAGGACTACTTCATTCCAAAAGAAGATTCTAGCGTAATAAAACACACATACACACAGTAATAAAAGGAGAAGTAGACATAAGTATATACACAACGTATAAGTAAACTTTAAAAACACTACACTCCTTTCGTCGTCAGTCCAGTAATTACAGCGTGACTATTGAAGGTGGAGGTACCTCTAGCTTCCGTAAGCGTGACTTTGTTGGCTGAAGCGTGTTGGGCGGCCGTGCACTGCAGCGCTGTCGTATGCGCGCGTACCGGTAGATGGCGCCACGTGTCTCGTTATGAACTAATGAGCGAGTTAAAAAGCTTTCGTGCGGTACGACTTGCCATTAAGAGGAAATTCGCAACAGTACTTAAGAGGGAAGAATAGCTTTTTGAAAAAGGCTTCCACCAACTTAATCTTAACAAATCACTTTTTATTTTGATGTCGATCGCTATAGCATGATAATTATATTTTCTGTAATTGACTCTGTTGATCCAGCTCAAATCACCTGGGTCAGTAAAGTAAACTAAAAATACTTTTTTTTAAGTTTCGCTTTTTTGAAAATATTTTTTTGTTTTTTGCAAAAGGAAAACCTAATAACGTAGTTTTTCATTTGTCAATCACATACTAAAAAATCATGGAGAATGGAAAATATTTAGAAGTGGAAAAACGTTTTCTCTTTTCGTATGGACGATCACGTGGCATACTTAATGCGTGGCACTCTTAAGTTATTTCTTAGTCTCGTTACTATGAAATCATTTGAGAATACGATTGTATGTATAAAAACCGGTTTTAGGTAATTAATTGGTGGTTTTAAATGGTTTTGAATACTAGGCATAGGCTAGAATTCAAACTGCCAATGAATACCTTAACCGTTAATAAGTACATTACATTAACGGTAAAGGTACAAGGATGTACCTATTTACTTTATTTACTGAAAAGCTTCAGCTGAAAAGTAGCTGTTTAATAATATATTAATTTAAATTAAGAATTTAACTTTACTATCTATTAACAAACAATAGGGTTGAATAAAAAATACATATTTAAATATATCGTCTAAACAAAACCCGCGACAGCTTGCGAAATTGCAGCAAATTAGAGCGTCACGCTCGGCAATTATGCAAAGCGACTATAAAGTTATCTTTAGCAAAACAACGACATCCCACTATTCAATTATGGCGACACTGGCGAGTCATTCGAGTCACATACCCGAGGGTCGGAGGTTCCATCGAATTAGTGTGGCGCGTGGCCGCATTACCTACAACAATACCATGCTGCTTAAAACATAAACAGCTTAAGTAGGGAACCTTCGGAACGGACACCGTCATACTCGTTTTGGAACGTACCCTACCCCTCTAACGGTCCTCCGGGCCGGGATGCAACGCTAATCTAATCTGGGTTGTAGCTAATAAATGTTCAAGATACCCCCTGACGGGTGTTGCAACAATTTATTGCTTGTAAAACTGTTTCCAATCGCAGAAATTGCCGAGTGACGCCACTTTTGCGCTGATTGAATTTGTCGTGCGAATGAATTTTTCATTTGCGTTAGTGTGATGTGCTACGGTAATTATAATTGGGGTTTTACTTGGTTGCCTATAAGTTATTAATATATATACTTAAATTGGCGAGCAATAAATAATAATTGTATTGTATTGTAAATTATTCATATTAAATCCTTAGCGTCTAAATAATATTAATTGAAATTACACTGCCTAGATATTTTATTCACAGGAATAACCTAATAGGCAGTGTATTAAGTGTTTAGCTAACATTTGACAGTTGATGCTCATAAGTGTCCACTATTCCTACACCTACCTACAGCTAGTATGGCGACGACGTAGGTACTTAAATTGGAGCACTTACTGTACCCTAAGTACGTACGTGTGCCGAACGCAATAAGGCTCCATGAAATTATGGATAGGTTAAATCTAGCGAAGTCAGCATTTCCACCGGCTTCAAATTCTTTTGCGAGTAGACTGAAGTGCGAATGTTCGCGAACATCGCGATGCGCGGCACGTCCTCGCCGCGAGCCGCAGTTAAAAGGGGATCATGAGTGGAGTGCCCATCACACGTTCCGTGCCGCAAGATGACTTTACTACATAAGCTCTGGTTTCATCCGACTAACGAAGATAGAAGATTGCCGTTTGTGAGTGTCGTTAGATTTGTCCTAGCGATACCGATTTGCAAACTATATGTTCATGTAATTAATCAAGCTACATCCACGCCCATCAAATATTCCACGCTAGAGAGAGTAAACAATTTACCTACATAATGATTTTGTTTCAACGGATTTACGAAGATTGAAGAGAGTTTTGAAGTATGTAATGAGTGTGTGAATTTGTCTGAATTTTAAATCTATTCTATTGTTTTATCAAATTCATAGAGGATTTATACAGATATCCTCATACAATTGAGCCTAACTTTATGAAGTGTGAGTCGTTATATTTGTCTGAATTGTGAGAGTGACTTATACAAGGAAGTCATTCCTTCTTAACGTTTCATCAAAGTCATAGAAGTTTTAGGCGAGACCTAGGGCCCCTAAGCACTTGGTATGGCTCTTGGAATTCCAGGGGGCTCCCCTAAATATATCGGGGCCCCCTTCTCCATCTCAAAACATTGCCGGGTTGCCTAGGCCCCTAGGCCCGGGCCTAAATATATCGGGGCCCCTTCTCCATCTCAAAACATTGCCGGGTTGCCTAGGCCCCTAGGCCCGGGCCTTGTGGGCCTAGACGGAAATCCGGCCCTGGGAAGATTTATAAGGATCTTCCCAGAAAATTAATCTAACTTATCCTAAACCTAATTCAGTTATCTCGATAAGTTATCGATTTCAAAAAAGGTACCTATTACAATAATATAAGCCTACCTACCGATCTTGTACCTAAATACCTTAATAATAATCAAATTTCCTTTAGCAATAATAGCTATATAACATAGGTAGACAACGAAATTTCTCATCAAAGAAAATGGTTACCTTCAACGTCACGTTAATTACAGTGATACAATATGAGGTCACAACAAATATGAAGAGCAATAATAGGTTGTTACAGATAGGTATCTCGCGGGGGAGGCAGCTGGCGCTAACGCACCGTTCCGCTCACACATCTCCACATTTCAGTAAACTGCAAACGTAACTGGGTAATAAATTCACGTTTATTGCGGCAAATATAAGTACTTCTTGCCTTGGCAGCCGCCACCGGAACAAATCGGAGGTCCGCCGTTTACGCCGAACTTGTCGAACGTGCGTTATGAAATATTAATGTTTATGCGCACGTTTTGGGAGCAATGCATAAAACAATAGGGGATTATATTGGATCGTGTAATTATCTAATATACCTATAAATTGTGTGCGATATCCTTTAATTTTAAGAAAATGATGAAAAAAAAAACCTTGAGTGTACCGAATAAAATCCCTGGCGGGACGTAAAAATACCTATGGGGCAACTTTAGGAAGTAAGTACGTTTGAAAGCTCAGAAAGTCAGGAGCTTTAGAAAAAATGATTTAGGTACTGTTTCCAATTAATATTCAAATATTTCTAAAATGCATGTATGTAAGTAAGGTTAAGCGGTTCTACAATATAAATGATTTTTTGTATGCGTCGACTGTAATGCTTGAATCAAGATTTCGTATACCAAACTATGATTGCGTTCTTTTCATGTATGGGCTCGCAACTCAACTATAATACTCATTTCGATACGCTGTAGTAAACGCTGTAGCTCAACGAGGGTGGGAGGGGGTTAGGGTCGGCAACGCGCATGTAACTCCTCTGGAGTTGCAGGCGTACATACGGATACTGCTTACCATCAGGCAGGCCGTATGCTTGTTTGCCTCCGACGTAGTATAAAAAAAAAGTAAAAGAAAAATTTACCAATCACGTGCCGAGTATTAAAAAAATTTGACCATACACATGACGCCGCGCTTTTCAATCTCGTCCTTACTTAGGCAACTCAGCTTCGTTGCCTTAAACACGGTACTCGACTGAAAAGCTCTCTATTACATAACGATTGTATAAAAATACTATTACGAGGGAGAGTCGATCAATTTATATCGCTGACTATAGAACATTGTATACTTTTTTTTCATTTAAAATAACCTACGGGTGACTAGGTAAACCTAAGTTTTGTTTCTTTTATCATCGTTTGTTTTGAGCAAAGTTTCTATGGGAAGTAAATGACTTCACCTGTTGTGAAAGTACCTAAAGACCATCAGTAAGAAGGTATTTATCAGTCCCTTGGAAGGTTAATATAGTCGAGGCAACTCAGCTCAGTTATTTGCGTTCAATAACGCGAATGATCTGACTTTTCTCGTTTTTCCTCCACGAATGGCCCCTCCCTGCCTCCCTAACTCCCGACACCCCCTTGCGGTGCAAAGTTGAGGGCATTAGCGTGTTATCGGCGGCGGCGGCGTGAAGACGGCGCACACCTGACCTCACATCACGGCGCCTAACGACGCCTGAAAGAACGACTCCACCAGTTAACTTTCGACACATTGCTGTTTTCTAATTCCTTACGCGAAACGCGTACCGACTCAATTCGGCAATGTACTGCGCGCTACATTACGAAGCGTTTTCTGGCTTAGCATCTAATAGGTGTAACAGATACTATCTATAAGCGTTGAGATGTGGGGATAGGTGGCAAGCGTGAACGTGTTTTGCAAGCCAGCCGGGGAAATAAGGTGTCCCCAATTTTACTTTTGTCGACCGTCGCTTACAGCACATAATGTAGCGTTATAGCGGGAACGATAATGTGGGAAGGTAATGTCGTTATATGTGTCAGTTTTGTTGTAATTGGATGGATCAAGTAACATCAACGTGTTGTAGGCAGACTATTTGAGACAAACTATTAAAATGTTTACGCTTGGAATAATAAAAGCCATAGAACGAGCACTAGCAACCATGGTGGACCTAACTACTGAAGCCTTAAATAATAAACGTTATTTAATACAACTTATTTTTATTGGAAAAGGCAAGTTTTACCATAATCTCACCTGATGGTAAGTACCGATGCAGTCTAGGATGGAACATGCTTACTTAAAAGACTTACTTCGTTGCTTACTTAAACTTCTCTTTACATTATAATTATGTTAATACAGTATGAGCAGAGAAATCTTCAACAATTTGCTCAATTCCCGATGTAAGTAATGATACTGCAAATTTCGCACGACTATCGTAATTCGTTTGAATAGTTTTCTAATCAAATCTCTGCGGTCCATGACCCACCGCGCGCTCGTCCCTGTGGAGTGCGAGTCCATTGACAAGTTATTGATACAAATAGTCCCCCTGCCCCTCCCACCGCCCTCCCCCACCCCGACATAACCAATAAAACTTGATTGATATTGTGTAAGTGCGCTCGGAAAATGTGGGAACTCGATTGATGTTACAGCCAAATTCGATTGGCGGAAAATTGAAAAGAACTTCAGTCTCAAGCAAAACCTTACTGTATTCCTGGCGTAGAAGATATAATTTACCATGTAAGTTGCTAGTGTAACAGCGTCTAATGTTACGATTGTACCATTTGTAGTCGAAGGCGTAAATAGTGTCTAATCGAAATAACATGTACGTTACCTAAACAAAAAGTGTTTTTTTTTTTTTGTTATTAGAATTAGAATTGCATTTAAGATATTATCTATACTGCTTAGAATCTTCAAATAGATATGTTGCCTGCCTTCCTACTTATATAATTTAATTTAAACTATAGTATGCCATGGTTATACGAAAGCAATAAAGTACCTAAGTTTCGCATGTATTTCATTTAAACCCATACGAGATATCTCTTAATTAACACTTGAACGTACTGTACACCTAGCATTAAGTTGTATGTGTTTTGTACTTGGTTGCAATTAAATAAATTAAATTGAAATTGAACAGTATTTTTTTCCTATAGATACATAAATACATTTCCTAAACATATGCATTTATAAGTATGTCGCAAAAACTCTAGGTGTGTGGGCAGATCAACATTAGCAGGTTTCGAAGTAGAAGCTGTCGATCTGTCGATCTGTCAGCCACGAATTTGCGACTGACAAGACAGTAGTGAGTGAGACCGAATTCCATAAAATATAAAAAGATCTACTTCAAGGACCTTAAGATGTTTGAATAAGAGTTATTTTCGAATGGCTGGCGGGGCTTTTGCTAAGGTGAAAGATTACAGCGAGCCAATAGTTCGGCGAGTGGGCGGCCATCGACAGGCTAGAGGCGGAACGGCTCTCGGACAGGAGTTCCTGACATATGGAACAAATGTATAAATAAATGTTTTCTATTAGTATTAAGGTCATGCCGTACATGGCTGCTATTTTGAAGCTGCTTTCGAGAGGCAGACAATACAGACTTGTCTAAGTGGATAGGAAAGTTCTGCCTGTTTGACTCAAAGCATTCATCTTGCGACTTATGTAAAACAGATCAAGATATAAATAAGTTTTTGGTACAAATTTAATTTTTGGTACAAGTTTTTTTATCAATGACTGTACTTTTCTTTCCACAAGCAAGGCAACTGACTCATCGAGGTAATTCTAAGGCTTGCTTTGTTTTATCACTGAGTTCCCATAGCCACCTCGTGTCTCCATCATCAGGTCAGTTCCATGCCATCATAATATTGCATTGTCATCCGATTTACATATGTATACATATATGCAAAATTTCTGGTCAATCGAAAATCGGGAAAATTAGACCCACACACGGCATCACTCTATTGCTTTTGAAAAATGATGGTTAACTACAGACTACTAAGGACTTGACTTTAACTACAAGAACAGATCTACATGCTTTAGAAATCAATCACTATTTACCTATTTTATCGTAAATCATAAATCGTATCATTCACACGACTGCTACTAAAAACGATGAGAAACCTGTCACTAATCCAAATGGGATGAAATAATTTGGCTACCCACAATAAGTGGAACAAGCTAATAATTTTGCTTAGTAAGCTGAGGGTTGTTATGTTTATGCGATTCCGATCGGTCGCACTTTTACGGCGCTCCTGAGGGTTAGCGGGTGCGAATAGCCACCCCATTGTGGGAAAATGACTATTAAATATTTATGATCTTTATATTGCGAGTATTACGCGTATCGGCATATCGGCAAACGCCTCCGATAGACCTGAATACGAAAATATCTACGAACTTTTTAGCTTCATCGCCCGCCTTAAGACCACCCGCTTTATTGCAGGGTGGACTTCTTCATGCTCTTCGAATTCACTGAAAGAATGTAAAATGTTATGTGTTATGCTAACATGGGCAAATGAGAGATACCTATGTGCGAATATTTGACAATAAACGGTTAATTGATCAACTGTTTGAAACAACTCACTAAATTGACAATAACTCCATTACTACGTAGAATCCATTGATACCCCTAACGTTAGAACGATGGGCCGTAAAAAGAAATGAACATGCAAATAAAGATTAACACACACACACACACACACACACACACACATTTGAAAATCGTTACCTGTCCTTTGTCAGTCGAAGAACAACCACTATCAATAATACAAGCCAATTAAAATCACCAATCCATTACATTAACCAGACTTAGAAGAGAAAATCCTAGAAGGTAATAAAAATCAATCGTTAACAATCATCCTACGTCAATTCCCCCAAACTTGGTAGTAATCACAGGGCTGCAGCAATAGAGACAAGTTATGGAACCGAATAAATCAATTAAAAGCACCCACCGCGACAATTACACTTGTAAACTTGTTCCGGAGAGATTTACCTCACAAATACAGCCGCACATGTGTATGTATCTACATCTACTCACACACGCGCAAACGTCCCTTAACGCTCTACGCGCCTGTAATAAGTGCATCAGTGTCGCTGTCTGTTTCAAAATACACTACACGTTTATGATACCCTAATCACTCGACCCTCTGATTTAAGCGGAGGTTAAATTTGGTTTCAATCTCTAACCGACCTTAATGATTGCTCAATAGAGTCGTGTTTTAAATGGAAACTGTTGTAGCAGGAGTCACCGCAAACAGAGCAACGGATTCAGGAGCTCAGCAACTTTACTATTGTCTAGTAAGCGATACTGAGTTTTAAATTAACTTTTAGATAGAGATTGTGTTAGTGTCAACTGTTAGCGCTAGTTAAGTTAGAAAATAAGAAATGAGTGTTTACTGGGAAGCTATGGTTTTTAGATCTACGCCGTAGCCCGTAGCGCTTAATCAAGTACTTACTTTAGTTCTGATATGTAAGAAAGGGTAACCAGTAAAACTCTATGTTTTAAAGCGGAATTTTCAAATAATTACCTATACAATAATTTGCAACCTTAAGAAGTTGCCTATGCAAGATAGATTGCAATTTGCACTCGGAGCTCATTTCATGAAAACTTGTAAGTTGTAAGTAAGAGCAATTAATTATCTTTCTAAAAAAGGGAGAAGGAGAGGTAGGAGAAACTTCCGCTAATAGGCTGTTGCAATGGAACGGGCCCCTGTTATAGTAAAAATATTTCACCTACTATTTTATTACATGACATCAGTACCTATACTATAGGTATGTAGTCATTTACTTCTTGACTAAATAACGAAGTGAAATGTATTAGTTTTTAATACCCTAAATCGAATAATTTTCCTAAAATTTTCAGTTAAATGCCTACAATCCGAAAAAAGTTTCATTTGCATCGTGGTTTCTTAAAACCACACAATTAATTTAGTTTTACTAATCTTAAACCACTTAGGTACTTATAACAACTCAGATCTTTCACCAGCTCCACTCATATCTTCAATTAATCAAATACAAACCTCGTCGACCTCAGCACGTGAAGTTATAAATAATTTAGCAAAGTTCATATCGATTGAAGCCCGGGAAGGGTTCACGACAAATTAGGCGCGCCATCTGTCGGAGTAGTCCCCTCACTCTATAGTACAATGTAACGACTGTATTATAAACCGAATTGGAAATTAAACTCGACTTTGGTTCAATATAAATCTGGTAACACTTGATTTGATTCTTGAGTTTTAATACAGTATGCATTGGTGTGTTCTAATAAGTAGTACCTATACTTAATCGTTAAAATACCTACCTGACATGCTTGACGAACTAATAAAATTCGAGCCAGATATTTATTGATTTTATTCTTAATTCCACAACTTTAAAGACAACAAGTTGAATAAAAGTCTGGCGAATCATATTCGCTATGTGCACAACTGTCACGCAACCTAGCAGCCACAAATCAAGGGGAAAACGTCAATATATTTACTACATTTTATAAAACTACTCCAGAACTAAAAACTACTGAACGGATTTTCATACGACTGTCATCTATCAATAGAGTGATTCTTGAGGAGGGTACCTACTTGTTAAGGTTATGTGTCAATTTGTTTGAAATATAACGATGTTGTCGGAAAAAATCACACTGGCTAGGATCTTTAGTGTTAATAATTATCAAATTACATGCATTTCATACAGATTACAATGGTCCCTTACACCACACAATTTAAATGAATATTTCAGGAGTAATCGTAAATTAAAGTTTCATTTCGAGCCATATAACTTGTACGAAACGCAAAGACGCTATCCGCAGTTAGTTCTAATTTTTACCACCTTATGCGCTGGGATCGCTTTACTTACCCCCACCATGCACTTTGCACGGTCCCAATATAGGAGCTACCCGAAAGCCAAGTGCAGCCGAGCTTGTCCGACCGTTCAAGAAAAACCATATAAAACCATTGTTATTACCTGTGCCTTAGACAAAAGGCCATGCGTCAGACGAACTCGCCAGTTGTGTCACCGTCCCACGCCGGCGCTATGAAAATGCGGCTGATAGTGCCCTCGCGCAAATACTTTGTTGTCGTCGCATTCTTCCCGTTAGCGATACATATCGCATTTCCACAAAGCTGACACTAAATCTATGCATTTTATGCATAGAAAAGCATAGATTACGCTTCATACACATTCAATACAATTATTTAAAGGTGAAAAATCTGATTGATTGGCATTTCAAGAAGCTAAATATGCAGACCAATAATGCAGTAACTTTGACGACTTTTGAAATGGGGTTCGGTTGCGTCAAATCCGGTAGTTTAGATTTTTTGCAGACTTGTTTATGATGTTGGCTCAATGAATAATCCAAGTTTGTGACCTCGAGCGCCGAACGCAACTTTTTCAAAAAACTGCATTTACGTTTTTTTATTTTATTTGGGCGATTACAACCCTAAACGACTAGTTATGGGAGTGTGATTACCGCTGGTAAAAAGATTATTGCTTAATAGGTAGTAAATATAATTAAGAACACTAATTCGTTAATGATAAACGAAATGCCATCAAAAACATAACTTGTAAAGAAAAACAAGTCCCGTAACTCAGTTCTTCTACCGTACCTATTTTTTTTGTGTATAAGTATATGTGTAAGTTTATCAATGTATAGTTTATATTCATATATAGTCTCGGTTACAAATTCATTTACTTTAAAAGACACTGCACCTACTTAATCTTTCTGGTTTAACCCATTGGTTGACTGGTAGAGAATGCCTTAAGGCATTAAGTCCGCCATTTGTACCTTCATGTATTGTGCAATAAAGATTAAATAAATAAATAAAAAGTTGTGAAATCCATATAATACCAAGTCGATTAATTTAATCAATATCTACTTAAGGGACCTCCTGTCTTAAGTTATTACGTAAGTAATTAGCTAACCTAACAACATTTTATACTTAGTGACCATATCAATATTAAAAATCTTTAATATTTTAAATAAATATATATTGATTTGGCACTCGCACTAAGCAATCTAATTTAATATAATTATAAGTATTACTTGTGAGATAGGTACATTGTGTTTTCATGTAATCCTATACATTTATATGGGATTACAAAGTTATTTATGTAGTTGGTGTACCTATCTAGAAAACTCGACCGAAATTGCAAAATAAATGAGTTTTTCCTTGAGTTATACACTAAACACTAATTGTATTCACTTTTTGCAATCCTGCACCAAACTGTCTCTGTTTAGCCCAATGGTTGACTGGTAGAGAATGCCTTAAGGCGTTAAGTCCGCTATTTATACTCTATTTTGTAAATTTGTGCAAGAAAGTTTTAATAAATATTCCGTAAGTAGAAGTACCTTAAAGTTCTGATGATCGGTCAGTCTGTGAGTGAGTGACAAAATTAAGAAACTTTGACTAGTTATAATTTTTAAACTACTAGTTCAAATTGAATGAAATTTGAAATATACTGTGTTTATACAATGCCTGATTGGTTACTGAAAATTCAGGATTCTAGTTTTATCCACGACGAAGTTATAGGGGGGTCGAACGAAAATGACCTGAACTGCTTCAAGAAAAGGATGGTACGGCCGTGCCGCTTTGTATTGTAGGTAGGTAAGGTAGCTATATAAGGAGATAAGTAAAATGTTAAATCATCGCTTTATTACTTGTTTTCTTTTGTATGGATTTACGTACCTACTCTGTGTTTACTCGGCGAGAAATGATGCAGCGCTCATAAAACCTGAGATACGGAAGACAACGGAAAGTTAACATTGTCAACAAACTTTGCTATATTTATAAGTAACTTATAGCATAGGAATTTTAATGTCCTATGTGCACGTTGACAATTTCGCACCACACTGTTCTGTTAAAAATACTTAAGTTTACACAATATTTATTAAGTATTGATACTTTTACGATTTCGATACATTTTATTTAATCGCATATACCGTTATAAATACACTTACGACGAATCAAGGATTCCCTTGCCAAGGAAATCTCTATATAAGCTGACCCATTTTCTTTGCTCATGGTTTTCTTGTTTCGACATCATATGTAATTGTATGTAAATAAGAAAGTACCTTTACTTAGGTGTGTGTATGCAATTAGGCCCCGATTTGTTAAAATAAATAAAATGTATACTCACGCCATTTAAATATAAAAACAAACTTAAATTGTATTGTTGTTGATTACAATGTACCCGTTTGTATAGGTAGTTCAATTTAGGTTCAGACAGCTGTGTAATGTCGATGCCGATAACCTTTTTCAATGAGCCCGCGAGTTGGGAGGTTTTTGCAATTTGTTCAAACAACTCCAGACAGAACGAAGCTAATTACTTTTGTAATTAAGCGAATGTCGTTGCGTTAATTGGAGTTTGCGGTGAAAAATTGAGTGTTAGCATGATGATAAATTAAACGCAAATAAAGTATTAAATGTGGCTGCTTCAGCCGCGCCGAACTCCGGTGAATTAATGAAATGTCTGGCCGCCTTATTAACCTTCCCGTTTAGCAATACTATATAATTTCATGTCATTTAATTATCTGTTATTGCAAGAAAATATAAACAGTGTATCGATAAGTATATCTGATCTAACTCTAAACCTTAAAATTCTACAGACAGATTTAATAGCTTCTTCTCTTCTCTGTCGTTTCGCTCTTGGCGGAGCTCGGTCGTGGTCACGTTGAGGCGCCCGCATCGGTAGTAGAGGCGTCTCCCGCCATCTCTCCCGGTTGGTAGACTGTCTGGCACAGTCTGATACGCGGCTTCCAATTGCGGATTTTATTTGGTCAGTACAGCGCATAGGTTAGGTGACCTGCCTCTTGATCTGGTTCCCTTCACTCTTTCTTGTACGACCAGCCGTTCTATAGAGTATGGACACGTTTAGCTGTTACCAGTTTTGTCATAGATATTGTTTTAGAACTTTTAGAGCTACAAGACTGAACTACTTAAAAAAACTGTGGACAGTCCATTGGATTTAATTCTAAAATCAAAGTTTATGACTAGAATCCGAGTACCTACTGTAACGTTTACCTTATTTAAGCTTTGCTTGGCTCGCATGTGTTACAAGTATTGATAAATTTGACATTATTAGTTAATACTAATGTTCCTACGTTATACACAAACGACCTGACACGTCCCGGAGCCTTCCGCGGTGACTTGTCGCATCTCGCGATACCATCTCCGTCCTCCGTCGTTTGCCGAAAGTTATCTCGGCATCCATCGTAATACCCGAAGCACGCATTGTTACCTGTCCGACACAGACTTGATCCTGTAGACCCATCCATCATCGTAAGTCCTAAAGAAGACCGCCGAAGAAGTTACCGACTTTTGAAAAGTGAATAAAAATCGTTACTATGAACCGTTTTTGAGTGTGATCGATTTCGGATCATAACAAAATGGCGATCCCTTGAGATGTGCTCTTGAAATGTTAATGCATTTTAATCACTATAGCTTATACATATTTAATACATAATACACAATGATTTATTGAATTTACCTTAGGGTGGGGTACCTAGGTGTTGTAACATGGTAAACCTGCATGGTGTAGTGAAGTCAACGCGCGCGCTGGCTGGTGATAAAAAAATAGGCTGTCGTCCTTTGTTTTCACTGCACGATTTTACTCAGCAATTTTAGTGCGAATTAAATACATTCGATTATAATTCTTATTAATGTTAATTCTATGTAAATGACAGTGTATGCTTAATACCAATAAAAATTTATCTATCTATGGTTTTGATATCGATCAATATTACTAAATACCTATCATGGGGCTGCCTAATGCAGGTAAAGATAGTATACATGTATAATAGTTTTAAGTTGCTGCTCATGTTTAAACCTAAGTATTATTTGTACGTCACTCGTTTTTAGGGTTCCGTAGTCATTGTAACTACGAGAGGCTTGGAATAGGTTCCATACCAATAATTAAACACGCACGATTGTTGCAGCCCTTTCTTCTACTTTTAATCTCAACACGCGCACCTGCAGCTGTTTATTTAACTATTTCCGCTGCTGAAATTTTCACTAAGTACATGGTGAGCCTGCGTTATCGGACACGTGGCCGTGATTCATCGTTTGGTTCCTTGAACGAAGATCGGGATTCTTGGAAATTACTGTATGTATACCTAGGTACGTTTGTTGTGTGTATTATTGTTGGCCACGAACATTTTTTCCAGAATGTCAGTAAGCGATTATTCCGTACACTGTATAACATCAGCGATATTAAAGGGCGTCTTAAAAACGGCTCAGCGATGGGATCAGACGGCAGGTGCACTTGATTTACTTCCCATAAACCTTTAGGCGGTTATCACACTGGACGCGATTCGCACGTTGCTCCGATGTTCGAGTGAGACAACGCTGTGCGCGTATTATAGCGACATCCCGCTCGCACATCGGAGCGACGTGCGAATCGCATCCAGTGTGACGCAGCAGTGTTGGAAATTTAGGCTTTATATCTATAGTTATAAAGACTATAATGGTGAATTTTTTTGTGGTTTATCAGAGGCCCTGCGAAGGAATGGCGATCTCGAATATCGGAACGCTGATATCGCGCGAACATCGATTGGGGCCACGCTGGTCTTCCTTCCTGTCCATACGTAGAAAGCATGTAAGTACTTACTCGTTCATACACAATAATCTTTCATCTTAATAAAAAGTTTAATTTATAAAAGAATTGTCTAGCATGACCTACAACATTACTTCAAAGAAGTGACGTCTTCATGTACCTATGTAGCATGTAAGGTTATGTGATATGCGCACTTTTCTTTGGAGTGTCACATAGTATTTTGACAAGACGTTAGCAGCCAAATTGTGATTACTTGTTAAAAATTTGGACTGCTTGATATAATTAACAATTATTATATCTGAAAAAAGTAAAAAAAAAAATTTAAATCAATACAGAAGTATTATTTTTAAAGCGGCTGACCATTGGGAATTCCTTTTTTGTACAGTGTCTATTGCCTAATAGTCAGCCTCCCCTGGCTGACTACTGGGTTCAAGGCAGTAATTTTAAAAACGTCATAAACCCAGAAATGAGCCGGCAGACTTTTATTCTCAAATGATATTTCATACCTATAGCTGCTTGCCTTAACGACTTATATTTAAGTCGTTAAGTCAAGCACCTTTAATTATTGTACATTATGATGTATTTATTTGATTGAAATACATGAAATACCCAGTAGTCGGTATGTGGCCTGGCCTGATCGCGGAACTCTTTTTTTTTGTCTATTTTTAAAGTTATAGGTCCTCGCTTACAGTACGGGCGGCCTACAACTCTTATTACTTGGTTTATATTTAGCATTTTAATGAATATTATTACTATAATCGTGTAGTATTAGTATATAAAATATTATATATAGTTGGTCAAGCAAATCTTGTCAGTAGAAAAACGCGGCAAATTTGAAAAATCGCGGGCTAGCAACACTGTTCGAATAATTCCAAAATCGCGTGTAATCTGTGTTTTATCTGTAGAATGTGGATCGTCCATCTTGTTTGTTTACATTCCGAATCGGTGCTAATTCAAGAGAAATTTCTGCTCCCAGCATTAAAATAAATATCAATATATTAAATAATATTGTGCATGACCATAAGCAAAGTCAAGATGCCTACAATGTAAGTAAAATCATGCTCGTTGATCTTAATCATTAGAAAATTTTGAGGTTATGATAATTACTGCAAGATCCCGGAGAATTTTTAAGATAATGTGCAGTTTTTTCTGTTTCAGGGTTAAAAGGCTTAAATAAAGATAAAACGTATGCCTAAATATATCCAATAAGACCACGAATTGTGCCCTCGAAACCGCAACTGATTCGATTGTTCCCAGTATCAACAGATGAAGTCCTCAAATATTTTCAAAGGTAACTTTTTTAAACAATCTTAAGACGTTTAAGAACCTTGATTATACCTACTTTCTTTCGCAACATCTACCTAATACTTCCATATGTTTGTTGCAGGATTAAAACTCGCCCAATATAAGGCGTTCGTAAAAGTTTCTCTTCATACAAAACTTACCTACGGCGGTTTACGTACATACGTGTACAACGCAAACAAGACGAAAAATAAACTTGTTAATTAAAAAAACTAAAAAAATTGGGACAATAGTTTAGATTATTATTGTAAAAGTTGTCCGTTTGTTAATCATCATTAAAAATATATTATTTAGGCTGATTTGTTTCATGCACTCAGCTATTGCACATGTATACCTATGGAAAATCCTAGTTTATACTTTCTGAAGTCGGTATGTACCTGTTTAAGAGAAGTTTTAAGTCGCTTTACCTGTTTGTTCAATAAATTAAAATAATTTATTCAGTGTGCATAATTTTAGAAAAATATCTTAACATTTAAATCATACCTTTTATCCAGAAACAATATAACTCCATATTACTCACATGAGTGGAAGTTGTTAAGTTTCCATTGTCAAGGTATCTTTTATTAATATTTTGAGTACCTGAAATTGTGTCAGTTCCTGACAAGTCTTGAATAGACTAATGTGAAAGTTAATAAAATTTCTTAACAGCATTCTCCTGATATCTAAATGACTTTTTTAAATATCTACATATAAAATATGATCTAGCCGATACATGTAAATATCTAACATTTTTAGCCTGTATAAAAACAGTAGTATGAGCAACACCTTACCAAGCTAGCATGTAAGAGTGGTCTCAGAGATATTGGAATATCTCTGTACTATAAATTAGGCAAATTGCTTTAGACTAAGTTTTATGTGTAACTACTACTATAAGAATAAATTTTGAAACTTGGAATGGAAACTTTAAACTTGAAATTACAAATTTTCAAACATCTGTTTTATGCTTAAGATGCAATAAGTGACTAGGTACAAAGTATTCTGATGCTTGGTTGGAGTGGACCAGTAACATTGGTAACCTAATGATATTTTTTCAATGAATGGCCTGAATTAAGTGTAAGTAAGCTAAAGTGACCCGTATCTTAATTGCCTTGAAAATAAAAATGAACACCAAAATATCTGCAGTTGTGTTTTATTTATTTTTAATCTGTATATTTATATAAGTATATTGTAAAACCATTTCAAAATTACACTGGTATGTGAATGTGACATTGTTCAAGAGAAATACACTAATTTACAATTAACAAGTGGCATAATTATTTTCATTGGGCTTCTTCAGTTTCTGAACTGATGTTAAAAACAGCTTTCTACCGTGGTGCTCATGTTCTCTTTGCTCCCTATTTGTCTTCTAAGTTTGCTAAAACAATAAAACCATATCAAAATGATGTAAATAGTCCAGATATTTGATATTTAATAAGCCCTGCAATTGTGACAAGAATAGTTACAGTGATACCCTACCAGGGCTACCGCTGCCAGTGATGGCTCAGGGGTTACTTACCTAGGTTTTAATATTTACCTAAATAAAACAATGGATTGTTTTATTCTAGTTAAATTCAGTAGTATAGGTACCTACTAACAGCTCGTTTGGTAAAAAGTACTCAAGTGCAAATGCCTTAACCTTTACATTTATTTAGCTATGACATCTTCATGTTTAAGTTGAATATATATGTAGCAGATCTGCTCCTAAGCATACCAAAGGTTAAGAATGCGAGCACTCGCCTTTTGCGTCCACCTTTTACTAAGCATACAAACCTTTATTTTAATTCAATCTATTGATATATTTTTCGATTGTACCTACGTAAATATGTCTAATTAGCTTTTGAAGGTTGCATAAAGGAGCATTTGTATTGCATTTTATCGTGATATATCTTTAATATTGAATTCCAACCGAGAAATCTGATAATATATTAAAATCCAGCTACCTGCGGAAGCAATGATTTGATTCAAACATTATTTTCTCCAGCATAGTCCGTTTGCAAATAGGTATTTTTTGATCTCGTTTATCATATTGATTGACATCGTTTTTACTCCAGTTTAAATTGTCCCTCTCATAATAATAACAATTTCCAAATGCTTCAATAAACCGCGAGCGACAATTTTAGTTGACGTACGAAGAGCGCGCTCAGCGGAAAGAAATATGTTTCGGTTCGATGTACATTGCTGCTTTTCTTAGCGCAATACTGCTCTGTGAGTGTTGCCATACTTCAGTTTGCTTTACATTGCTACTGACAGACTTTGCTTGACAGACTATAAGTACGTTCGTTTATGTATTATAATTTAATTTTAGTGTGTTTATTATTTTATTAAATTTATTTTTCGAACGATGTTTTTGTTACTTCTTTTTCTATTATTTTAGATACATCATACCGGTCAATTTTATGTAGTTCACAGAGAAACTCGTGGTCACAGCGGAAGTATGAATATTTGGGACAGTGTTTGAGTAGATGGTCGATAGTTTGTAGTGTCGTGTCATCGCATGGGCAGGTATCAGTGTTGGTGATGTGGAAGCGTGCTAGATAGGAACTCAGAACCCACTAGCCAGCCGGGAATGGCTGGACAAGTGGACATTGCATGGGTACTTAAAGGCTATATATTGGTACACAGGGGCCTGCATTATTACTTTCAAAAATACCATTTCAATATATTACCAAAAGCGAAATTCCATTACGTTTTATTCTTTACATACTTAAATTAAACTTTATGAAATTCCTGAACAGTAAAAACATTAATAGTTCTAATTGGTCAATTGGTGGACAAATTAGATGATCTTGCACATAGAAATTTCGTAAAAAGGCTGACTAGTGGTGCCTTTACATCAGAATTTTTCTGGTCAAACAGCCAGTATTATAAGTGACGAAAGGTGATGATTTTGGAAATATTCTTCATTGCGTTTTTACTTTATTTAACCAGAACTAGATCGTTATAAATTATAAATACAATGCATCGTTAGTCTCGCTGTTTGCCCCCGCACAAAGCTCATAAAACATAGATATAGAAGGACATACAAAACGTACGTTTCACGTGCCATGAAAATACACACAAGTATAAATACCAGTACCGTGACTACTAACCAAGCAAGAGCTTAGCTTAACTTAGGGCACTATACCCTTTACTTTAAAGCACACAGACAAAGCCATTAAAACGTTGTGGGTTCCCGCCATTTTCACACGTATTAGGTACCTCTTGTCCATTAAGTGGAGTGTAAAATCATCGACTGGTTGCCAGGTATTCATTGTTTAATATAAATTAGACAAAACGGTTAAAATGGCTTTAAAAACTATATGAATTGATTATTGGGCCTTCTGATTGTTATTGCCTACAACTAATATTATTCCTGTCGCAATTACGAAATTTCATAGTATTTACATTACCTTGAAATTGAATATTATGTTATAACTACATATTTGTACTATGACTATCTATAATTTTGACTTAAAGCAGAAATAATTTTATTTGGTGCAACGAGAGATATTGAGTAAAAACATAATAAAATTTAACTAAAAGTAAATTAAAAACTTGTAGATAAAAATATCCTAAATACTTTATAATTTACTGAAATAAAAACATTTCTTATTACGATTGTTGATACTATGACTAACAATGATTATTACATACAAAGAAAAATAAAGTTACGGGTTTTGTTAAATCGGAACTTATATTGTATGGGAGCCAATTTAGCCCGGAAATTTTACTTTTTTCGTTTTTACAAGTTCAATAAACGGTTGGTATAAACATACACCGTGACGAAAGCGCGCCGTCAAACGTTATAGCAATTCAAGGTGTCCTGTTATTAGGAGCATTCGCGCCACATCAAACGGCTTGCTAATGAAAGAGCACATTTACGGCCGAGGCCCGGAAACTCTAATTAAACTATCACATTTTTCATTGTTTTATCGACGATTATGGAGTTCCCCATGATTGCATACAGTTTAGACACTACACGTGACTAGGATAGGTGTACGTTGATACGGAGGCAACAGAATATATATATTTAATCTTAGCTAGGTAGTATGCACGTAATATTTAATCAGTCAACTGTAATTCTTCCCTTCACGGTCTGTGGGTAAAGAGGCGTGATTATTCACAATGTTAGCTAGTCCATACAAACTTTCAAGCCCCCCCCCCCCCCTCTTTCCTCCCTTAACGGGTGATTTCTTGGATAAAAACCAGAGATGTGAAAAATAGTTTATAAAAAGTATTTAAATACAAAATACAAATACTTCCTTGATATAGGTACTATTTCAAATGCAAAATACAAAATAGTTTTCAAATTTGTATTTAAAATACTAAATACAAAATAGGTATTTTCAAAATGCTTTTTTAAAATACAAATACTTTGCGATAAAAGGTACTCTTAAATAGTGAATACCTAGTCTGAATTAAAAAGTTAGTACAGCTCGGAATTTACAAGTTGGAAAGGCTGTCTTTATTCTTTAAAAATAGTGTGTATATCAGTCCTCTAGAGTGCAATTTTTGTGTCTCCTCATGTTTACCGGTTGAATGGATTTTTAAGTGACGGTTTTTAACACTCAATTATTAAAAGCATTAATTTAGATTTGTAATGTTTTACAGCTTGTATATACCTCTCGTTGGTTGGTGAAAACGTCTCGTTTGTTTCACCAGGGCAGAAAAGTTTGTTTACCTCTCGTGCCTTGAAACCCTTGCAACGCTTAAGATTCCACATTTTTAATCTCTCGTTACGCTTGTGGTCATTTGCGGCGTTACTAAACAGATTCACCGGTTCCATGTTAAAATAATAAATAAATAAATATTATAGGACATTATTACACAAATTGACTAAGTCCCACAGTAATAAGCTCATTAAGGCTTGTGTAGTGGATACTAGACAATGATATATATAAATATTTATAAATACTTAAATACATATACATAAGGTCGATATTTAAACGATAGATACAATAACACTTTCGACAGGAAAACATAACTAAGTATGTAATAATGGTATTAAGCAAACGCGGATCGGTCCGCGCGATCTCGCCAACTATTACATAAACCCTAGCTAGAGGTTTTCAATAGTGGGTATTGTGTTAAACCCTGTTTCAAAAAATTCATAGTGCATAAATAACCTAAAAAAAAAAAAAAACAAAACATAGAAAACACCCATGACTCAGGAACAAATATCTGTGTTCACACAAATAAATGCCCTTACCAGGAGTTGAACCCGGGACCATGGGCTTCATAGGCAGGGTCACTACCTACTTTACCTAATTAAAAATATTTTGTATTTTGAAAATAGAAAATAGGTCCCAAAAACTATTTGAAATAAAATACAAAATAGTTTTCTTTAAAAGGTATTTAAATACAAAATACAAAATAGGTATTTTGCATTTTGTATTTGCATTTTAAATACAAGTATTTCAAATAAGTCACATCTCTGATAAAAACTGCCCTATGTCCTTCCCCGGGACTCAAACTATCTCTATAGGTACCAAATTTCATCTAAGTTTAAGCATGAAGAGGTAACAGACAGACAAACAGATACCCAGCAACTGGTCGGTCCGAAGTGTTGGAACTAATGGTTCGGCTCAGTAATCGCAACGATTAACCGCATTAAAGAATACTAACAAACGTTACAATGTTCATTCCGTTACAATTTACAGTCGAACAGTTGTAATTCTTCCCTTCACGGTCTGTGGGTAAAGGTGTGATTATTAACAATGTTAGCCGGAACGGGGAAAGACCAATCGTTTTTATATTATTAGGAATTATTATTACTTAAACGTTGTGATGGTCTTAGCAAAGCCGTTAAAATGTCTCAAAATTCAATTCTGCAAATAGGCCTCAATGGCTCTTTTCCGAGTCAATAATACACCATTTATATCAGTGATCATATACTGACATGAAAAATACATAGCAACATTTATAAATACAACAGCTCACACAATATAACAAGGATTTAGGTATAGTTAATAGTAAATTAAATCGGGAGATGTGAAAGGGCCCCAATAACAGAGTAGGTACTAATATTATTAGATTTGGAGGTGTAAAGGCTCTTCAAGCGTCAAGATGAAATTATGTTACACAACTTCTACACTGGATTAGTCGTCAAACTTTTAAACTGGATTCTATAACTGATGCATCCATCCAGTCAATGGGTTTCATAGTCTTGAGCTTCGTCTTAAGCGTCATAATGTCGGATTATGCAAATAATGCTTTTAAAGTATCTCCAATAAAGTTAATATCACCGAATCAATAATCTGATGCAACAAAACTATAATGACTTGCAAATTTTCAGAATTAAATTTTACAGGTGCAAATGTCAGGGTAGTGGTGCAGCCGCTGTCGTATCCACTTTAGTGCAATAAAGTTGTAAATTTAATTATGTATGCTTATTGTTGGGCAAAAAGTTGGCTTCGTTTATGGGCGCGGATGATACGATCGGCCGTAAAGTTAGGAATGCTCGCGGTTGGCGTGTCGTTGAGGCGTGGATCTAATTTCGCATGCGAATAGGTTTGATTTTTCTAACATTGTCGGGTTTCTCGAAACATTCACTAACAGAGCAATTAAACATTCAACTATTGGATTCATTTAATTTATAATTCCTTTCAATGCAATCCAACCTAAAAGATGCAATGCAGACAGATATCCTATTAACATCCTGTCTACTTTTCCCTTTTCAAAGCTGATAACATCTTTTCTTACGCAAGCAAAAAAATATGGTGTAGTAACACCAATATTGCAAGTAATTTTCAATTGCACTTCAGTAAAATGGGTCTTTCTGTGCGATTGTTACTTGAGGCCAAATTTGACTCAAAAAAGTCGTACATAATGACATGATATGACGATTATATTATATATCGCTTATTTCGTGATGAACAAAACGCAATTGTCACTGTTGCACTAATTAGGAAGAGAAATAGAGAGAGAGATGACTACGCTACGCTACGGAGCGTTATCGATTGGCATGTTGGCCATATGGCATTCAGGTCACAAATGATTCGACACACTTTTAAGGGCGAGATGTTGAAATGTAGTAGGAATATAGCGTAGTCCTGTGTCACTTCTGGAATATTATGAGGCATCTGTATTATTTTTGTAGACGTAGGTAAATCCTAAATTCGCGATGACACGGGCCCGGTGCCGTGTGCCGTACCGACCACATCGGGGCATTCGCGGCCGAGGCGTGGTCGCGCGATCTTATCACCCCCATTAGCGGCCGCCGCGCCCAGCCACTATCAGCCGCATCTCCACAACTCGCATACTACATCACACACTCACCTCTATATCAAACAAATATAAACTTTCCTTCAGCGCCCGAACAATCAAATTTCAAAAGCATCAAACGAGCGACATACGCGCTGCGATTTATCACGAAAGAACAAGCCTCATCTTTCTTCTTTAAAATTCATTCTCTATACTTGTATTATTCGTCGGTTTTTTCCGCTTTAGTGGATTTTTATATGATGGGTATCGCGTCGTAATTTGCGTGATGCAGCCGTTTTCGATGATGAGAAGTCCACAATATCAAAGAGCGGCCTGTCACTCTCTCGTTAGGTTGCTATCCCAAAAATGTAGCACCCATAGGGTTACCAGAAGTTAGAATTTCCCTGACTATTATGGACATGTAACAAGGCTGCGAACTGTTTGAAAAAAACTAAGTGGATTCACGAAAAACTGAGGATCTTTCATGGTTGCCGTACGTAAGGCAATTACTTTCAGCAGTTTGAGATTAGGCATTGGATCAAATTTAATATTTTTAATTTTTTTTTACCCTTATTTGCGTGCTATTCGATATCACTGTTATTTGTTTTGGTTTTATTTATAGGTAAGTATTTATAATTTACATATATCGAATAGCACACACCGTATATTACCAATTAATTTACTTTAAAAGCCTTATGTTAAAATTAAACAATTGTCTGTTTTTTTTAATATGTATACATATTATGGAATGTTTGCTAGACAATATGACTTTTCAGAAACCGTCATTTTGTAATTATTTAGAAATGTATCGGGCAACCCTACACCCACACTCCGAGCCTATGTAGGTGCCTAATGGGTTTACTATTGAATCAAGTCTGATATCGATCTCGTTCGTGGAATTTCGACGGTGTTGTTGCTAGAGAAATTAATGTCATAAATAATAATAAGTGGTACGCGGAATGATTTATAAACGAACGAGGTTTGACCTCTAAAAGGTGTCATATAAGTTTTACGACTTCCAGTCCCAAATAAATACTTAATATTATAAAATATTTACTGTGTGATTACTCCACAGTAGCGTTAAAACGAATGATCTATTAAGTGCGTACCAGTATACATATACTAAGTAGATGAGAAAATATTCCAGGAAATTCATAGGGTGTTCGATTAGGACACTAAATATTGATGTGCGCTATTCTATCAGCTATTTTGTCAGCTCGTAACATGACCATCAAAATAAATAACTACTTGGCATAAGTATTGGCATACATATTACATATCTGAAGGGCTAGTCAATACCATTTTTTTATCATTTCGCTGTGGATTTCTTCACTTTGTACCTTTGAAGTGGTCTAGCTGTTTGTTTGTTTGTGCATATGAATTCATGATCCCACGTATTTATCTACAAACGGATTATTATATTAAATTAAATGTAAATAAACAAATCAAAATTGAGGGTAGTGAAAAAACGTTTTGTTGTTGTTCGAGGGTAGGTAATACAAGAGGTACCTAAAAAGAGTTTTGAGAAAGTAAGTTATATGTCAATTAATATACCAATACCATATTGGAGGTTAGTTTGTAAAATTGTAACTTGTAGTGTAGAGGGGTAGAGCAGTAGTTTTAGATGTTAAACACGGAGGCCTATATGATCTGTCAGCTGTCAAAACAAGAACAGATCATATCCATTATAAATGAATAACAAGAAAAAACTATCTAAAACTAACCTCTAATCCAGGGAGTCCAGGGTAAACATTAAATGACTAATTTTATTGTTAGAATCGTGGATACGACAGAATATTATGTAGTTTACGTTGATTTAAATATCGAATATGTAACTAATAATGTAGAGGATCATTATACATTTTTTCTACTCATCGACTGTAGTGGTTGAGTTAAAATTCAACTCAACTGTTTAATTAAGATTTCGTATACTAAACTATAATTGCGTACTTTTCATGTATGGGCTCCCAAGTCAACTATAATACTTATTCATTTCGATACGCTGTAGTGAGCTATAAAAAAAATGCCGATCACGTCGGGCTCCCATATTAGAAAAGCCTAAACGGGCCACAGTAGTCGCATGTCTTTGTCTTTTGCACTACATTTTTGTATACTGGGATAGAGATACTTACCAATTTTCATGAATTAACGATACGAGTGTATAATAGTATTTTATACAATCGTGATATAATAGAGAGCTTTTCAGTCGAGTACCGTGTTTAGGCAACGAAGCTTGCCGAGTTGCCTAAGCAAGGTACGAGATTGAAAAGCTTGAATATATCACGATTGTATACAATACTTTTTCTACGAGTCATCAAAAATAATATTTTTTTACTATAAAACCTAAATAAGTACGTAATGAAAATTGGTAAGTAGTAAAATAGTACATTATGCAACGAAGGGGGTTAGTGAACACTTGGATACGAGGGTGGTAATTTTGCCGCCTTAAAGCCGAGTTTGCAATATTCTTACCCCCGGAGTTACACACAATGTTTTTCATCACACTTGCGAAGAAAAATCAAAATTTTAAACGAGATAATTCTTAAATACGGTGACATATCAAACATTCGTCCGCCATTTTGTAATTTCTTGACAGGTTAGCATCAAGGGCACCGACCTATTCGGCATTCAGCGACGATTGAAAATTATGTAAAAATATTTTAAACGGCTGTTAAATGTATCAAATTATTTGATTTTAAACATAAACAAAAATATTTAATTATAAACGCCAGTATTTTAAAAGTAAAACTTATTTATGCTACATACTTGGTTTGTAAGAATAAGTGATATAATAAAAAAAATCTGTAACTCCTTAGGGAGTTATAGCTTTTTTTCACACTCTATAACTCCCGCGGGAACAAAATAGGCCTTTGTCCTTCAAAATAGGCCTTTGTACACCTGCATGAAATAAGAACTTTTTGGAGCAAGTGTGATGAAAAAGACATAAACGCGCGAGCCCCCGACCGCCTGTACATCGTTCTACGGGAGCGTCGCGGCACGTGATTGGTCATTTTTTTTATAGTTACTACAGCGTGTTAAAAATTTTTTTACAGTACATATGGTGCCTCATCATCTGCTCATTCCCGCACGCGTGCGGGAATGAGCACTTTCCGTGCATATGTCGAAACTTTAAAGATAATGTATTATAAAACTTTGTACGATACACGTGCGAGTAGGTAATTCGCAACGCGTGTCGTGTGTGTGTGTGTGTTTTAACAGTCCCTTCGGTCGTGTTTTAATTTATCACCACTCATTGCGAATTTCCTATTTTCTGCACTTGTATCGTAAATAACTATTATAGTTGAGTTGCGAAGCCCATACATGAAAAGTACGCAATTATATGTAGTTTGGTATACGAAATCTTAATTCAACCATTGCAGTCGACGAGTAGAAAAAATACTACTTACATAATACAATCTTCATTGACCTAGCGAGCGCGAAGCGTTTCCTGTCCTATGTCAGTCCGGCTGTTCTGTAGGTCTAATATGGTCGGCTCTTTATCATTTGTCACCATGCCTGTCACGTTCTAACAAGTATGTAAGCGCGAAAGTGACGGGCATAGTGACAAGTGATAAAAATGGAACCATGCTGCCACCGCTGGTCGCATTTCTCGTTGATTCAGTTTTAATAAATCTTTTCAGAATAGAGTCATACATTGATGCAGTTTTAAGCTAGTACGCAAATAAAGACTTGCGAGGTCTACAGTTCGCAAAGCCACTAAGAATCAGAATCAAAATTGTTTATTGCACTCATGTAAGTATACCGGTCTTAAACACTACTTAATACAGTAGTAGCTATTTATATAAATTTCAGGCCTCGCAGCTAAATGTTCATGTATAAGCGAGCAAGCGCGTTAATTGTTCTTGATCGTTGCGTCGCAAATGCGCACGGGAATAACAACTTGTTAGGAAAAAACATGAATTAAGTATACGTCACGATACATTGTGGTCCCTCAATGATTACCCGCTTACTTTGTAGGCAAGTATTAATTATGTGAGTCGAATTACCTTTACTTATTGTGGTTTTATAATGGACAGTGGATTTCATGGTAATGTGAACCTTTCCTAGTTATTTTTACGATTATCGTAAAATAAGCAATTTTTATTGATTCAATCGATGTGTTTTTCAATTACAAATGTTTGTTTTAATTAAACCACTTGTTACGATCTCTTAAGACGGCATTATTTATAAATTGCTTCATCTAGCCTAAACAGTATACGGCATTGAATATAATTGTATACAATGTTGATAGAGAAAAGTGCTTCTCAATCAAGTAAAACACACTTATGAATAGTATTAAGAACGTACATACGTACGTAAGTATATACTTATTGACGGCATGGTCGCTCGGACAACCATTTTGCGTAGGTATGCACATAGTTTTGCACATTGTAATTTTCCCTCAGTCACCCGTTGACCACGAACGCTGTAAAGGGCTCGAAACGTCGGGATGTATTATAATTCCGTTCCGTAGCCAAATGGCAAAAAACGAAACCCTTATAGATTCGTCATGTCCGTCTGTCTGTCCGATTATGTCACAGCCACTTTTTGATGAAAAGCAATGGTCGTAGTCTACGTCAGCTAGATACGCTAAGCTAAGCTATTGACATGTAAAATCAATTCAATTATTTATTTATTTCGAATCCACAATAGATCCATAATTGTTCAAAATCATTTTATCATTTCCTTACTCGTATTAGCCGTTTTGGTCACTGAACCCTGATTAAAATAAGAATCCTATTTAAAGTTCGTTAAAAGCTAAGTACCTTACTTTAAATAGAAAATGTGGAAGTAGGTACATAATGTGCAGGTACGATGATGAACGAATAAATAATTAAATTGAATTTCCAATGACTATATTCAAATTAGAAGTAAGTACCTAATGGAAGTCACGTTCTAATAGCAATCAGCTAGCCCAGCAGACGAGCTGGCATTGCTGCGCTCGCGCACAGAGAGGCTGGTATCGCACAGGCGCGAAGTGATCCCTCAGGTGCGCGCGCGACTCCGCCCCCTTGTTTATTGCTTATTAGCGGCCACGGCGGCGGCACGTTTGAACACAACCTCTTTGTTCTCGCCGACACCCCCGCGACCCTCCGCGCGCCCCGCCCGCGCACGCCACCCCGCGGCCGGTCACGACGTGTACACTACGCGAATCATAAATTCTTGCTATTTGACGTCGGTTGTGTAGGTGATATCGATCTTGGCTCAATGATACCGAGCGGAGGAAGCATCTCGGATAGGGCGTAGTAGGCATTTACATGCGATTAGCGCGGTTTCCGGCTTAGATGCCCGGTCTAGATTTGTTGTTGTCTATCGCTGAGCTTCGTTGTTTTGTACCCAGTAGGTACAGTCAACATCAAAAGTAACGGATCAGACTATGCGCCAAAAGTATCTTCCATACTCTAACAGCTTAACAAAAATAGATATAACTCTATGTAAGATAATTGGGCTGTACGAGATACTGTCAATAAACTGAAATGTAATCAGACATAACAATGAGGCAATTCTTGACATTATCAAAGATTTTTTTCACGACACAAGCTCACAAAGACTCTTTATTCTCAAGAAAACTGATGAGAAAGTTCGAATTTATCCACAAGGAAGGCAAAGTTGGTAATTACATATATGCAAATTTTTATTTATTTCCTCATGTTGGCTAGTGGAATTTAAGTACTTTTAATTGTAGAATTGAAATTGATATAAATATGTGTATTTAATGCCATTCATTTGGAATTGATTTATAATTGTTTACAGTTAGGTAGTAGTATTTTCCTCGCGTTGGTGTGGTGAAAAATATTGTGTTTTACTCGGTAGCAAAGTACTTTTAACCCTTGAAACCCTCAAAATTCCGCTTATGGAATTCAATTTTGGAATCCTTTGCTTACTTGGGTATCAATCACGAGGTGTTAAACAATACAAATTCCCTCTTGTAAAACAAATAACGATTATTTGATATACACCGTCTACTGACCTACTTAGATACTAACATACCTATATCAATATAATTATGTAGGTATGTTTAGATTTTGACTATGCTATTACAATCTTAAAGGAGTGAAAATACATGTGCATGGCCAGCAGGCTCACATAACATCGTTTGCAATCCTAGAAATAAATCACGGTCACAAGTTGTAGAGATATTTTAAATTTACCTACATATTTAAATATGGTGTTCTTTTACTTTATTTGTAACTTCTTAAATTGCGAAACCTTATAGAATCGCTTGGTAGTCCCGGTGTGATAAAAGGTACGTGCTAATTCCGCTCGAAGACTAATTTTCAATCTCTTACTTTGTTATCTATTCTTAAATGTATTTTTGATATGTTGCAGGATTTGCACGCCCACGTGGTCCGAATAGCTAGACTAACTCTATTATACATATAGAGTCTAGTAATAATCAGATTGAATGCGATTTTGAAATAAAAATGTTTGTTGTTGTTAAATATACTCCCAGGCCGTTAAACAATTGTCTACGACAAATAACCTTGGCATCTCTTAATAACCTTTTGTCGATAACGGTAGCTTGTTTTCTAGGGCGTAGATTATAGTGCTGACAGCTGCATTACCGCTTACCTATCAAGGCCCGGCTGTCCGTTCGCGCCAGCACTGTGCTGCTGTTAGCCTGTCACTCCGCACAACTTAACGACGGCTCCTCTCCACGAGACCTCCACTTCTCACCAATTGTCGATATAATCATGATAATTTACAACAACTACTCTGTCAATCAAATGCGATAAACATAGTTTACGTTCTCTCGAATCAGCTCGAAATGCAAGGCGCTATAATGCCTGGGAAACCATTTGAATATCCGCTCAATAGGTCTGTCGTTACTTCTGACACGAGGCATAGGTTAGTTCCAATAGCCCTCTATTAGATTCGCAAAGTTCGCACAGATGTCAAGTGGCATCACTCGATCGAGCGTCTATCGCCAATAACAAAAGCAATTGTTGGGAGCGCCGTGACGGAGTAATTCGCTGTTTCCCTTTCGACGATTAGCCTGGCTCTATTTACTTGTCTCTCCCGTCGGCTAGAGCTGGCAGCTGACGCCGGACGCGTCCAACAGACGGACACCGTTACAAGACTTAGAAAAAGGTTTGCCACGAACAACCGACCTGTCCATACGCCCGTCCGAGCGGGTGAACGACACCGACAACTAGACTGTTCCTTGATTGACCGCCGCGAAACGAAACAGCAAATTGCACAAAACGGGAAACGGTTCAAAGGTGGGTCAATTCGCTAACGTTCATTATAATTAATTGTTGCCTCTAATTGCAGCCACGAACACGACTTGATCATTCGTAGATAGCAAGGTACTTGGGCAAGTAGTTATGTATTGATAAAGAGCGTTCCCACAGGCGCGATATGGGCAGATCGCAATCGCGCCAGGGCACGATCGGGCACAGGGCTCGCACGTGGCCCGGAGACGTCTATCGCCTTGTGCCGGCGATAATCTCCGGCGCTTCGGGAACAATACCACCATACATCCGACAAATGAGCGCAATTAATGCCAATAATTCGAAACGCTCTGCCGATCACAGTCGCTTCGAAAATAGCTATATCTCGATGTGTTTCCATTAAATTGATGTCAAAGTTTAAAATTAGTTACCGGTCTACCTATATATTATTTTGCGCGTGAATAGGCACAGGCACCGATTAACAATGCCTTTGAACATTGCTCAGTCGAGACATTAAATCCTCGCGCCTTTCTTCGAACTAGTCTTTGCCTTGAAAACTAATCAGCGCCGCCTTTATGGCATCAACCTTCAGCTTTACGTTCGGCGATATATCTCTCTTACACACCTCGGGCGAGGAGTGCTTTCGTCCCCGAGAAATTAGTTCCTGCACCACAATAGTCCATAATTATGAAATGTGTTGTATTCGAGGAGGATTTGTAATTTTTTCTTGAGGCGAACAATGCAACCAGTAATGAAAGGAGTCAATCAGCCGGTGTCTGCGAAATGCGTATTCCGCGTTAATTTATGTATCTTCGTGGCGTCGAGGCGAACTGTAATTTGCTTCTTTAATAGTGTCTCTCGCGGACAAAGAAGTTATTGTATAAAGGTTAAAATATGCAAATATAACATCAGAGAATCTGCTTATTCTATTGTCTTTACACTTACACCTATCTACAACATTATAATATACCGTGGTTAAGGTAATTTAAAAAAAATCGTCTCTAGTTAGCTACCTCTGTAACAACTGTGAAAATCTCAGTAGTACTGGTGGTAACTACTCACGTGGCTAAAAGGTATCTTTGTCAGTAATGTCAGTCTTTAACATTAAAATATTTTAGTAGTTACCACTTACTGGTTTTTTTTGTCAGGGACATTTAGGGAAAAAGTTCTCAGATGTTTTCGTACCACTGTGGTATCAACGTGTTGGTAACTGTGGGAATAACCGCAGCCTGGTACCTAACTGTGACCCGTATCGTGTAACCAGGAAGTGCATTTTACTGGTTATTGTATTTCATAGACTAGATATATTTTGTTTTTTTCTACTAAATAGTATTGCGCTAATCCATCTAGACTCTACTTTGCATCTACTTGACGGAATTGCGTATAATATTAGGTACCTACTTATTTAATTTTTAATTCCCTTGCGAAATATTATTTATATACCGATATAGAACTATTGTTTCTGTTTTATTGGGAAACATACAGCACATAATAAAACAAAATGGTAAAAACTAATCTAAATTAAAATATATCTAAATAAGGCCCCCGCGGCATTGTGCCAAAGATGCTGGCAGCATTTCCTCGCTGAATGGCAATACTTATGCGCTGCGAGAGAAAGCTGCCAGCTCTCTGGTCACCGGTAGAATCTATGAGCCTTTTACTCATTTCCTTAAATAGTAACTTGGCGCTTGGACCCCACGGCCCTAGGGCTCGACTCCAAACGCCACAAAGTGGTATTGGGGGCCGAGTCTTCGATATTTGGAAACCTTTTTGGTTTCAGCCGCCTCGGCAGCTGCCCCAGCCTTGGCCGAAGTTCTTGGTAGATGGGACGGTGCCAGTGTATCGACGCATGTGGCGTCCCAGACTAGCACTCGACCCATCTTCCATGGGACCAGGGTCATACCGTCCGGTCTCTTGCCATCGTCCCTCGAAACGCCGTTTGGTTCAAGGATAGCCGGCGCGTTGACGGTAGCAAGAGATCGGCGGATGATATCGTTTAGGGCAGCGTGCCTGGAGAGGCGAACGGCACTTAATTGACAACAAAGGCCGTGGTGTCCATGCACGTCGACGGTTGCGCCGCAGACCTTTACTCCTAATCTAAGGCTTGCGGCTAAACGGAGGGTATCCGGCTCTAGATAAGTACCGGTGAGGGGGGAGGGGTAGGCATGCAGCCACTGGCCGGATTCTAGTTCTGCAGCTGCGAGGAGCCGCGCGCGTGTAGGACCAACTGAGCTGGAAAGTAGTTTATCAAAGTTAATTTTGCACAACGTGTCGTCCCAGCAACGTTGAATGTTTAATTTTGAAGGTAAATTTTGACCCGGACAAGCCGTCAGCCAGGCGTTTCTGGCCTCCGTCAAGCACGCCGTCTCGTAGTTTAAAGTGCAGGCCTTTAATATTTTTCCTACGAGGGAGGACGTGCCATGGACGGAAGATAGAAACGCTGGTAAAGCAACACTAGAAATTTTGCGCGTACCCAGCCCGCCGAATCTGATGGGCAGGGACGCCTGGTTCCAAGAATGCTCGCTAAGTTGTATATTTAGAATGGATTCTAGGGAAGATCTAATAAGGTTGTCAATCGGTGTTAAGGAGTTTTGTTGTTTCCAAAATGGACAGCAGCGGAGCAAATAAGTAAATTTTGGTACAAAAAGGCAGAATTTTAAAATAGTCAGAGCGGAATGAGAATTGATGTCGAGCAAGCGATCGGCGCAGTTTTTGAATTTAGTAATCGCGTTTGTAATGATGCTGGGAATGGCTTCTTCGAAAATTGGTGACCCTAGGAGGTTTAGTGAGTCTTTGTTTACTACTTTTATATTAGGGGTGATGGCTTGAAATTTTGATACGATGTCGGGATTACAACGGTTTAAAAATAATTCGCACTTCTCGAAATTTATTGTTTATTACTATTGTTTCTTAGACATTAAGGATTGCAATAAGTCTGTGCGGCAAAGTAGGTTTATATTAAAATTTTGTTACGTGGATGAAATCTAGAGCTGGACGGAAACTAGCGCTATGACCCTACCTACTATGCCATACATGCATACATTTTCTACGTACGAAACAAGTGAGCTCCTATTTCCTATGGGCGGTCCTTCATAGTTTAAAAAAATCTATAACCTTCTCCTAGACCTGTCACTTAGTAGGTAATTTAAAATGGCAACCCAGTTTCTGACAATTCTGACATACTAGGCCTTGTCGAGCCTATACTGACATCAGAATGATGTCATTTAGTTTTCTTGCATCTCGCTCGCGCCAATACATGTATGGACAAGTACGAGTGAAATGCACGAGAACTAAATGACATCATTCAGATATCATTCTGATGTCAGTGTACTTACGTTCAAATTGGCCTGATATTCGAACTAAGTATTGACGGCGGAAGAGGGCTACGGCCGGCGAGACGCGAGTTTCACGCAGGGACTCGACGTGCATCCTAGCCTCTTATGAATTTATAGCGAGCGCGTATTATTTACTAGCATTATACGCATAATTTGCGAAGCTGTCGCAAGGGCCGGCTATAATTTCACGATGGCAGCAGATCCATCAATACGCGCCTCGGGCCGCGGCCGCTTTCAATTTGTAGGCCGCACATCCAGCAATTACCCGACGGACGGAAGGCCGATCATCATCGATATACGCGCTTAATAATGCCTAATGACAGTTAATAAAGACGGAAAATAAAAGTGTGATGATTACTTATTACCTGCCATGTAAATGGTAACGGTTCATGGCGAGAAATGGCTTACCTAAATACCGGATATTTATATAGCTTCATAAAAACTTACCTGCTATGAATGATGAGTAGCTACGCTTAGCTAAGTCACTCAAATTGCCCATTACATTTATAAATACAAAACGTACCTACTTGTAGTTTTTCCATCGCAGTACAGCAGATAACTTTTTTACGCTCAGTTAAATAGGTAACATTCCAATAACTTTTTTATGTTTCTATCATGTCCATAAACTAATACCTAAGTTAAGACGAGATGAAAAAAATTTAAAAGAATTATTTTTTTATCGAATTTAATTTTAATGGGATGGTATGGAATGTTATTCACCAATTCACGCTACGTGGAACGTGAACCTTATGACAAAAAAATGCCCACCTACATAATATGTAAGTACAGTCAGCATCAATCATAGCGAATGAAACAACGCGCCAAACCTATCTGCCACCCTGGAATGGAATGAACTGTTCGTGTTGCAAACAAAATACGTATATATCTCTACAATTCGCGTTCAAAATTAAGTATCTGTTACAGTCTAATTGTTCTACATAATTATACATCTGTATATAGTCAGTCAAGCCATTTCCTCCTATAAAATAAGTACTGGTATTTATTTGTTTATCAGTTTTTAAACACTGGCAACATTTTACAAATGTCGGTGAAATATCAAAAATACTCCAAATTTTCTCTGAAATGCCACATGATTGGTGCCGTTAACCTATATATAGAGCGAAAGAAAGACATGCGTTCGGAGTTATAGCTAGCTACGAGTAATTCAGCTCCAGCTTGTCCATGATATTTGACTAGATACAGCTGATTTTGTTGAATGAGAAGTCAACCTGTTGTTGTTTTTGTTTATACTCGTTCAATTAGTTTCTGTCCGGATGGCATACCTAGGTAGTTAGTTTACGTTTTCAACCGTCTTCAAAAGAAGAAAGCATACTAAGTATACGAGGAATACTAGTATATAGTCAGTTATAGTTTTGTATGCTGTGGTGGTATTAAGATTTGTATAATACCTGTCTGACCGTCCCATTTGTGTGTTTCTTTTTAAAATCTGCTGTTCTAAATTAAGTTGCACTTTTTTTCATCCTGGCCTCGTGATGCCATCTTAGTGATGTGATCTACAGTTGTTTAATAAATCCAAACAGGGCATGCAGTAGAGACAAATCGAAATCCGGAAAGACCAACAAAAAAAAATAGAACTTTATTGGGGGCGCCACTGAACAAACATCCATTTGTTCTGCCGCTTAGGTGAGTCTTTTTCGATTGATGTTTGACATTTGTCGTTGGCCGTTGACATAGATGTCTTAACGGATATTTTCACGTAACTTCAAAACAAAATTACAATACATCGATTGCCTTGATTTATCAGCATAAAGTCACTATAAAGTTATCTATGAAAATGATACATTTCTGGACTAGAGACTTTTACTTTCCCTTCCCTTGGTGTGTTTTTTTTTCGTTTACCTAAGTATTTAAAATTGATTTATTGTACAATTTCCATTCTAATATTAACTCCCCATTGCATAAATCTCGATACTTTTACCGAAATTGTTAATTTAAATTGAAAGTACCCTGAAGAAATACTATAAAAGTTAATACTAAGTCATGTTTTTTACCTAATACACATGTAAGTATTTTACTTTCCTCGTATACGACATGAAAAGTACTTAGTATTTCACTAGTTCGAGCGCCAAACTACCTCGACAGAAATGAGTGCATTTCATCCCTTGGTTAACAATCTACTATTACAGTACATAGGTACATATGGCCTTTTAAATTTTTGACACAGGCACGGGAAGTGCTAATTACCGCAATAGTGCGGTAAAGTAGGACCATATGTACCTCTGTACCAGTACGTAGAAGTGCGAAAAGTAGGAAATTCGGAACGAGTGGCAATAAAGTAAAACACGACCCAAGGGATATAATACCTACAATTAATTAATTAACGTTTTACAGTAAATGGCCCTTTAAATTTTCGACATACGCACGTATAGTTATCGTTATGTATGTAAATATTTTTTTAAATAAAAATCATATATATGTGCTCGTTGAGACAAGTTGCCCGTGGGTCAATAGGGTTGTTTCCAGTTTTTTGAAACGCTTGTATTACGTTCTATATTAACTAAAAGTGGCCCTAAAATTCAACTTTTATACTAAAAACGGCTTTAAATATGTTAAATTAACAAAATATATTATGACAGATGCTTTCGCGCTCAAAACGCTCTTTGAAATTTGTGTGACGTCACAGTTTACGGTTTGACACATAACTACTTACACACGTAGAAGATACGAACGATAGTGTCAATCCTAGAGTTGTGACGTCATCAGAATCTTCAATGTCGTTTCGAGTTTGGTCACGTGACGTGTGCCAAAAGATATTTTAAATTCAATATTTACAAAAATATGGTCATTACAGGTCCCCTAAAAGTAGTTTAACATGTTCATATAATCCAAAAGAATTTATTGGGATACAATTCTGCCCTAAGATTTGTAGATGGAAACAATCCTATTGATGCTATTTTTGAAATTGGGAATCTAGTGGTATTGACCACTCGTTTTCAATTCTATTAGTAGAATTTAAATGCCTAGTAGTGGAGATAGTACTGAAGAGAGCCACACGAAATCGAGCGATCGAAATTTAAAAAATCGGCCCCCAGGCGTTGCCACAACGTTTCGCCTACAATTTCTTGGAGCACTGTAATGCTATTAAACTCGTTACATAAGATCAAGAAGTTATATACGAAACCTTATAGGTTGGGCGTCAGCGTTAATTTTAAATCTAAATATCTTCCCTTCTTTTGCCAACTAAGTAGCTACATATAAAAAAAAATAGATTTACACTTGATTTTGTAGCGACGTACCTACCTACTTAGTAATACCTCTCGTTGGCAAAGTATTTATGTCTCAATTGTTGTTTTACTATTCAAAATAATCATTGGTAGACTTTATCCCGTTGTAATAAAGTCTATGAGTCAGACAAGTGTTTGGATTACATATTTTGACGACCGGTTTGGCCTAGTGGGTAGTGACCCTGCCTACGAAGCTGATGGTCCCGGGTTCAAATCCTGGTAAGGGCATTTATTCGTGTGATGAACATGGATATTTGTTCCTGAGTCATGGGTGTTTTCTATGTATTTAAGTATTTATAAATATTTATATATTATATATATCGTTGTCTAAGTACCCTCAACACAAGCCTTATTGAGCTTACTGTGGGACTTAGTCAATTTGTGTAATAATGTCCTATAATATATAAAAAATAAAAAAAATAAAAATAAAACTCAAAAACATGTCTCATAGAAGTGATGTGTGCACTCATATTTATTAAGTTATTCTTTTCCTTGGACTTTTTCTTTGTAATGTTATAATGTACTCTATATGTTATCTGTCGTAGCATTACCGAATGGGTCCTACGGAAGACCAGCGCTGGCTTATTATGCTGAGTTGGGTCCATTTCGTGATGCGCACTTAATGCTCTGTTCTTCTGTTTTTGTTGCCTGTACATGTCGTACATGTTTGTAAATAATGTATTTTATCTTTATCTTTATATTTTTACACTTGACCATCATAAATAATACTTAGCAGGTATGTTTATACTCCTTTTTATATACCTACACTAAGAAATAGTCAAAAATAAAACAACAATAGAATTAGTTTTAGTTTATTAGCACATAGGGCCGAGCCCTGATATGTCGCTATCTTGCGCGCTCACATTCAGTGCACCTTTTTTTGGTGTTGTTTGGTATAATAAAAAGGGACCTCAGGCTATTTGTCGCTAAGATAACAAATATACTAGTTTATTTAATATTGACAAAGGTTTCAATTGCTCTAAAGCCTCTTTTTAAATATACAGACCCACAACTTTAATCAGAGAATATAATAAGTATCAATTAAACAGTCAGCCTCAAAAGTAGATGATCATTTTAGTATCAAGCTTTTTAGTAGTAGCTGGGTCTATAATTATGTAGTTTGGATTTATTAATGCTGCTTAAGATTTCTATGACGTTAAAATATAATTTTTTTTCTTTGTTCATGTCTGTGATTACTTACCTATACTCTGTATCTTTCGGTATTCAAATAAAACTAAAGAAATAAACCTAAAGATGCAGAGTATTGGGGACACCGAGGTGAGTTTAAACGGAAGTACCTAAGTTGAGGCAACGTCAATTTTGCGGTGTTTATAATCATCTTGAGGCAAGGATACAATCATATTGAGGGACCAGCGGACGGTGGGATGTCGCTAAACATGTGTTTTTCTAGCTCGATGAAATTTATAGGTATTTAAAAATTGTCGTTGTTTCAAACTACCTGTTTTAACTCACCTCGGTCTCCCCTATAAGAGTTATACATAAGTACCAATACCCTATAGAATTAAAATGACCAGTTACCTTTCCAACTGAGAGCACTATCACACGGCACTTTTAACCCTTTGAACTCCAAGAACCCGTAAAAGCGTCATAAGGAGTAGTGCCTGTAGTGCATACATTGTCAAAGGTAACCTACAAACGTTCCCAGTACGATTAAATTTACATTTGCTAGTTTATGCCAGAGATATTGGCGTGTGCATGACGTTCTTGGGTTTAACAAGTGGCGTTTAAAAGGTTAAACAAAGATATTAAGTTTACATTGAAAAGCTCACAATAAATTTTACTGCATAGCAATAAGTGCTTTACATCAGGCGCCGAAAGTTGAAATTTCGATCACAATCTAAATCATCAATAAAAGCTTGGGAAATGTATGCCTCTAAATGTCACATCGACACAAATGTTACGATATCAACTCGTGTGCATAGCTACATTGTATTTAATGTGTTTTGTAACACCGATTGTATTATGCAGATGCAGGTTTAGGTTTCAAAGTTATTGCGATGCAAAACTGTAGGGGAAACCTAGCTATTGTTTTTACTAGATTAAGTAGGTACTAAATACCTAATCTAACTATATATAACAGTCCTCTAATAGTCAATTTTTGCATTGCATGTAGATGTTAATTTACAAGGGTTTCGAATCTAAGGTTGATGTTAGATTCGAGACAGTGTTCTAAATTAATATCAAAAGTGCATTCTCAAAACATTATAGGATATTTCTCAATATACTCGTAGTATTGATGCATATGTTCGGTATGCCGCTAATATTAAGAAATAATACTTACATGTATTTTTTCACGAGTATGGCTAACACTGAAAAAACTCTGGTTTTGCGAGTAGAATTTTGTAGGAATTTAAAATGTTTTTTGAACTTTTTCAGAGTATTCTATTTATTTGACGGGACACACGTGTAGAGAAATATTTCACAATTGTGATTGAAATAATACTTCAGCAAATTGTAAAACAGATGTAGGTACAAATTGTGGATTATTCCAGTCCGGACTTTTAATCTGGTTCTCTGTTCCTTACAATTATTGTTTTTTTTTTAATACATTTTGTAGTAGGTAAGATACAATTTGATTTGTTTTGGACCTTTATCAAAATAATCAGGTATGGTTTATACTAGAATAACAAACGTTTTTCTACTACTCAAATAATGTTAGAGCTCAAAAATGTAAAATATTTAAATCAGAATCATATCACATTGCAGCATTGAACGCCTACAAGAGCAGTGCACTCAACATGTTAAATACCTATTTATGTCTTTAACAATAAACTTCACAGCAATCTATACAGGCCAGTATTTGTCTTGCGTGCAAAAGTTTTGTGTAGTAAATATTTTCTATTTTAATATTTTTACACTTTTACACTTGATTTACCAGTGGCGCATAGCATTACGACATAATTAATAACTTAGATTGTCAGTGACTTTCCTGGTGATATTGCTATAATGGTCGATCAAGAATTAAGACATTATAAGTAGACATCATATCTCCAACCAATATGTAAGTTCATAGAACATTAGTTTAAAAAAAATTAAATAAAATGCGCTCGCTATACCTATTGCAACCAAAAAACTAAATTACGCAATAACTCTTTAGACACAAACCAGGTACATTCGTATTAAATATCGGCACAAAGCGCCAAAAATGTGTATACACGACCTTATTGCCTATACATAAAAGTAGTGTGTACATATTTTTGGTAGATTTTCCGTGTCGATATTTAATACCTTGACTTTACGTATTCTGGTTATAAAACAATAATCATAAATAATATTCGGTTTATGTCAAGTGATTCTAGGTGCTCGTACAATGTGAGCGACGCAGTCCCCACTAAAACGCTTCCATAACTTCTTATCAATACAAACATCTAAGTGATCTCCATATGTACAGTGCTTATCCTACAAAAATAATTTAATCAATCGCTATACAATACATACATCTTCATAAGGTACAATACTAATGGAATATAAATACCTACATATCTTCTATATTTTACATGCGAATACACGATGTGATGTAAGTGAATTATATTTTGTAAGGAAATTTATTAGTATAGTTTAAACATGTCAACTTTTAATTAGTAGCTCTATAGAAATAGACGCAGAAAATAACTATTAGGACTAAAAATTGTAATATAAAACTTTAAAAGCTAACTAACATTTTATATAAAACAGGACCCTGGTAGCAACCACTTAAAATTTGAACATAACAGCAAGATTATTCACTGACCAAGGAGTATTTTTTTATGATACAGGAGGCAAACGAGCAGACGGATCACCTGATGGTAAGCGATTACCGCCGCCCATGGACACCTGCAACACCAGAGGGGTTGTAAGTGCGTTACCGGCCTTTAAGGTAGGAGTACGCTCTTTTCTTGAAGGTTTGAAGGTCGTACCGGTCCGGAAATACCGCAGGCGACATTTCATTCCACAGTTTAGCTGTGTAAGGTTTCTGGAGAAACGAACAGTTGAGGACTGCCAACCATCTTAGTGGTGAGGATGGAAATGTTGTAGGGTAGGGCGTATATTCTGTCTCAGTCCAAACAGAATAGTAGTGCTGTTCTGACAAAAATAAATGGTACTTATTTGCAGATTACGACCGTAACTCGTATAGTAACTACATAAGCAATATGATATAAAAAAATAATTCTGTACATAAAATTACATATGTATAATTCACTTACACCAACATTTTAGGAAACTCATATGCTAATGACAGTTTCGTTTAATCATATCTGTTCCACCTGTTGAAACATCTATTTGCTTTTACAAATTCCATACAGTGAAGTTATGATATTATCAAGCCCGTTGACTTCTAAATATTATGCTAAAATCTTATTGGAATGTTATATAACTTCTTCATAATTTCCATAGATAATAATGAGGAGTCTAGTCGCTAGTTCTACAAATAGTTATTTTATTGTTTACAAAATTGCATTCAAATTATAATGCTCTTTGGTTCAAAGTTTTCGTGATGAGTTTATTTATAGCTAAGCCCTTGAATGCCACACACGGGCTAAATATGAGCCAGCATTAAACGACCTAGAACTTATATAAAATTAAATTTAACTTTGAGGCTCTTTGCTGACCTGATTATCTACTCCGTGGTGATTCGAGAGGTTAGAAGAAACAACAAAACATAGATAATTCGAAAGACTATCCTCATGTTAAATAATACGATAATCGGATAAGTACCTATCAGGTAACTAATGTTAGAATCTGATCTATATTAACAATACAAGTTAAATCTTTTCCGGTAGGAACCATGTAATTACTTTCTTAACGATACTCTGATACTCATAACTATAAATCACTATTAAGTAGGTACTACGTGTAGATTTAAGTGTTTATATAAGTCCTCACAGCACATTTTCGATAGTGTTTAGTCTACTCGCACATCGCAGATCGTCTTTTGGAATGTCTCAGGAAAGTCGGCACAAGATTCACAGGGGATGCCTCGGGGAGGGCGCGTGGTCGGGCCTCACGGAGGGCGCCGCGTGCGCCGGCGGAGGGTAGGGGCAGTAGCGGAGCGGCGCCGGCGGCTTCTGCATCCACAGGTCGGGCGGCAGCGCCAGCGGCTGCGGCCAGGCGGCCGGCCATCCGCGCCCGCCCAGCGCCAGCAGCTGCAGCGCGGGCGGCGTGCGCGCCCACGCCGCGCGCTTCTCCGCCTCCTCGTCGCCCGCCGCGCCGCCCGCGCCGCCCGCGTACAGCCGCAGCGGCGACCGCAGCAGCTGCTGCTCCATCAGCATCAGCTCCATCGGATCTCTGGGGAAAAACAATCATACTCCATTCAGATACTTGCTTATCTGCACAATCATTCACAATGCACAGCTTAAGGGTTCCTGGGGTCTGCAGTTGTGGAGTGTTAAGTGTCATGAAATCTTTGTCAAAATTCAAACAAGTTACCCCCCCCCCCCCCCCCCTCCCAAGTTACCCTCTTAAACCTACATAACCAGGGGAACTTCTTAATATTTCAAGTATGTTCATTTTCTAAGAATGATAAGAGGGAAGCCCTAACAGTAAAAATAGCTTCCTCGATAGATCAAGTCCCAGCGAGCTTGCGGCGCGGGTTCCGCGAACGCGTACGTTTGCGCGTTGCTTGATCGTTGGCTTTCAGCGGCCCGTGGTCGATAAAACTCACTTCGGAGAAATATTCGCCGGGCCACGTGGCCGCCTTTAATATGCTCTTTGTAATAAAACTGCTCATTATACATTAATACTTTTCAAACAAAACAACATATTTTTTGTTTATAGGTAACAACGCTTTTACTGCTTATTATTTATAATTTCCTACATTTGTCAGACCATAATTTGCTTTTATTGCTTTAACAGATACCTACTATGACAAGTTTTTGTAATATTAAGCTACATATATGAATACATACATTGGCCCACGTTTAAGATGACCCAGCCGGGCTAGCACACGATTAGCGCGACAGTATCTCGCGGCGAGATAGAATACCCGTCTCCCTTTAATTAAGTTAGTAAGAAAAAGCAGGGTAGTATATCTCGCCGCGAGATACTGTCGCGCCAAGGCCTACTGATCATTAGCAAAATCACTGCGTGCATGCTTTATAGTTAAAAAAAATCCTTTTTGGACTTTGAATATAAATAGTTCATATTCATTCCATTTTTATAATTCTATATTGCTAGAAATTGTTTCGTCGAAGCGATTTATGTTTGTGGAGCGCGTTAACGAGGCGCGCCGAGCTCGTCAGCCCTTTATGGCGGCGAGAGCGCCCTTTATCGGTTCCCGGACTTGTGCCGCCGCACGCGTTCGCGCGAATTCGCTATTTTCGCCACTCACAGAACTATTCAACTAGCGCACTCACAAGCGTGCAATAATCCATCCTTCACGCCCGCTCAATGGAAATCGAACTTCGTAACTCCTTAAAGATCTACGACGGTATCGTGCGCGCGCGGTGTCGTGGAGTCATTAATAACAGGAGGTGTTGGGATGCTTTCGAGCGGCAAATGAGCGTGACGACACGCCGGGCTCGAGGTGAGACTCAAAATTGGCATGACATCATGAGATGCCGTGTCGAATTTAATCTATCACCGATGCGCCGCAGCCTCAGGCGCCGGCCCGGGAATTAAAACAGGTAGGTTGCCCACACACGCCAACCGAAATATAGATTTTTTACGCGCCTAATTTCTAACATAAAAACTAATAGTTCCCTAATAGCACTGGTGTTACCGAAACCGTACATTAACTTTCACGTGGAACTCCACCGTCCTAATCATTTCACACAGCGGTAACATGCGACATAAAATTTTGATTACAGCACAGAGTTAAGTGTGTAATTTACCAAAATACCGACTAAATTAACAGGTCATTTTGCTGTGCTTATATCGCAATTTGCTTTTGGTGCCGTTTCAATAACTTGAAAAAAATTGCTTAACAGTTAAATAATTTGTTACGGCGTGTTAAAATGTTGGCAGTATTTAAATCAACATTTACAAAGTTCATGAAAGCTGCGTAATGGACATCTCGGCCTGATTACGATCGTGGGCTACAAAACTGCGATTAATTTTAAGGTGGAATAAATTGGTTAATTTTTAACTAACACATAGGAATCAGTCGTAATGTTACAAAATTTACACGTTTTCAAATGTGATATGTAGAAAGGTCGTAAGGCGGTGTTAGCGCGCGGAGTTCCTAAAGCTGCCATGTCGGTGGTTATGTCGTTTCGGGTGCCGTGGGGGCGTTAATGGCGTATTTATTATGATCTCGGTATCAGCAGTAATAGCCAACACTCTCCGGCGGCAAATTACAGGGCGGCGCTCTTAGAGGCCGCCGCTAGGGACGGCCCAAGACTTTATCGATATCTCGTCTCGGGCCTCTTATCGATGTATATACATTACGAGCGCGAATACCAAATGAGTATTACTATGAGAATCTTTTTGAATAATTTATTGCACCTATTACCTACTTGCGAATTAGCGAATTTCTTATCTATATCCTATTAAACTATTATGGAATAAGTGACAATAATTGAGGTATATACTTTACAGTAAGAACAACACAAGAACATAAACAATACCTTAAGTGCAAATTAAGTTGCCGGTCGAGTTGATGTAATTAAGTTATTTTCTATTGACAGTGCTCTTTGTTATTAGATGCCTACTTACTGCCTATATTAAGTGTAATGTGGGCGGGTCGGCAAAGAAAATAACACAGGTGCTAGCCGCTACTTTGTATTGCATAGATGCATTATTACTGGTTGGATTGCGTTTGCTATCGGAGCTACAGTGTCCATAAATAATAATGCAAATATCTTATAAATTTCACTGCTAAACTGCTCACTGCTAGTCAGCTAGGTTTAGGTACTTAAATGAAGGGATATGATACTTACTTAGTAGGTATTTGAATCATGGAAAACGATACTATCGATGCTTTTCAAGCAGCTGTACCTACACAAGGCACCAAATTATTTCCAAAAAGGGCATACTTAAACAGTCTTAGCCCGTTCAAACATTTCGCTAAAGCGATATGTATTAAATCGTTCGAAGAGTTAACGGTAGAACGTGGACCACCACCGAATATCTTGCGGTTGTCGTTACGGTGTCTTTCTGTTTGTTAGATGTCCTGCCTCAAATAACATATAATATTTTCCGTAGCTTGCCTAATATCTTGGATGCGCATCATTAAAGAGTCTACGTAGTGCCGACACCTACGTAAGTGAATCGCGCGCAATTAACGAAGAGGTGCTTTGGCGCATAAGTATCGACTCGCTTCTCGCTAAATATCGGCCCTGATTGAGCGCGGGGCGTGGCCTATTAATTAATGTTCTCGACCACCTCGCGACATCCACTGCTAAAGCTTGTATCTCTTGCACGCGGCTTCTTGTAATGTGAATTTTATTGCTATTCGTAAAAGGTCGATTTTACTGTGGTAGCATTGAGTGAGATGCGAGATTGAAAGAGTAATAATTGAAAATCCCACACGTTCTCATACAATGGCAATCCATCACACTTATTGTCTGACGATTTCGGACGTCAGCGAAGGAAGTCATTAAGGCTAGGCCAGTTGTTTTAAACATTTATATTTGTCATTATAATTTGACTGCGGTAGATTTATAGCTGGGAAATGGCGCCTTTGAGCGATGCTTGCCGATGCGGTATCCAGTTCCATCGTAAGGCATCAGAAGTTGGAAGCTTCGTCATAATAAATAAATATATGAATAGAATAGCAACCCTTACGCGTTACAAAAAGATAAACATAAGTCCATCACCACCTTAATTTTAATGTGACCTCATTATTATATAATATATAAGTAGAATCGGAAAACCTCGATCGACTTCGAGATTTGGGAAAATTATTAGACTAGTAGTAGGTATAATGCTCCTTCACCTTCAATCATTGCGTCAAGAAAGAGGGACGTGACAGTGAGGATGGAGATACTCGTAGATCACTACCCACGCGATACGTATCCTGCCATCGCTGTTTAACACGTACCTACAATTACTACTAGATTCGGAGCAACAGGTATTATTGTAAAAAAATATGTAGTAAAAGCTAATTACAGATTTAAAACGCGTTTATTGAAATGCTAAGAAAAAATGTATCGTGTAAAACGGAAGCAACTCACACAATGCATAAACGCAGGTATAAAAAACTGACGAAGACTTTCTAAAAAACGAGAAGAAAGTTAAATGAAGAGTAATCGTTGCACCGTAATAGAATGAGTGCACAGTAGCACACATCGAGCAAGTTCATCTGATACGAGCCTTTAATTATTCGGCTTTCAATCTGCTGCCAGCCTGCCACCGTACACACATCGTACACATGTGGGAGCGGGCTTTTGTTTTACCTCTACAAAACGTTGTCATACGCAGCGCCCCAAGTAAACCAGTTTAATTCTGAGCTCTTCTGACACAATTGTTACGAACGTAGAAGTCACATTACGCGAGGAGTTTATACTCGAGAACAAAATGATTTGTGAATAATAAATAAATAACAATAATAATAATATTTTGCTGATATCATCAGGCGGCTCGTCTGCTCGTTTGCTGTTTTCGTTCATTCCAAGTCTTAAGCGTTCGCTAAAAAAACACAGCTTTTATGTAGTATACTGAAGGCGAAAAAAACTCGTAAGTTATTGTCAACAATAGATTCATTATGATTGCAATAGGAATGAATTATGATTTAATAAGCGAATCTTCGCCGGTTTTTGACTTCGTAAAATGCCATAACCCCTTCAAATAATTCTTTAGAGGCTAAGTTCATGAGTAGCATTCCATAGGAGTATAATAAAGGTAGAGGTAGGTATCTTAGTAAGTGTGAAAGCGTGGGTACGCGCAGTAGCTCGGCCGAGCGGTAATTGCGCGATAACATCTGGAATTAGCCTTCAATCACCGCCGCTCATCGCCGCTCTATCAATTAATACAAATCGGTAGTCACGGAGTGTCGTGTCGCGTCGAAGATTAGATAATGATGCCCGGTAATTGTGCTGATCATGCTGACACTATTGTAGAGGTATGATACTTGCGATCGCCATTAGGTGTATCGGAGTGAACAATGTCCTCGGATAATCTGTAAGTACATGACTATTGTCCAGGCGTGAGAATATTCATTTTAGACCGCAATTATATAAATGCTTTTACTCAAATGTATAACAGAGTTGTAACCTTTAAGTGCTTAAATTATAAGTAGTTAAATTGCTTAATCAGCGTGATTTTGCTATTGAAGTTCAAAATAAATAGGTAAAATATATGCATGGTGACATTTCTTGCTTTTAGTTATAGGTAACCTTTAGCGTACCGTAAATCATTATCTCTTCAAAAACTCTGTTTATTTACGAGTCAATGCATTCGCACGTAACTTTAATTTACTTAAATATGTATGCTGCATATAATCAGAGCGACGGGAACGTCATTGTGTAACTGTTATTATTTAACAGTTTTGCTAATTGCATGGTGATAAACAATTAACCATAAAATCTTCAACTGAACAATATTACTACCTATAGAAAATCATTTACTTTTAAAGACAATACATAACGAAGTACTTAGCGAGGACATAACCGTTAAAACTTTATGTTTTCCAAGATGCGAGAAAATTATACGTTCTTGCGTTTTACTTAAACGACCTTCTATGCAGTTTAAATGTGGAAAGATAATTATTTTTGCATAATTCAGCAGGCTGTTCGCAGGATAACCGGTGGTATCTTATTCCATTTGCTTCCCCGCTCATATCAACCACTACAAGCGCGCTCTTCGAATACACACAGTTATAGCAGAACTCCAGATGATAGTTATACTGGATTGGCTGAGCGTTGGATTCTGTACCGTCAGTAATACACGTGGACCGGTTTGTGCACATCACACCGATGGGAGATAATAGAAATGCGCTTTAATTTGTCGTTTAGGGCATAATGAGCCGCGCGCCCTGTGATTACGCGCCGCCGCGAGCCGCGGGCCGCCGTTGACGTGAGCTCTACACGCCGCACGAGCCTACTATTGGCTCTCGCACCCACTTCGCGCGTCTGCACCTAATATACCTACATGTGATGTTAGGATTATTTCCCCGATGCAACATGTTAGCTTGCAGTGTCTCTTTTTTTAATACCACGTCGGTGGCAAACAAGCATACGGCCCGCCTGATGGTAAGCAGTTACCGTAGCCTATGGACGCCTGCAACACCAAAGGTATTAAAAGCGCGTTGCCGACCCTAAAAAAAGACGAAGAAAAAGAAAGAAGAACAGAAGAGTGCTTTAGAATTGACTTTCTAGCAGACTACAATAAAAACTTCAAATTTCCTTTGCTGGAAGCGAGGTAGGTTTCATTCCGTTTTGTAATTGCTGGTTAGGTGCCTTAGTACCTGTTGGTGTTGACGCTTTCTTTTTCTTAGGTATTTAACATATGAAGAGTAAAACAAAAGTGATTTTTGTTGATAACTATTAGGAACAACAGTCTTTAAAGAAACAAAATGTTGGTTGTTAGAGCCGTATAAAAATGTTCTATAGTAGTGGTCGCTGGTCGCCTCATGGGAACGCCCGTTCGCTGCCTCCCGGCAAATTCTCGCCTCGGCCATCGCCAGTCTTCGACTTAATCACGAAAACTTCTCGAAACATGCTGTAAATGTGTCATTTTCAACCAAAACGTACAATTTTATCGGGCGTTGGCAGTTACTGGCATAAAATACACAATTAGGTAACGTCCCTGGTATTTTAACAATCGATGTAGGACCTGAAGTAGATAGTACTTTTTTCAGAAAACGTTCATGTACCTAACTATCAGCAACGTAATGATAACTTTTACAAATGTCAGTTCTGATTATGCTTTCTTGTGCGGAATAGAGCTTTTTGTGTCGATAACCGCGCGCTCTCTAATAATCAGATCGAACACAATGCGCGATCGCTTCCCACGCCACGGTATCGCTCCACTTTCTTAGTGTAACACTGGGTTGTTGCTACTCTATTCGTAGTAATAATCTTACTTATTTATATTAGTTACAACGTGATGTAATAGGAATATAACAAAGTAACGGTAATGGCTTAAGATTGTGACTGTTGATTTAGATACTTACCTGTCTTTTATAAAATTTATTTAGATTGTAAAAATATTCAGGGAAAAACGAACCAAAAAATCCGTTTACGTTATCAGGGATGTTCTGTGTCAGAATTTTTTTAACGCTCTTTAACAAATAGCTGTGAAATGACTTGTTTCAAAGATGACTTCTAAGCAACGTCCGACTTTCGAGACGGTAATGTCAATTGTTCTTCATTCATTTCTTTATTTGCATTCAACACTATACAATAGGTACATGAAACTCCAAGGTTAATTGAGAGTTGACATTATCTTACGCATAAAATTAACCAACGAACGTTTCCTATAAGCTATGAAACATCGTTTTGCTCCCTGTATGCCGTGTACCTGACTAAATTAAAAACAAAACCCAATAGATAGGTATAAGTAGATATCGATTATTTTGAAAGTCGATTAAGCAGATACGGCGTGTAACAACGCGCATCCCTAAATCGGCGCCGCGATCAGCATTCAACCGCGTATCAGTCGCAATCAGGCGAAGAACACGTAACTGAGAACCGATTGGGTTTATGTTATAGCAATGCTTAGTGGTACAGGTGGTACTTAAGACTTTTATGTTTTAAGGTGGAGTTTTTAATCTTTTATTCATGTTAAAGCCGCTCGCCGCGCAAATTGCAGAGCGGCCGACCTAATGCCTTTCAACTGTTGCTAATAACCTGCCAATTTATCAAAGTTGCCTTGAGCGGCGGAGCATCGATTCGGTCCACTTTTGAGAACACGTGGGTCTGACACGGACAAGTCCGTCACTTTTACAGTTTTGTACAAATTAGGTACTTTTGTTTTGTAAGACATATTCATTACTGCACAGTTGCGGGTGTAGGATCGGGTTAGGAGACTCAATCAAAGTACGGATTACGAAATCCTTGAAAATTCTCTGAACCCTTTAACAGATTCTAGCAAGTAATTTCTGTTGTTATAAGCGCCTACGGGTTGACAAAGACACATTTGATAATGGTGTGACAGAATAACGATAGAGTCGGATTAACTCACCTATCAAAGTCTGTAAGCCTCGAAGAATCCCTGAAGCCTTTTGCGAAGGGATTAGAGTCGATCTTGAGCTTGGTGATAAGCTGGTTCTGGTAGGCCGTGACGGCGGTGAACACCGTCTCTGGGAAGACGAAGGTGCGGTGCTGCTCGCGCGCCAGGTCCGTGATGGGGCCGCCGCCGTCGCGCACCTTCACGAGGTGGATGCGGGGCTGGTACCGGTGCATCGAGTTTAGGACGATCTGGGAAACAATAGGATTTTGATAGAGCTTTTTTGACAAGTAACATTTCAGAGAGGAGTTCAAAGAGTTTTCAATCTTTTGTTTATTACCATGGTGACTATCTCTTAAGATACTTAAATAAATAAAAAACGTATTTTTAGACGGGTTAAAAACATCAGATTTTTTTAACTTATTCATGTTAACTTATTTTTTATTTCCTTCGGAGGGAGACATGATCCTATAGTTCCTTCGTCAGTTACTATCAACACATTCGCTACCAACATTTTCGTAGCGCTCCGCTCGTATTCGATTTCAGCGTTTTCCCGCTTTGTAGAGGAAAGCGACTACGAATAGAGAACCCACCGAGCGGGTTCCCGGTACTCAATGTGTTAATAGTCGAACTAGGGAACAAATCAAATTATTTTAGGATATATTTTTTTATTTGTGTTTTAAGTAGTCAAGTCACACTTATATGATTAGGTATATCAAATATAAACTGAAATAGATATCATACACTAACTTGGTCTTGATTGGTATACGGTAGACTTGGTCACTTTTTACGTTTATAAATAAAATAATGAGGTGCTCAAACAGGTCCATTAACCTTGCAGCTAATTCACTGAACAGGATTGATACATGAAATAAATACCAGAGCTTTACAAATTTTATATGATAAGAGAGACAAAAGCAAACCACTTCCCTAACTTTCCGAGTTAGGCCAAAATTATGCAAATCAGCTAATTCACATGAGAGCAGCTGTCGCACCACTCACGACCACGTTAATGCCGAGAATCGGCCACGTCATTACACTTAAGTAGCTTATCACAATCGGGCCGTTTAGACAGGCTTGCGGATTTATTTTGTATAGTTCAAACCTTCAAACTGATATGTGTGTGCCTACCTAAAATTGACCGCCGTATCGTTTAAGGTAATTTAAACTGAAACACTCTTAACAATTTGTGTTGTTATGATTTCTTAAGAAAAGGTAACCGTACATATTAGGTAATATTATAGTCGCACCTTCGGAAGCAAGTCACACCTAAATTGGCTAAGGTGGTTTTCATTCAAGAGCTTTAAAGCGACGTACTCAATTTCAAAATTACACAAGCCGATGGAAAGAGGTAACATTGTCATTTTACTCAAAATTCTCATGTCTACTTACTGGAAATCCAACTATAATATTGGTTGCATGTAAGTACCGACAGGACTAGGACTATGCTTGTTTGCCAGGACATATGGAATTAAAAATAAATAAACTGCAACAATTGGTCAAATAAATTATTAGTTTCATACCTACACGACTTCCTTGAAGTTTTGTGGAGGTCCACAAAACTTCAAGGAAGACGTGTAGGTACCTAACATTAAATAGGAACATGACGGCGTTATTCATAAACGCGCTACAAGCTTCAATCAGCTATCTTGATCGTTTGTGTTAATCTGTTATTATCACTTAAGTATTTATAAGAAAGAGATAAAACAAATTTAATGTATAATTTGTATGAATAAGGGATTTAATTATAGGTTTTCTTGCCAAATAAATGTCTACTGTCTAGTTAGATAATCTGAGTCAAATAAGAAACAATCGATACAATCTTAGCTGTTGTCTCCGACGTCCGACTTCTGCCATTAGGCATTAGCCCGCGCCCATGGGCCGGGCTCCCATTAATTACAATCCACGCTATCAATTATAATAATAGTGTCGGTGATTTCTCATTACATTGTAGTAATTAATTGGCCTCGTCGAGATGTGACGCGCCGATAAGCTTACCGGCAAATTGTAGCGGCCTTCCTAAAGGACATAACAGCGTAAGTATTTTATACGTATACGCCCTTTTGTTATTAAATAACTGAATTGTTCTCGACTCTCTGATGAGATAATTAACGTCCATAAGTTAATTAATTCGACTGTCTCGTTATGAAATTGTTTTAATGGCGGCAAAAGTGTCGATTCATGGCTGAGCCTTGGTAGCGTTGATTGTTCCAATGTGAACGCTTGCCTAATACTAATTAAGATCTAGCTGTCTGGTTATGATTTATTACGAGATTTACTGATACATGTGTAAAATTTTAATTAAAATTTCATGAATTTTACGCCATAATTAATTTTAAAATCTGTCATTTCAGGGCATTTTCTCAAGATAGTGTTTTACACAAAATGTAAATACGGGTGTTAGTAAAATCTCTCCGTATTAATAATAATTTGATACCTACTTATACGAATCAGTATTTATTCTATTCATGCTTGCTTTTTGGAAGAGCGGGGTTTTCTGTCACAAGCATATTTGTTGCTTAAAATAAGATCCCAATCTATACCTACTTATTGTAACAACATTAACAAAAACCAATAAAATATTTTCATTTTCATAAAAGCAATTCCCAACTTATTGTGCTTTCCGATTGCACATTAATAGTTATTAAAATATTGGGTTAACTTATATGTATTAAAAGCGAGCTCACGCCCGATGTTTTGATAGGACATGCCCACGGGCGTGACCCGCGCCTAATGATTAGGTAGATACCTACTAATGAATTACCACCTAAGCCACCGTCATCGACGGTCATCGCGGACCACAAATATAGGTTATGGAATTATTTGTCTTGATGGAAATGAACAACGTAGAAAGTACCTAGTTTATGATTTGACAATTTAACAAGGTCTCTTTTGTAGGATTTTTTATAAGTTTTGTGGCATTAAATCCGCCGTGGCGTAAAGTTTGATTAAATAAATAGGTTTACCTTTGTTTTATCGCCAATTTTTCCCTAGATTTTTGTTTCACATATTTTTTTTCCAATAATTTCATAATGTAAAATAATATTTACGTAGAATATTTAATTAAAATAATTTTAGTTTGAAATAGTTACATTTCACATAAGTAATTAAATAAAAAATAATTTTGTTCTAAGGATACTTTTTTCATGTAATTTCATTTCACAGAAACATCGATATTTAGAACATTTGTGTCTTATAAATACGGTTTACCAACATTAAAGATACAGCACAGTTATTTAGACGAACATTAAATTCATAGAATAACATTATAAAATTATTCTTCACACATATTTTTGTTTGGCCGAAAATCATTGCAACGTCGTGTATCGGAACGCATACCAAATTGTAAAAAGTACGGAGGGTAGTTGGTTAGTTTGAAAATTGCGGGTATACTATTCTATTCGGGTACTATTCTGAAATGTATTTATTTTAGTGGATCGCAGTTATAACCTAACCTAACCCACTTTTCTGGCAACAGTTCGCTGTTTTGAGGGTCGCAGTTCTAACCTAACCCACTTTTCTGGTAGCAGTTCGTTGACTTTGGGGGCACAGTTCTAACCTAACCTACTTTACTGGCAACACTTCGTTGTCTTGGAGGTCACAGTTCTAACCTAACCTAGCCCACTTTGCTTGCTTCTATTCTATGTCTTAGAGGTCATTTTGTCAATATTGATTGAAACAAAATTAGAATGTCTATATTTTATTTTAAAATTGTGGTACAAAATAAGAAATCATTTATCGTTTTTTGATTCTCTGTTCAATTTGAAGGAATAGGTGAAAGGTACTTGTGCAAAATAATAGTAGGAAGAAAATATATACTGTGTATAGTAATAATACAGTTAGTATTTTATTAAAATTCATAATATTTTAATAAATATTCGAAATTTTAATTAAGTTAAAAAGTAGTTTTTCTAAAAATGTATACTTGAAGTTGTTTCATTTAGGTGAATACTAGGTGAAAGGTGATTTAGTGAAGTATAGTTGAATACAATATTCTGTGAACTGTAGTGTCGTACAAATAACACTCAATGGATAAAAAATCTACAGTTAGTACTTAATTTTATTTAAAACCTTTCAATAAATATTTTGAATTTTAATAAAGTATGTTTCTATGAAATTATTAACCGAAGAAACAAAATTAATAAGTAGTAACAAAAATGTGGGGTTCGATTTTTCTATGAAAAATTTTTGTTAAAACAAAATTCGTTAAAAAATTAGGCGATAAAATAAGGGTAAGTACACCAAATAACTAGTTGAAATTTGTATAGGGACAATAAATTCTCTAGGACATTTACCAGATAGCGAGTTAATTACATAGACGGAAAAATATAATATAAATAAATAAAAAATATTATTTTTTATTAATTATAATAATATTTTTTTTTAGGTAGATAGGCTGGTACCTACATATACCTATGCGGTCTTTTTTTTAAATAATCTAATATATTGTAGTGCAAAATATAAAAATACATTTTACCATAGATTATAAACTGCAACATCGCATGATAATAGCTTGACATAATACAGCATTCCATACGAAGTAGTCTACAACAATAATAAGTAAGTACTCGTACGGCTACAAAAACTGTCTACTGTTTACAATTCGTGAAAGGTATCTTAGCTGTAGCGTCACGTACGATGTAGGCGACGACACGAATCGCTCTGAGGGGATGTGGTCGCACAACCCACCCGAGGCCCCTCGGCACATTGCTGCGCGATATTAATCTTTAATATTCGGGCCGTAAGGAAATGTATGGGTCGGTGAAAGGGCCAGATAGGTCTAATTGCGGTGGGGCGGTGGGAGGGCCGCTAGGAGGAGCGGATAATGGCGGCCGGTGGGGGCAACGATGCCATCGCCAGATGGTTGCGGCCCGCCGCGCTGTGTGCTTGTACTCGTATTTATAGTTTAACGTACGAACGTTTTAGAAACATTAGGATAGACTGCCTTTCTTTTTGAGCGTTGACGTTGAAAACTGCGCCGCATACACCTTCTTTCCGTACGTCTAGTGATGTTATTTCCTGTACCCCTAGTGTAAATAAATTCGATTTCCAAACGTGACGTACGCGTTTGCGTTTAGTCTCATTTTGTATTGGATTTCGAAAGAGCGCGCCAAGCGGGACGTTTTGGAACCTCAAAATCCTATACAAAATGAGACTTAACGCAAACGCGTTCGTCACGTTATGATGTCGATCAAAGTTACACTAGGGGTACTGCTATTATATTTTAAATGCTAAACAGAGACAGATACTAAAACATACGTAACTTACCTAAAGGTTAATTTCTGACATTTATAGTTGAATTAGGCATCCCGGGCAAGACTTTCATTATGTGATTTCATTATGGAATAAAAACGGTTAACAACTTCCCTATGATATTTATTTGCTTTGTTTCTAATAAACATTTACCTAAGTTACTTACTTTAACATTTATTTAAATTTGAACAAGAATATTACCATGTAATTACTTTTATCAGTAAACACGCGTAGATATAACATAAATAACACGTACAATATATTCATGACACATATATTACAAACACAACAACGACTTCACTATTATTTTAAAGATTTATTATGGTGGGCATGATTTCATGATTTTCTTTGTTCGATAATTATAGCATTAGGAGATTGCCTCGACTTGGTCAGAAAAAGCCGTTTAAATTACGCTACTAGAGTCGAACCAAGCTAACCCTGTATGCCATTTAGAATGACAAAGTGCAACAATATCATCAATAATGTCAAATTTCTATGACGTTTATAAAATGTCAGTTTCTCCTTTGTTCTATTCCATTTGGTTAAAGTTAGTTTCTTAGACGGACTCTACCTATCTGTTAACGGAAAAACATTGCATGAAGGACTAAGTCGAAGGTATATACTTATCATATATATGTACATAGGTAGGTAGGTATCTATTTAAAAACAATCACCCACAAAACACCTTTACTGGTTCGTTCGACAAATCGTAATAATAACCGCGATGTCACTGAACGTTTTTTCTAATAACTTGATAAGAAAAGGTGAACCAGATGCTGTTTACAGAAATTGTTTTGAACATCATTTCAAGAGTAATAAGTACCTAAAGGAGGGCAAATCTAAACTTAATATGAAATGCCATTACAACGCGTAGAAATAATTTATAAAATTTGTCAGCGCCGACTTCATTCCTATAGGACATCACTACCCAGGTAGCAAACTGACGTCAGTGACGCACAATTGACGTCATTTATAGGTCATAACAAGGTCAGTACTCTATTCGTCGAGAGTAGACGTTTCACTGACGTCTATTTAAGGTCATTATTAGGACGTACCATTTTGGACACAAAATTGACGTTTCACTGACGTCTATTTGGGGTCACTATCAGGACGTACTTTCTTTGTCACAAAATTGACGTTTCACTGACGTCTATATGGGGTCACTATCAGGACGTACCTTTTTAGTCACAAATTTGACGTTTTACTGACGTCTATTTGGGGTCACTATCAGGACGTACCTTTTTAGTCACAAATTTGACGTTTTACTGACGTCTATTTGGGGACACTATCAGGACGTACTTTCTTAGTCACAAAATTGACGTTTCACTGACGTCTATTTGGGGTCACTATCAGGACGTACTTTCTTTGTCACAAAATTGACGTTTCACTGACGTCTATATGGGGTCACTACAAGGACGTACCTTTTTAGTCACAAATTTGACGTTTTACTGACGTCTATTTGGGGTCACTATCAGGACGTACCTTTTTAGTCACAGATTTGATGTTTTACTGACGTCTATTTGGGGACACTATCAGGACGTACTTTTTTTATCACAAAATTGACGTTTGACGTACGTCTATTTGAGGTCACTATCAGGACGTACTTTCTTTGACACAAAATTGACGTTCCACTGACGTCTATTTGGGGTCACTATCGGGACGTACCTTTTTAGTCACAAAATTGACGTTTTACTGACGTCTATTTGGGGTCGCTATCAGGACGTACTTTTTTGTCACAAAAATTACGCTTCACAGACGTCTATTTGGGATCACTATCAGGACGTACCTTTTTAGTCACAAATTTGACGTTTTACTGACGTCTATTTGGGGTCACTAATACGACGTACTTTCTTTGTTTTAAAATTGACGTTTATTTGGGGTCACTATCAGGACATACCAGCTTAGTCACAAAATGGACGCTTCACTGACGTGTATTTGGGGTCACTATAAGGACGTACCTTTTTAGTCACAAAATTGCCGTTCTACTGACGTCTGTACGGGGTCACTATCAGGACGTACCTTCTTAAGTCATTAAATTGACGTGTCACTGACGTCTAATTGGGGTTGTAATATAATGGTAATTGGGGAATCTTTTGTCAAAACAAGAGACTTGGCAACACTGCCGTGTTGAAACAGCGATTGCAGCGCCGCTACGCCCCGCCGCAGCGGCGTCACAACAACGTTATTAATTTTCGAACAACGAGTCAAAGACGTGCAGGCCTACCGCGAAAAACGAAATTCGCAAATTGAGGGGATCTTTCTCTTTTACTCTCACTAAGACGTCATTAGAGTGACAGAGAAAAATGCCCGCAATTGACGAACGTCGATTTTCGCGGCTATTGCCCTGTTTCACTAAACGTAATTCTTAATATTAGCGTAGTAACTTCTTATAGAAATTTACATCTATTTGGGGTCTCTGTTAGTAGGACGTACCATTTTAGTCACAAAATTGACGTTCTATTGACGTCTATTTGGGGTTACTATCAAGACGTATGTAACCGACAAAATAACGCGTTTCGTTTCTTGATACCAATTTGTCAATCTTGCATTGTAAAATATTTATAAAGTAAAAAAAACATTTCCGTTTGTTTCGGTAACTCTAAAGTTGTTATACAGTATTTTTTTTATAGATTTTATAATTAATAACACCAAAACAAGCTTAAAATTGTTATTTTTAGAAACATCAGAAGTTGGAACGGAACGAAATTCTGACATTTTGATTGAAGTGTCATGTGTCATGTATCGTTTCCCTCCTTTTCCGTTTGCCCGGTCTGTTGTGTTGTATCGCGTCCGTGGGTGCTGTGCAATTCGAGACTCTTAAAGGTATATTTTAGTTTTATCACATGATAAACACATACTCAGTGATGAGTACATACTCAGTGATACAATTCAGTGATCAAGACGGCGGATCAATATCCATTGTAAAGAATCAGTGGATTACGCCAAGGCGTCGGGAGGTATTTTGGCCACCCGTCAAGGGATCTAAAGCTTTTGAAAAGGTGTTGGCGGATACCAAAACACCGGATGAGAAATGGAAACGATACTTCATCCAAAGAGTTTTTTGTGAGACTGGTACGTATATATTTATTTTAAGAACCACGTGGATTTTGCTATTGGTAAGTCACGTACTTAGAGGTATGGTATCTGGATGCAATATTTCTTGATTTACCGAGAGCTTACTAATGTTGGTGGAAGTTTCCGTTTTCTGTGATAGTTCAGTTTTTCGAAGATAAAATATGTAGAGTCATTGCGTTAATTTCCGTACAGATTATCAATTAATGTAATTGATTTTTAATTTTCTATTTGCGACATATAATTGTATGTAAATAGATTGATATATTGTTTTGACATTAATGATTGCAATAGGTACGTACAAATTTGTGCAGCAAAGTACGTTTATATTCAAATTTCGTCAAGTGGACGAAAACTAGTGCCGGACAAAAACCAACACCTACATATAGGCAGTATTCTTGTTGGTATATTGAGTAAAATATGTTACGTTACTGTAGGTAATGTCATTGTCACAGCAGTGTTATGGATTTATTCGGATTTGTTATAGTATCTTGTAAGTTTACATATTCAGCAGTAATCTTAATTACAAACAGTATAGCAATAATTTAGTGAAGTTCCGGGTAAAACTTATTACCGGGTAAAAAAAATATTTTCGATTAGTTTAGCGATACACAGACAAAGAGACAGAAAGATAGAGTTGCTTTCACACTTATAATATTAATATGGATGGACAGCTTATGGTCATTTTCATAAACCTATTGCTGAGACAAGTAGCAGCATTTTTGGGATAATTTTACCTTGCATTGTGTCTGTATTAACATAACTTCTGTAGTGTCCAGGTAAATGGATAATTGACTGTACTACTAACCACTTACTACCCTGTTCCTACTCCATCCTACATATTTACCAATAACCTTGTTTTAATTGACTGAGGGATGCATTATGTTGTGTTCATTTATTATTTTTGCATGTTGTGTGTATTTTTTATTTTATTTGCATGTAAAGACGATATAGATAAAGCCAAAAGAAAACTGAAACTGGTCGAGGAGACATCAGACTTACAGACTGAAGCAGAAGAAGAACCAAATTTTAAGCGGAAAAGAAATAACAGATATATTTCCACAAGCGATGAAGATGACGGTCACATAACGCCACCACCAATTAAGAAAAAAATCTTGAACAAAACAGCTGCTGCTGCTTACTATAGAGGTAAGTTGAGGTTATAGCCAACGGGCCATTATTATTTATGAATTAAGTCCCGCCACATTGAACAATTATGATGCTGTAGATACTTGTTGCATGTGTCAGAATAGTAAGAGTAGCATTTTTTTCTAAGGTTTATATTGTCAATATTCAGTTTAGCAACTTCATAGGTGTGCAAAGTGTCAGAATTTACTTCATAACTGCCATTTTATGTTGCTGCTTTCTCATAATCAAACAACTTTCAGCCAGTTTATTTAATGTATTTTTGTCCCATGGTTCTCATGCAAATATAATATATGATATATCAGGTGCTTCCTATAACATTAGAAAATAATTAAACCATATTATTGTAACTCCTCAAACTGATCAACATTTGTTCAGCAACTTTAAAAAATTATGAAATCTTCAGATTTTCTCTTTTTCATACAAATTAAATATTATTTTCAATGTATCTGTTATCACAATTCTAAGTATGGGGAACCCCCAAAATTTATTGTTTTTTTTTTTTCTATTTTTGTGTAAACATCTTAATGCGGTTCATAGAATACATCTACTTATCAAGTTTGAACAGTATAGCTCTTATAGTTTCGGAAAAAAGTGGCTGTGACATAATCGGACACACAGACGGACATGACGAATCTATAAGGGTTCCGTTTTTTGCCATTTGGCTACGGAACCCTAAAAATGAAATTTTTGACAAAAACTTATTTTGGTCAATATATATAGCTAGCTGCTTACTGCTTACTCTGTTATATCCATTAAGTGTTTCTTCTAGTCAAATTTATCTTTTTGTTAGAACACTGTTTTGGCATGGAGAGACAGATGGAAGGTTTTTCCTTTTCTGGTATGGACCCTTTAATATCAAGAGTAAATAGATATATTTTGTGTAGTTTTTTTTTTATATAGAAGTATGATATTACAAAGAACTCTCAAAAATAATATGTTATGGTTTGTACAGATACCCGTCAGGCTCAGCCAAACATTACCCGAGATTCCCGGGAAGCTCCTTCAACACCAGAAAGTAAGTAAATCATAATTAATACATACCTAATAGAATATTATTCTTACCAGTAAGCCTAGCACATGATTGGCGCGAGAGTATGTCGCCGCTAGATAGACTACCCATCTTATTCTAACTGTATTAATTACAAAGGGACGGGTAGTTTATTTCGCGGCGACATAACCACAGGTGATTTATTTTTTAGGGTGTCGTACCAAAAAGGTACAAAAGGAACCCTTATGGTGCAACTCTGTCCGTCCGTCCGTCCGTCTGTCTGTCTGTTTGTCACATCGCTATCGATTTGGAATATTATAGTCATCAATAATGCTAACCCAAACACATTGAAAGTGTTATTTTTCTATTTTATTTTTATTCAATATGAAAAATGCCCCATATGAAGAGAGGACAAAATTTCAAATTACTAGGTCTAGTGGGGTATCGTTTCAAAGATCTTAAATGTACATTTCAAAAAAAAAATTTGATTAATTTTTTCATAGTGAAAAATAATCATTAATGAAGGGAAATGTAAAACAAATTGTCACCTGAGCCGAAGGCGAGGGTGGCAAACACGCGGGATGGAATGTCCTACGTTTCCTCCCGTAGTGCGCATACTATTTTTCTGCTCGACGGAGGCGGAAAGCGGCAACTTCGTTTAGCGCAGCGGGAGCAAAGTTGACGCTTTCCGCCCAGAGGGCAGAAAAAATATAATCATGCCTATATCTTGAAAACTTTTTTGTCACTATCAAAAAACCTTTCGAAATTTAATTTGCAATTTAACCTCCTTTGCTGGTGTTAATTATACTTGAAATTCGTATGAGATTACACAAAAAACACCTTTTTTTCAAATAAAACAAAAAAAATTGAAATCGGTTCGAATGATAAAGAAAAAAAACAACATATGTACACAGGTCCCGCAAATTAATTAGCGAATTTGCCGATAGATGACGCTGTACACAATTATACTTAGTATACTTCTGGTCATTAAGTCTTTTGTATTTTTACATGAGATAATTGAAAGTTTGTACGGAACCCTCGGTGCGCGAGTTAAACGAACTCTCACTTGACCGGTTTTTTTTATTTTGGACTGGGTAAGTCGGTCTAAGCGTGCATTGTATTATTAATACTCATAGAAAATAAATATAATACATATTATGTTAATGTTTTTTGCCAACAGAAACCCTCTCATTGCTGAATGTAGTTGACGGGCTTCCTGTCTTGACAAACAGTGTCCTGCAAGGTAAGATATCAATGTTTAACCATCTGCGGTGGTTTGATTTTCATGTTCATGTATGTGTAATATGTGTGTGGTGTTCATTCCTATGTTCATTTCTACAGAGTAAACAGCTATAGCTGGTTTGATATTGCACGCCGTTGTATGGGAACCTTGCACTTTGTGACTATGCGCTGAAACTTGGCATCGTTGATTCTTAGCTGGTTCAAAAGTCTGCCCTGTCTGTCTACTTGGGGTTGCACGAAGGTCAATAACAACTGGGAACCTACATGGATGGATTTGCCTGTTGCTGCAGAAGCATGTCCCTCCCGGTCTGGATCTACCAGCTAAGAATCGACTGTACCAAGTTTCAGCGCATAGTCACAAAGTGCAGGGTTTTTGTGCACTATCAAACCAGCTACTAGGACGATTTTTAGAAATGACGTATATTCATCTTTATTTATTGATAGGTAGGTACCGGAAAATTTTTGTATTGTTAATATTTTTGACTTGTCAGATTTAACAGAAGACGGCGAGGGGCGGCTAACTCCGGTTTCACGCATACGTAGTCCTTGGTCGCGAAAAGAACAACCACCGAATCTCGGCAGCGACGTGCCAGCAACGCCATCGTGCGGTCAAGGATTAAAAGGTAGGTAAAGGTACAAGTTGAAACACAACTACGCGTCGCTGATCTCGACTTCATGTCGCCGCGTCACTGACTGGTTTCTATGTATTTCTATGAAATAGCATTCGAACGCGGCTACACGAAGCCAGCGACATGAAGTCGAGCTCAGCGACGCGTCGCTGCGACGCGTATAATGATGTATATATCCATCATTGGCGTCAAAAAGGTTAAGACACGCTTGTTGTTCACGGCTGGTAGAACGTTAATACTTTGCCGCTATATTATTTATACATACATACATTCGGTATCTTACCTGCGACCCATCACTAATACATTATTACATTAACATAACTGTCTTTCAGGTTTGCAAGATACAGTGGTGTCACTACTGACCCACATAAAAGCCCAGAATGATATAATCATCTCGATTTTGCGAGAAAAACATACAAGGTTGGATTTAAAACCAGAGTTCAAATTTCCCATCAAAACTTCGGAGGAGTTGGAAATTGTGGAAAAATTATTAACGTCACAAGAAAACCATGCTAACGTGGTAAGTTTTAAGTTTGTCAATGCGATAGTATCATCGAAACTACAAGCGTACCGGATAGGTATAATAACCGGCATAGCCTCGTAACGTCGTAAGTAGCCGGGTCCACACAGAGCGAGCATACGCGCGAGGATATTGCCTCGTGGTTATGGTCGCTGTGTGGACCCGGCTAGTCCCGTGTTTTTAGGAAGCAGGAGTCATAACTGCCGAATCTACTATTTATGAAGTACAAACTAGTACGTTTTTTAATTTAATACCCAAGTTTTAATACCTATGTGTTTCTTAGCGAGTATCAGGATGACAGGACCATATATTTATAACGAATGTTACTCCAAGTTTTAGTACCTTTTTAGGGTTCCTTACCATAAAAGTACTAAAGGAACCCTTATGGTGCCACTCTGTCTGTCCGTCCGTCCGTCCGTCTGTCACATTGATAAATATCTCGAGAACTACTTAAGCTATCGATTTGAAATTTGGAATAGTCATGAAGAACGCTAACCCTAACACTTTGAAAGTATTATTCTTTAAATTTATTTTTATTAATTGTGTAAAATGCCCAATAAGAAGAATAATTATGAAAGGTACAAATTAGGTACTAAATCTTTGTCAAAAGTTGGATTCTATCGATATAACCCCTACAACTAGGGGGAACTGGACTTGGTCCTATCAACCTGACGTCAGAATGGCTGACCACTTTATTTTCAATATTTAGAGATTTTAAGTTAAGTTGTACAAATTTTTCGATGTCAGGTACCAAATAGTACAAAAAATTGACACTCAACGAATTGTACACAGACAAATTGGTTTTTATACCATTTCAGAGAAATACCAACCCGTTATTTTAAGATCTGCAGTATAGTTAAGTTTGTGAATGTTTTTGTAATAAGAAATATTTACAGGTAGCCTACTTCAAGAGCCTTCGTGGACAGGGCATTAATAATAAAGTATCTAGAGTTATGAAAGTTGCATTGTCTGACTCTATGGCAAGCAAGTACAACTTTTACGGTAAAAGATCAGACAAGAAGCCATTTGCAGAACTACGTCTCCGGGCGTGTGCAAAACCATTCGATGTAGAAGGAACCCACCATCAATTACAATGTCACTACCAGCAAGCTTGTTGTGGATCAGACTCTGGTGAAAACAAATTCGGATTTTAGAAGAAATTCAAAGTGGCGGCCGTGTTTACAATCTTTGACTACGAATTCATATAAGGGTATCTTTCGGATCCTCAGATGTAATTTGTTATCGTGACTAGATCAAATTTTCCGTCGGACGTACCGTTTTTGAACTACAAGAAAAAAACTTAAAAATAGCAAAAAAAGTTCCACAACTTCTGGAATGGAGCAAACTCGGATTACACAAAATTAGGATCAAATAAAGGTATTAAGACGATTTGACTGGCCTCTTAAAATACTTAAAAAGTACCTTGTTAATATGTAGTTTATATGTTATTATTAAACTACTAGTTCCTTGATGTACATTTGGGGTTTTTTATTTTTCTTGCCCCCGTTCAGCATCGCGTCGCATGCAATTGACAAATAGTCGTCATTGGGAAGTAACGGTTGCTTAATGATAATGAGTTTAGTTAATGAATTGGCAAAATATTTCGTATGTGCAATATATCAATTGAATCTTCAATAAACGAATGATAACTGGCTTAAATTGAAGTCCCATTGACGTCTATTGTATTTGCCAATTGAACGTCATTTTGTCGTTAATAGGACTTCTTTTGAAGACGTCGTAGTATCTTGCATACATCACAGCAGGGTAATAACGTAATACTGCGTACGTACGTTAGGACGATCCAAATGTCATTCATTGTGTAGAAAAAATACATTTGGATCGCCTCAACGTACATACGAAATTTTACGTAATTGCCCTACAGGAGACGTCTATATTACGTTACTAAAAGACGTCCTACTAACGACGTTAAAAGACGTCCATATTACGTTACTATTGAACGTCCTACCAACGACGTTGGAAGACGTCTTAATTACGTTACTAAAAGACGTCCTACTAACGACGTTAAAAGACGTCCATATTACGTTACTATTGAACGTCCTACCAACGACGTTGGAAGACGTCTATATTACGTTACTAAAAGACGTCCTACTAACGACGTTAAAAGACGTCCATATTACGTTACTATTGAACGTCCTACCAACGACGTTGGAAGACGTCTATATTACGTTACTAAATGACGTCCTACTAACGACGTTAAAAGACGTCCATATTACGTTACTATTGGACGTCCTACCAACGACGTTGGAAGACGTCCATATTACGTTACTATTAGACGTCCAATACGACGTCGTTAGAGACGTCGTGAGGCTATGACATATGTTCGTCATTTCGAACGTCTGTACGACGAAAGTAGCGACGTCATTAACGTCTGAAATGACCGTGAATGGACGTCGTGACGACGAAAAATTGCTACCTGGGTAATAACAAATCCTAATCAGAAATTCATAAAATTGCACACTGTGTTTGCTGAAGTAAAGCTTAGGCAAAGATTTAAGGATCAGAATACCCACGCCACTTTGGCTATAGGTATTCGCGTTCTTGCCAATATTCTGGTTACATATGAAGGCATTTGTCCTTACCTACTTACTCGTAGAAAAACAAAAGCGACACAGAGCCGTATTTGCGTAAAGGCAAACGGCAGTTATAGTATTGATGCGCGAAGGAGGCAGCGTTCAGAACGCTCCTCGAAAGCATTGCTTGACACGAACCGGTAACAGAGTGATTTCTGATAATGTCTAGTCCTTATGAATCCGAGGGTCAAGTTGTGCCGGGGAAAATGTTTGAATAAAGAGGCAGGTCATCAATGAGTTGATGGGCGGATTACGTCGGCTTGTCGCCTCGCGTCGCTCTACATATCGCCCCATTTGTACCTAACCGCCGCCTAACCGGCTGATGGACCAATCTTTTGGACACTGTTAGGGTTTTGCCACACCTATCGACGCGGAATCAGCAATAGCCGATAGAAAAAAGCTTTATGTTTAAGCGATAAGAGCGAAAAAGACGTCGCCGCGTCGTAACACGTTGGCAGAGCCGAGTAACGTCTTTTTCACTATTAAATAGGTATTATAAACTGAAGTACGAGTACAACTGACTACTTAAAACACAAATCCATATATTTAACAAAAATAATTAGATTTTTTTTTCCGTAGTTAGAATATTATGTTTAACAGTTTGTTCAGAACGTGCAAAGTTGCGAGCTACTTACATGAAAACGTATAAAATGTTATACAACACGTTTGACAAGGTTGTGATCCACGCAATAAAATATTGTAGTGTGTTATAACCATTGGAATAAGTATGACTTTATGCTAATATCGAGCGCACATTTAACTTCTAAAATAATGTCACTGCCGGTGTAATTTTGTAAAAAAAACCGGCCAAGTGCGAGTCGGAGTCGCGCATTGAGGGTTTCGTACAAACCTGTAGGTATATATTATTATATGATGTAACAAAAATTTTACGGTTTTCGCAATTTTTCCTTTATCTGTGCTATAAGACGTTGCTTCGTACCAAATTTCAAGATTCTGAGTTCAAGGGAACCCTGTAGGTTTTGATTCCCTTGCGAGTGTCCAAATTTGCGGCATAAACGGCTGTATCTTTTGATTTCGTTGGCTTAGAAGTTTGATACCTCTACGCGTTCCTGAGAAAAATTGTCTTGACAGACAGACGAGCAGACGGACAACAAAGTGATCCTATAAGGGTTCCGTTTTTTCCTTTCGAGGTACGGAACCCTAAAAATAACTCAATGCTCATGTTTCTCATTGTAGTTACCTACCAAATGCAGATATAGGTAGCTACTTGATGTACCAAGTGTCGATACAACTTTGAAGATTAAATTTTACATTGAATCAGTTCTCAAAGTTCATAACATCGGGCAAAGTTACAAACAGTGTATGCCAAAGTAACCGTTTTCATTTAACAAGTTTGACTTGACGAGGTCGTGATCCGTGCAATAAAATATTGCACTGAGTGTGTTACATAAAAAATGGAATATGGCGGGATATTATGGAGCACAAAATGTGGAACGTATGACTTTATTTATGCTAATAGCTTGCGAACATTCAATACCTACAGTATGTCAACAGATCGGGTGTGGGCGAGCGGCGGGTACAGTCGCGCCTGACAAGCTTTGTTATATTAATTTTATTAACAGGTGTTTTTAGAAACATAAATTCTACTCATTAATTTACTGACATACGGGCGAGGAAATTGATTCTTTAGTAATTTGGTTGTATTTGTATGTATAGTATACATACTTACACGTATGCTAAGAGCTGTCCAATGTTAAGTGAAAACTGCTAAAGAATCAATTTCCTCGACTGTACCTACGTAAGTAGAGAAAGTGATATATGATAGGTGCTAAACCTATCATAGATTTTAATAGTTCTTCATAAATTAACAAATTCTTAATAAATTCTTACTTGAAATAAATTAATATGATCACCTGGTTATAAATAAAACCATATGCGACCGACTGTCCTCCCAGCGCCGCCGAGGTTAAGTCAACAGAGAAATAAGCGATGAGAAATGATCTCTTAAAGTAGGGGATTTCGCTGCATTTGCATTAGTTTTCCAACTCTTACTTTGCGGTATTCATTTATTATATATACCTACAAGAAATATTATGTTATGACCCCACGTCGGCACATCGACAGTCATTATCGCACAGAGTCTTTAAATGTTAAAAACAATAATCTCTATTACTCTTCTTAGAATTAAGGTCTTATTAATTACGCTAAATGCATATATATTATGAACAATGATGTGACACAATAAAACTAAATGAGAGAACAAAACAACGCACACTGGAAAATAAGTTATTTATTGATTTACTGAACTGACAACTATAAATAAACCTCCTAGCCTCCTACATGAATGCCCATGCAATACTTAAACACGTTAAAACCTTTATTATCACCGTAATCCAACCGTCTCAAGTTCCCAATTGTAATAATATAACGTTCGTCATAATAACGGTGGCAGTAAAATACATCCAAATAAAATACTCGATCGTAAAGAGAGTGACATAGGATGAAATACTGGTAAATCGTCATTTAAGGCGGACGAGCGTCACCGCCCGTCGGGGAGGCGCGTTAACGTCACCTCGGAATGAAAAAAGAGAAGATTATTAAAAAAGGAAGTTTGAAATGAGGAGAAAAACAAATAAGGCAACAAATTGAAGTGAGAGATGTGATGTCGCTGTGCGGTGTGCGCCCCCTGCGGCGGTCTCTCGCTTCCTAAAGCTGTTATGGGCTTGATTGATGCACGGTCGTGGCTGGCGGTTAGATGTGCTAGATCGCGATCAGAATCATGCTGGACAAGTGGACATTCAGTGCCAGTTCTAGTAACGGGTGATCGATCATTAAAGGGACATTCGTCTATCTCATATCGAACAATTAATAAATGTAGACTTAAATCGACCGGGATATGAACCGTGATTTGATTACCTTTTATATTGTTTTGAGCTCCCGATATTTAAAAGGTAATCACGGCTCATATCCCGGTCGATTTAAGTCTAGTGAAACTAACCGTGAATCATTCAAAACTGTTAATTAATTAAATACTTACGAGTATAGCAAATATGTTAAACGAGGGCCCTACTTCTCTCTATAAGCGAAATCAAAATATATATGCCTATATAACAATGGGTCCTAATATTTACAAAAAAAAAAATCATATATAGGATAGGTAGTCACTTTTCTATAGATTAGTGTAGTCGTAGTCGCAAGAACTGGCAACTTCGCCCAAGGTTGTCGATTTACCCTAAACAAAAATCATAATTTTAAGCGCTGGTAAGTACCTAGGTATATGTAAAAGCAAAGTTCATTAGCAATAATAGTGATTTTACGAAGTTAAGTAAATAATGAGACAAACGATTTAGTTGGGGTTCATAAAATGGCGAGTTTAGTGATCCTGTCCTCTTCGCCCGTCGCTTTAGGGTTGACACATACTAATAAAATAATATATTGTGTTGTAGGTAGTAAGTATGTACTAAAGTCGGACTACGCTAAGTTTTCATACTGCCAAGTTTGTGCAAAGTTAACGCGGCTGAGTCTACAGCACAGTGTGTCATGAACTATTGAATTTTAAACGATGTATAACATACCTACCTAAGCTCAACCTACACAATCTACAATTGTATTTTCAATTCTGCATAATTAATGACACGAGTATTAATATAAATACAAAAAGTAACACCTAATCTAACCTAACACTATTCTCAAACTCTTCGCGCCCCTCCAGGTGTCCGTTTCTGGAACAATTTTAGCCTAATATTATTAGTGTGTTGTCATGGAAACCCATACGATTTGAAAGTTTGTGGACTAATAATATTAGTTTAATACCGGCCCCAGGCGCAAAGCTGCGCTCACTTTTGCATTTTTCTTGATCATTGAAATATACCGCCGCAGGTGACAACCCTGCGCTTGGATCCACAAGGCGAATGACAACTGCCCGTAAATCTAAGCGGCGGTGCCTTCAAGCCCTCCAGCGCAGCTTTGAATCAATCATTATTATTATTTGGACCGCATTGTTTGAATTTTCACAATGTACTCTAAAATGGTTCATCTTAATTTAAGGCAGTACTTGTCTGTGAAAGAACTTGTTTAAATTTCCTAGCCATGCATAATATAAATTGAAAAATGTAATTGAACTACTTAATATTCTGTTTCGATGTGCTTAGGTTCGTGTCGTAACAGGGAAGGGAACCTGTACAGGCCGGGGGTAAATGCTCAATTATAAGCAATAAAACCTACTGAGCAAGCCGCCGCTCGCCCGCTTCCGCTGGCTCACGCCTGGCCTTCTATTCCAAACGTATAGCGTACCCTGGTCTAAAGCTGCTAATATAAATGTAAACCTAGTTGAATTCGTTAATAGTATTTAGTTAGAGGTACCTACTATGACCCATGACGTGACCATTCAATGTAACTTTTCTATTACGTTCCCCATAGCTTGAATTGAATCAATATTGAAATGTTGCCTACTTGTTACGCAACAGAATCTACCTAGTTAATCAGTATTTATCGCACCGCTGGCGTAATCGAGATCCACAAAAACTGAATATAATCGGAGATCAGTATATCATCTATACTGGTTCTCCCGTCAACAATAGTCCTGCGCTCTGTAACCGTTGGCAAGATATCACTCTTTATTTCGATTGCCCTTATTATGACATATAAATAGTTAACTCATGAGAATCTGTGTTATTACCACATAGTACATTAACGTCGTTTTATTGTATTTGAGTTAGCTCATCTACAGATAGGAGCCTTTATTTATGACATAGGTTTCTTGTAACCTGTAAGATTAATTTACGGTAACTTTGTCCAGTTTTACTTTTTTGTGGAAAAGTGAATTATTTACAAAAGGTATTAATTTACCCTATTTACTTTCATTAAAACAACAACGAGTACTAAATATAGTATAGACTGCAGTAGCAATTACGTATTAATAATATAAATATACAACCTAATCTCCGTATTTTTATACATGCAAGTAGTTAGGTACAGTAATTTTTAATACAAGTAATAAACAACGAAACAATAGGAATCAATTGTTCCATCACGAACGAACTAGAACGAGGAAAAATCGTCTTTTAATTAATAAAAAATGTACAGTTAGGTAATTCTTTAGCTTTATCTACTTATACATTAATAATTTTACATAATATTTTAGTTAATCGACATGCAATACTGATACTGATGGAGCTATATTATGAGTGGCCTAGGACACTAATTCAAAATAGGAAAGGGGAAATCTAACAAAATAAACGATAATACAGCAAACATTACACTTAATACATGGAAATCATACCAAAAAAGAGGTGTTGCCTTACATCAAATGAGGTACCTAGTTCTGTTTTTAATACATATTGGTAGTGATGAAATAGTAATGACAAATCCAAGTTTTCGACCTCGAAAGCCCTTCGGATCATTGTGTGTTTAATATACAGTACAGCGAGCGAAATTGTTATAACTCGTATATCTTGTATATCTTTGATGAATCAGACTGGTCCTCTATTATCCACAGTACTCCTTTTGGGGCCAGCGTGTGTGGTAGCATTTCTTCGTCAACCTGATCAGGCCGGTCGAAATTGTCATTTGATGGTGGATTATCAGTGAATGGTTTTTCAATGTCGGCACACATCTCCGGTCCTGTATATTCTCGCACTATTGACCATTAGTGTATTAGTATGTAGTTGCAAACAGCTGAGCATTTGAGTTCAGCTTTCCTGCAACCATAGCTGCTGGTATAACCTTTTTCCGTATCTTATGAACTATTTGGCTTACTAAGAAAAAAATATAGTCAATTAATTGCAAATTTCTTCTTCTTAAAACTGTGCATAGTGACTTTTGCCGTAACTCCAGATTTTGGTGAAAAAAAAATATCTACAACAACTGGAAAAAGTCCTAAAATTTAATCGATTTTCATGTACTTTTCAATGATCCCAAGGGCTTTTGAGTTCGAAAACTTGTATTTGTTAATACCATTTCATCACTACAATGCCATGGGCTAACTGTTTCGTTTCGGAATCAATATATCGTTATTGTAATTATACTAATATATGAGTGTGTGGGACAGTAGACACTCGGAGGTGTGCGGGTCGCGAGCTTCCTACCTGAGGAGTCATTAACAACGCGCAAGAGTAAAGGTTGCAATAAACCGTATAGGTATGTATCTCGATGTCCCTACCTTAGTAATTTAATTATCACTTTTATGGCAAATGGTTCAAGAGAAAATTGAGAACCAAAAATCCGTATAATAACTTTTACTATGTTGTAGAGCAAACTGGCATGGTATTAAGAGAAATGTCACCTTGTTACGAAAATGCAAGAAGCACCCACGTACCTACATTACCTACAATACACGTGTGGCGCGAATCAATTGAAAGGTGATTATTCAAACTAGGTAAATTGATTCAAAGTAAATATAATACAGTTTAAAAGGAATTCACAAATAAATCCGACGAAATATAGGTAAGTAAATAAAACAGATTAGGTAGTTACTATAGGCACTTAGCACACTGGACCCGCTTCACGTGCGAGTGGGATGTCGCTATAAAACGCGAATAGCGTTGTCTCGCTCAAACATCGGAGCGACGTGCGAATCGGATCCAGTGTGTAAACGCCTTCGTAGGGTATCGCGCCGTTCGAATTGTAGCCAACTTTCATTTGAAATCGGTTTTTACAAAATTTTAAGAAAATAAAGATCATGTACCACTGGCTACCCGATAACTTGACTCGCCCGTGCTATCATACCAATGGGGATTAATGGCCGGAGCAGCGGGGGGTCACCTCGACGTATCTTATTAATTTATATTACACTTACCCATAACATAACCACTGCCCCGAATCACCTGTCTACAATATTTGTTTTAATAACCACCTTATCTCTGACAGAAAACGTTAATTATTAAAAACATGAAACACTCAAAACGATTGTCTAAATATAAGTTGGGAGATTAACGTTCATTAAGAGGAACGGTGAGGGTTTTATTGAATTTTATAGACTTGTAAACTCGAGTCATCAAAATCAGTATGCTGCAATAAAGTATACTCGAATTGTTAATGAAATGTACTTTGTATATGTAGGCATGGACATGTAAAGCACGGTCAGGAGGCCAGCCTCGTAATAATATTGATGGTCTCAAAGAAACCAGTTACTGTGTCGTCGAGGGCCGTGACAACTATGCGTATTCAAAGATCACATATAAACTGGTTTCGTTCATATCAAGCGAGACGAACGATCGCATTTTATACATATATGAATGGTTCATCGATGTCATTGCAATCACTTGCCCAGGTTTGCCAAATTGATTGCTCTGGCGAACCAGTATAACAAACGCTCTCCAACAATGTATACTTGTAATGTATCTCGATATCACTATAAATTGGATGAATGGCTTTAAAACGCTACTCGTTCTCGCTCGCAGCTCGCCGACGAGAATGTAAAGCCAGCAGCGACAACCTCGTTAATGGCATCGGCTTTTGGCTAACGACCGGCATAAAGTTACACCGTTCCTATTAAAAAATAAAAGCCATGCGAACATTTTTAGGACACACCTAACATAAAAATATACTGTGGCAGGTTTTGGTGATTGATTTTGGATTATGTGTCGCACCGCAAGCTCAACACATCGAAATCATATTGGAATTAATCAAGAAGCTACACCTACACTGATAATAATGCTTATATTACTTACATTAAAATGAATCAAAGCTAATATGCGAGTATAGATTTGAAAATTTTGAAACTGCTTTCAAGTTCAATAATTGGCCCAAATTTAAAACTAGAAAATAGCATTCGTTTCATTCATTGTCACCAATGTATTAAACTGATATAACAGTGAAATAAAAGAGTAAATTGCAGCCATTTGTCGCTATACTTAACCCACCACAGACGTTGCCTCTACGTTGATAAGTGTTTTATAATTGCTCGCTGAAGTCGTAGTAGGTACATTTACTTAACTCAAAGTAAATACTAGGATGGTAGAACATAACGATATAATATCCAGTGTGAAAAATGAAATAAGTGGTTGTGATTATGCGACGTGTGGCCCTCGGCGGTCATTCCGATTTTATCGGGCTTCTTACCATTAATTATCGTATAATCTATGATTTAAACCTATTTCTGGCTCAACTACAGAAGGAAAATAATAATAATAAAGGCAAACTTGTTAGGAATTGAGGGAAAAACTATTAGGTATGTGGCTTGTTATGTTAATCATGTTATTATGAGAAGGTAAAATTTGAAACCGTATTTTTTAAAACAAATTACAGAGAAAAAAAACAACCTTAGAAGATTAAATTAAAACTAGTTGCACTTAGATATGTTGATCGGCAAGTCTATTACCTACTACATTCTTTCATTGTTAAGCTCCAATATCAAAATAAAAAAATCAGGCGCTTTAGCAGTTTTCATTTGTGGTTTTTTCAAAGCTAAAGGTTAAACTACCTAGTCCCAAGCTTTCCTATACTATGGTGTCATGGAACAGAGGGCCGATTTTTGAATTTCGACCACTCGATTTCGTGCATTTTGTTCAATAATATCTGCACTATTAGGCATTCGATTATAAATTCTCCTAACGGAATTGAAAACCTTTCCTATTCCTATCGCTCGTCTTTAAAAAAATAGCATTTCGCCGTTTTACACAGATTTTCGAGTGACGAAATCGAGCGCTCGAAATTCAAAAATCGGTCCCCAGGTAACAGTTTTATTTTTATAATTTAAATCTTGTACCTTCTCGATGGAACATTCGACGAAATTTTTCATAAAATGATTCTGTATATAGGTATTAGGTATAAGTCTCGTCTATCTGCTAGATCGATGGAAGTTAGCTCAGACTTCTTAAGAGGGACCTCCCTCTATATATACGATTTGTTAGATGAGTTTCCCAAACGCAGTTATTCCTTGCAGCTAATTTTCTTTTCGCATTTTTTCCCGAAAGCGATTATCCTAAACACTTTTTTTCTCTGCAGCTTATTTTTACAGTCGCTTTGCTTCTGATTCCGATTTTTTTTTGTCTGAATTTTAACCTGCAGTTAATTTTTCCTCTGCAGCTTATTTTTACAGTCGCTTTGCTTCTGTTTCTGATATTTTTTTGTCTGAATTTTAACCTGCAGTTAATTTTTCCTCTGCAGCTTATTTTTACAGTCGCTTTGCTTCTGTTTCTGATATTTTTTTGTCTGAATTTTAACCTGCAGTAAATTTTTCCTCTGCAGCTTATGTTTACAGTCGCTTTGCTTCTGTTTCTGATATTTTTTTTGTCTGACTTTTAACCTGCAGTTAATTTATAAATTATTTTTGTTTCGTTTTGTGTTTTTTTCTGTTTTTTCACCCGTAGCCATATTTCCTAATAGTTTTCTCACTGTTCCGTTTTTTCGTCTTGTCGTGTTATTTTAATGTCCGCGACCAGCTACCAGAGGGGAGAAGGGGGGGGGGATATATTATATATAATTTGAAAAAAGTCGAATTTGTATTTATGTAAAAATAATCATAATATTTAAAAAAAATTGTGTAGCACCCATATTAAGGTGGTTCGATTTTCATACAAAAAACAATCGCTATTTTTTAATTAATTACACAATATTATTACATAAATAGTTGCGCATCTATCTACTTTCGAATATTCATTTGCGCTAAATTAATAGAAAAACTTTGTTTCATACAGAAATCATGCAATAATCAACGGTATATTTTTATAAATTTTACTCATGTGTGTGTGACAAATGTCGTGTACAAATACATTGCGACGTTGCCACTCCATGCCTCGGGCGGCCATCGGCGCGACGTTGCGATGTTCGACGCGTTTTTAGCTGACTCTGTCGACACTGACACTCAGTGTGACCAGGCGTACGATAATTGTCGTACATGTACGATAATTTGGGCCCCGGTATGACGTAATGTTCCAAAGAGCATTATCGTACACTAAAGTACTATAATTTCAGCCCTTGTATGATGCCACCTTAAAAGTCTAGTAACTTGAAGCAAAATATGACACTTTCTGTCAGATATAGGCTAAAATTAGTATCTTTTGGGTGTTCGGCTCCTTGATGTAAGTTTAAAGTTTAAAATATCACAATTTCCTGTATACCGTTTGAGTCTATCCCAAAAATACACAAACATAAACAGATTTTTTGCGCAATTTAGACGAAAATTGTATTTTTTTTATTATTATTTCGAAATTTAAGCTTATTTTGCTAGACATTTTTAGGGGCTGCCTTTTTGATTGGCGTACGATATTTTTTTCAACGGTACAATAATATTGACACTCAAATACGATAATTCTCTTCCGCTCACCTGGCAACACTGCTGAAACTTGACAGGACCTGGGGCCTACCGCGAAAACCGAAATTCGCAAATTGCGGGGATCTTTCTCTTTTATTCTCACTAAGACGTAATTAGAGTGACAGAGAAAAATGCCCGAAATTGACGAATTTCGATTTTCCCGGTAGCCGCCCTGGTGCTTGAGGTACTTGATAGAAAACAACGCTGCCGCATGTTCTGAATTGTGATTTTATGTGTTTTTGGTTTGAAAATGATAGCAACGTCTAAATCAAGTTACAAAAATCATCGATATTCTGGTCCGCGAAAAACCAAGAAAAGTGTAACTGTAATTGGAGTCTACAAAATATGACCAATTCATAGAAAATATGACCTAGAAACTAGTTCACTTTTATAAAACTCAATTTTGCCCGAGATTGTACTTAGGCGAATACCTAAGGGAGCTAAGTGTATTGATCTTGAATAATTAGTTGGCTAATACATATATGACTCCAACATGATATGGACATTTACATCATAACTATTATACCTAGTTGGTTACTAAGTTCTGTTACTCGATTTCTTTCTTTCTTCCTAGCGTTGTCCCAGCATATTGCCACGGCTCAATGGAGCTTGGGGTCCGCTTTGACAACTAATCCCAAGATTTGGCGTAGGCACTAGTTTTTACGAAAGCCACTGCCATCTGACCTTCCAACCCAGAGGGTAAAACTAAGCCTTGTTGGGATTAGTCCAGTTTCCTCACGATGTTTTCCTTCACCGAAAAGCGACTGGTAAATATCAAATGATATCTGTTCTGAAGTTCTGTTACTCGATTTGCAACCTCTTTATTTCCGTTAAAACAAATGCTACCGAAAAAATAAAAAATGACATAATGTGGTGGATTTGTGAGCTATAATTATATACCACACATAACGCTTATCTCGTCGTATCTATAATGAATTGGGGCCTAAAAGAGAATCGTATTCCAATTTTTTGAAACGCTTGTATTACTTTCTATATTAACTAAAAGTTGCCTTAAAATTCAGCTTTTATACTAAAAACGGCTTTAAATATGTTAAATTAACAAAATATATTTTGACAGATGCTTTCGCGCCCAAAACGCTCTTTGAAAATTGTGTGACGTCACAGTTTATGGTTTGACACATAACTACATACACACGTAGAAGATACGAACTGTCAACTGATATTTATCATTTGTTGTTAATCGCCTAACTGTCAACAGTGTCAATCCGAGAGTTGTGACGTCATCAGAATCTTCAATGACGTTACGAGTTTGGTCACGTGACGTGTGCCAAAAGATATTTTAAATTCAATATTTACAAAAATATGGTCATTACAGGTCCCCTAAAAGTAGTTTAACATGTTCTTATAATCCAAAAGAATTTAATGGGATACAATTATGCCCTAAGATTTGTAGATGGAAACAACCCTATTGCGATGCACAAATGTGGGCACCCGCCAAACATGATTTTGGGTGTGTCATACTCAGGGCTAACACAGATTCATTTCTGTGAAAAAGGTGTGAAAACCGGAAACTGGAAACCGTTCTCGAACCAATAGTGAAGCCCTTAAGACACACCCTATTTCAAAACCAGCCATGGATCTTTGAACAGGACTCAGCTCCTGCACATAAGGCAAGAACAAGTCAAGCCTGGTTTCGAAGGAACAAAATTGACTTTATTGCCCACGAAGACTGGCCGTCCTCCAGCCCGGACCTTAATCCCCTGGATTATGCCATATAGCAGGTTATTGAGGAAAAAGCCTGTGCTAAACCCCACACAAATCTTAACTCCCTCAAGCGGGCCATAGTTAAGACAGTGACGGAATTAGACATGACAATCGTGCGTGCCGCTATTGATGACTGGCCTCGTCGTTTGAGGGCCTGTGTCAAAGCCAGAGGAGGCGATTTTGAATGATATTGTCATATTTAATTCCTGATTTTGTGTACTTCATTTTAATATATACTTTATTAAACTTTCGTTGGTATATTTTATGTAGATAAAGATTATTGCAGTAACAGAATTTAATAACCAACTAGGTAGAAAACAATGCAATACATAAACACATAAATTGGATATGATGTGATCCGTTGAATGAAATTGACAATAAATAAAATAAATAAATAATTTTCTATCTCTAGGCATTGTGTGAAACTTCTAGTTGTGTCAAAATATCGGGAAATCAATAATATAAACAAACATGGTAAATATCTCATTTCTTTTTATAATGGTTATAAATAGAAGGCCATGCAATTTTGTAACTCACTGTAATTTAATTAAATGTATGGTAAAAAAATGTTTTAATTCTACTGTAAAATAGTACCTACTTTTTTAAAGGCTGGGCAGTAAGTGATTGCTTTAATTTTAGAACAAAACAGCGTTTTTTTATTGAAAAAAATACCGGAAAATCTGACTTACAAATTTGGACTTTCTTAGGTTCATTCTACTTAGAATCTTCTCCACCCTAGCATTAAAAAAAGATATCCTAAAATATCCATAGCATTACGTCACATTTTAGTGTGAAAGAAATTTCAGTGTAAAACTAAAATTTCAATACAAATTTTCGGGTTTTTTTAGCACGAGGATTGATTATGCTAGTGATTCTGAGTTGGAAGAACCCAAAAATATCATGATGTGTGAGAATCAGATTTTTAATATTTTTATGGAAAACGCTCATATTTCTCATAAAATAATTTATTAATAATAGGTACTTGATAATACTGATAACAAAAATAAATTAATGAGTCTCGAACCCACATCCTCTTGCATGTATTTCCACGTACATACCGCAACGCTATTGAAGCCTACTCACGCAGTGCCAAATTGTCTACTACAAGGATCCCAGTAAGACTGTTTGAATGTGTGAGTGATACTTAGAAATAGAGTCAAGAAACATTCTGTCGACATTAAGGGGTAGTTTTTGTACAATGAAGTGTTCAATGTTTGTTGTAATAGTTCAATATTTATTTAAAGAGTGCGCTAAACATAATTTACAGTATAGAAATACCAAGACTACTCCACAAAAAAATTAAAACTCAAAATTTGCAATTGTGGCGCCATCTAGTGAGGTTTAAGCTTTGGGTAACCTAGTCGAACCACCTTAATCTTTTAATGTAAGGTACACTCGGCTAATTCCGAAAATCGGGATATTCCGAAAATTACTAATATCACTAATATTCTACTAAACGCGGCTACATTATTTGCTCAGATTAGTGAGCGAGTGAAAAATTCCCGCTTTTTTGACATATCTTATTTATCTGCAATATATATAATAGATTTATCTTTATTTTTTATGAAATCTGTTTTTTGCTCCTAATTATTACAATAATAAAATAAAACCGGCCAAGAGCATGTCGGGCCATGCTCAGTGTAGGGTTCCGTAGTTACTCTTCCGTCACAATAAGCTAAACTGGAGCTTAAAGTATAGTAAATTGTTAACCAAGGGATGAAACGGTACCTTTCACCCGAGTTAAACAAATAGGCAAATTTGCATAATCAGTACCTAATCAAAGTAAGTCTTTTTACTATGAAGGGGAAACTTTTTGCGATAACTTAAAAACAGCTAAACTGATCATATCCGCTATAGTTTTCATTTAATGTCTTTTTTAAGCTCTACTTCCAAGATTTTTTTCATATTTTTTGGACCTATGGTTCAAATTTAGAGGGGGGGGACACATTTTTTTTTCTTTAGGAGCAATTATCTCCGAATATATTCACTTTATCAAGAAATGTTTGTTGAAGACCCCTATTAGTTTTGAAAGACCTTTCCAACGATATTCCACACTGTAGGGTTGAAGCAAAAAAAAAAAGTTCATCCCCACCCTAAGTATAGGGGAGGTACTCTAAAAAAAAAAATTTTTAGATTTTATTGTACGACTTTGTCGGCTTTATTGATTTATATATCCATGCCAAATTTCAGCTTTCTAGCACTAACGACCACGGAGCAAAGCCTCGGACAGACAGACAGACAGACAGACAGACAGACAGACGGACATGGCGAAACTATGAGGGTTCCTAGTTGACTACGGAACCCTAAAAACGCGTTTGTAAACAAATTCGAGCATGTTAGAAATTGTTTTAGGGAAATATTGCGAGCAACAAATATACTACAGAGTAATAAAACGAATGTAAAAAAACGCGTTTGTAAACAAATTCAAGCATGTAAAAAATTCGTTTTGGAAAATATTGCGAGCAAAAAACTATACTACAGAGTAATAAAACGAAAGTGAAAAAATGCGTTTGTGAACAAATGCGATCATAAAAGTCGCTACCGAGAAATAGTAAGACAGGGAAATTAAAAAAGTGGGAAAATTTGCGACTGTGAATAACGGCGAAAAGAAAATTAGCTGCAAGGAATAACTGCGTTTGGGAAACTCATCTAACAAATCATATATACCACGTGATCGTCCATACAAAAATTAAAAACGTTTTTCCACATTTAAATATTTTCCATTCTCCATGATTTTTTAGTATGTTATTGACACAATGACACAATGAAAAACTATAACTTATAGGTTTCTTTTTTTTAATTTGCTTTTTACAAAAAAAAAGGAAAAAACCTATAAACCATAATATATTATGCATTAGCGACATAGCTGCAGCAAAAACGTTTTCGTCATCGCCGCGCTTTCGTGCCGCCATCACCAGTCCCGCATATAGTACAAGCTCACGAAATTATAAACCTTTTAGCTAACCCTTGATCTGACCCCCAAGCTAAGTCAGCTATAGGAAAGAATTGCTTAGCTATAATTTTATTTGAAATACCTACTGTTTCGTTTTACCTACTCTACAGTGCCTATTATTGACACGCAAGTCGAAAGTAGAATCCTCTTTTGTAATCAATGAAGTAGTTGCATTGCTTTACGCTTTATGCCAGAGTTAATGCATTATTTCAGATATATTTAGTTTCTGCCGTCAAACTAGCTTAATAGTAGCAGTGAACATAAGTTCAATGAAAATACATAACTTTGTTTAAACTTTTATTGCCATATAGACATTATTATTAAGATCGGCATTACGACTAATTAATATAGTACCCAATAACTTACTTAACGTAAACTTCGATAAATCAGCAAAGTAAATTTTTGGCAATAAGCTACTTAATGTAACGGCACAGTTAAAATTTGTAATATACATTTTATACATACGCCTCGAAGAAGTATGGTTCTACCTCTACCTTTAAGCTTAACACATTTGTTTCAGCATGGTTGCACTATTATTTTCCTCATAACATGTCATACGGAACAAAATGATGGCATTTATTAACAAGCCGCAGCCTAGGCGAAGACAAGAATATTTGCTTACAACATTATGCATAATTTGACGTACTCTACAAGGTAGTCGTTGAATGGTCATAATCAAGCTGCAATAATTCTAGCACCTGGAGGCTCGTTACCTTCGTGTTATGAGCGAGTCCCGCTATAAGCTCAAATAGGCCGGCATTAGCAGGGTTAAGAAATTACAAGGCTTATGAATGCGGCAGTTATTTTAGTATTATTCGAATACAGGTAGTTAAGTCGTGGGCCGATGATTAATTCGTCGGTTTCATGGAGTTTTTGTTCCACAATTAGTACGGCCCGTGCGTGCGGTGACGAGTTGCGTGGCCGATACTACATTGTTACCAATATTAACGAGTGACCCACAACAATTTCGTGTTTGATAAAATATTGCTAATTAGACTTTTTACGGTTCGGGACCGAAATTGTACGAGTTCTCGAATACAAGGAATGGTATGATTTAATACTGATAAAGATCTCGTTAAAAAAACCCAGGTGCCAGTTATGTTTGAGTCGTGAACTAAGCCCACTGGTGGTACTGGCCGTAGAGGACAAAGGGGTAACGAAACGGAACGTCAGAGGCGGGGCGCGGTGATGGATGGTCGGTGCTCGTCGAAAAACAACACCTAATTGGCTTTCGGACGACCGACCTAAATAACAGAAAAGATTACGTTTATTGCTACAGAACAGGCCGCCTGAACCTGAAGTATTTTAGCGCACCCGCATTTATTTCCAAGTTTTGGAATGACGTTGCAAGATACAAATTCCAATGGTGTGTTCTGCAATTACATGCATACAAAATAAACAAAACGCACTACCTAATTAAATGGGCTAATTGCCGTTATGCTGTCGGCAAAGTGTCATTTTCTAATTCTCAATTTACATATCACCACTGTTCGACTGTGACATTCATTGGCAACATAATCAAGCCTAGCAAATAGACCGGCCAGTAAAATATGATACTTGATGTCTAATACAAATTGGTACAACACATATTTCATTTGATAAGCTTTCATTCAAGTGTAGTCCTTAATAGAATTGAATTAAGATCCGTGTTAGGAATCCTTCTATTTGTAACGGTGTATACGAAAGTCCTTTCAAAAGTGGTTACGGTATTAGTGACATTTGCATCGCCGCAGCACCTGCTACATAATTTACGAAACATTTATTCTCAGCCGGTAGCATTTGTTTCGTATAACTTGAGCCCTAGCTTCGTTGCAGTCAAGTAATGACAGATCACGGATACACTGGTTTAGTGTAAATGGATGCGCCCGCGCAGCTTTACGAAGCGGTGGCGTAGCCGGCTGTCGCACGACATGTGCGACTCATTTGGAACACTCATTACACTCTCCAGACGCCCGAGGTGTCCCCGGCATTGGCAATTTTAACCATAATTCTATAAATTGCCACCGTTTAAGTTAAAGGAAGTAGGCCGTGGGACACGAAAGTATTGAAGGACGTGGTTTTGAAGCGCTTTTTGTGTTATTTATGTTCATGTGAAATGTTAAAATTAGAATATCTTCAAACAGATAAACTTTCTTCGGGTTAAATGTATTTCGGAGCCTAAAGTTTATGTTCTAATACCGATATTCTAAAAATATACATATAATATAATGCAAAATCCATCGATATATACATAGATAGAATACTCTTTATTGGCACACCTCAGTAAAAGGATACAAGAATATTTAACATTTATTTATTTAACACCGCTGGAGTTGTAGGCGTCCATAGGCTGCGGTGACTGCTTACCTACCATCAGGCAGGCCGTATGCTTGTTTGCCACCGTCGTGGTATAAAAAAAAAAGAAACAATTGATTAAATGTATAGAGGCAGACAATACAGGCGGTCTTATCGCTAAGGAGCGATCTCTTCCAGACAACCTTTGGGTGGCGGAAACAGAGAGAAGATATATTTAATATATAGATATAATAAATAAATTGAACTTTTACCTAATAGTTGTTTCTACACTAACCAAAGGTTTCCTTTGGTAGAATTAATCTTTGTGGTTCTAAGATGTGGAACCACCCACATTTTAGATGCAGGTGGGGCGAGGAGGGTCAACTTCGGCGACGTCTGCGTCTGAGGTTAACTGTTTAAGTTTAGGTTCAAAGTCAAGTTTGGTATCATTTTCAACTAAATCAAGAAAGTAGATTTCATCTAAATCGGTTTAGCGGTTATTGATTCCCCGTACAAACTTCCACCTCCCTTTTCACACCCTCAAGAGAGAACAACAACAAACGTAAACCACCATGCCCCCCCCCCCCTCAAATATATATTGGTGGGTTGTAGTCAATCCTGCCAAAGAAAATTTTTGGTTCACGAAAGGCCACATTTCATAAGCTACAACGGTCACTTATAAGGAGACATCAATCATTTCTCTAGTTCGTTAATTAAATCTGGTCAGAAATAAATATCCATTTCATTTGAGAATCTTATCGCGAAGATCATTTCATTAAAATCTGTGGTCAGTGTATAATTACATGTTGACGGATAATTTATAAACCTCGCAACATGTGTACAAACGATTTAAATAATACGATGAAATGTTTAAGCAACATAAAACTTAAAAATTGCCTTTTCTTCACATGTCATAACTCAAAAATGCACAAAGTTCGACGACATTTCATAAGTTGATATACGTATTTATTTTTTATACTTTCATGTAACATTTTGCTTTTACCCATCACGGGACAATGGTAGCAGAAGCCAGCATGAAGAGGTCCTTTTGGCATTTTAATGAGATGTAAAGGAGTATCTACACCGTACATTTTGCCAAATAATAATTAGAGATAAACGCGCCTGACAGTGACAACGAAAACGGACCGGTAAAGTTTTAAACATTTTCACCAATCATAACAAACTAATTTATAACTAATAAAACTAATTCTAAGTTATTGTTATTCACACAAAAGACCCTATATACACTTTGCATACTAGTCCATGACTCTATGTATAATTGTATAATTATGCAACTGTATTCTTAAGTCACCTAGTTATTTCTCACTACTTACAATTAACTTGTCAATTACCGTATCTAAAGTTGTATGTACACTACATAATACATATTGTGTCCCACGATAATCTTAATTAAAATGTCGTCACGAGAAAAACATAAGATAAATTGAGTATGGAACGAACACATTTGTCATGAAATAAACAATAGAGCATACACAATCGCACATGACGCATAATTCATACTTTTATGTTTTTTATTACTAATAAAAAGTACAAATAGGTAGTAGTAGTTAAAGGACATTCAGCCTGTAAAAAATCAACATAGAATGCACTTAAACTCTTAATATCATTCTGTACCTATTCCTACGTAAAACGCAAATGGCATCACATTATAATTTTTAGAACCATGATCCAATGTGGATGTTACTGAAAAAGTGGGAATAGGTCATTACTGTCATAAAACTTACCTGTCCATTTTTATCCATCTCGTTGTTAGTGAGCTTGACCTTCTCGAAGGAGACGACCTGCTTGCGCAGCTGGTCGCCGGAGAAGGGCGAGTCGGGGTGCGGGTAGAGGCGCGCGGGCGCGGGCGGGTCCGCCTTGCCCGCCACCAGCCACGAGGAGCGGTGGTAGGCGTAGCGGTAGCGCTTGCCGTCCACCGGCACCACGTCCAGCAGCACCGCGTAGCGCGCCTCCGCGCGGCACCCCGCGAACGACACGCGTACCGTCGGGAACATACGTCTGTAACAAAGAATAGAAACATTAGAATTTACCCACACTACATTAACACGTTTGGTGCTACGAGCAGGCCGATTTGTAACATTTAAATATTGAAAAGTAGTATTGGTTGTTTTACAAAATTCTGACAATCACCTTCCATCCATTACACGAGTCACTAAAACATAAAACAAGTTATCTCAATAATGTCTTATGCGGACATTAGACTAAGGAAACAGTTTAATTGTTAAAACAAAATTTATTAATTTCGTGAAAGTTGGTTTTAAACTTAATTTCTTTCAAAACAATAATTCTGTGGCCCTAGTGAAAAAGGGTACAAGTCTCTGGCAGTTTAGGTGTATAAGTGTTATACGTGGAACTTACTCCCCTTTACACCTGCGCTGCCAGAGACTTGTACCCTTTTTCACTAGGGCCACAGAATTTATCCTTCTCACAAAACTTCAAGGAATCCGTTATAAATTTACAAGATATAGCTACATATACTTTGAAATATTTTATTATGGGGTCTAAAATGCAACTGCAATTAAAATTCAAGCCATAATCGTTTAATGGGATGGAATATTAACGTTATTGCGACAAATTATAACGGCATAAAACATAAAAATTTCAACTATAAATTTGTGGGTTTCCAACAAAACGGCCCCCGCGCTAATGACCTCATAAGGACCGACCGAAAACCAAATTAGACATTAAGAATACAAAAAGCCCGAAAGTGCTTTACGAGACTAAAACACATGCTCGCATTAAAAAAATATAATTAATGCATCTTCACAAAAACTGACCAAGATCCGGGGACGGGCGGTGACTTGTATAATTATAGGGTGAAACGCGAACTAGGAAATCAAACAAATATGATGTATTCGATTTTAATGCACCCTTAAATGGGCTGAAGCGCTTCCTGCCCGCGTCTCGATAACATCTCGCCACTGCTTATTTACGAGGAGTTTCTTTCATTTTTTCATTAAATATTAAACGGCACATTTGTAAGGACCCGAGCCCAAACAAGCGGAGCTTGTCTGATTAGATAACCGTCAAACAATTTGTTCGGCGATCGGTCGGGCGCTCCAGATAGTGACACATTTTAGAGACTTACCAAACATGACTAACGAGCTAGGTATAATAATCGGAATTTATTTATTGAATTTCTTAAGTGCGAGCAATAAAATCCAGGAGTAAAAGAAAGAATTATTAGCATCGATAAAACACGGTACGATGTCATCCCTCTTATAAGAAAGTATGATAATAATAAATAGAAGAGACCTATAAAAATCTCGGAGGCCGCGAGAGGCACGACGTCGATAAAGCAGGCGTATTGAGGTTGTCGCGAGTTAAGCACTAGTCATAAATAAATCGTATTAAGGTGTGTTTTGAATGGTTCCGTATCGGGTCGGGATCTCGGGTTCGACAATAAGTCCGTAAATGTCAACCTCGTTTATGAGTGTGTCGTTAAGCGAGTGTCGCGACGCGCATGCCACCCACCGCGCACCGTGTAATGAGACGCATCCATCATGGATAACCATCGATCCACGCAACTTCCATGCGACACCCACCAACTTGATGCTCGTCAATACACCTAACACATGAGATCACTCGACCTTGCTTTTAAACATGATTCTAAGGATGAGCATTCAAGAGAAATGAGCGAGGTAACGGTATTACTTATGCCCTAGCTCGCTCAACATCATTCACCATTCATCATTCACGCGCCCTTATTCTGTCTGGCGAAGTGTTACTAGCTTACTGTACTACGATATTCGCGTTTTCAAATACAATAAGATATAAACATATAACTTTTACATTCAAGCTATTTTTATTGGTGATTATTTAAATCATTTCAATTGTCTTTGCAAAATGAGGTCACAGAAACGGCCCCGGAAGTGATTAGAGTACTTCCTCGATTTTAATTAAATAATTATCTGACAAGAAATCATCGAAAGTACGAACAGCAAGTCTGTATTTAAAACAGCCGATGACGGCAAATTTTCAAAAGAATTACTTTAACCATTAATTTCAATGAGCAATTAAAGTCAATGCTGGTGGAACAAAGGTAACAATTGCGATATTAAAGTGGCATTTCACGAGTAATAAAGCTGGCAGTGCCGTCGGTCGGTGGCTTATTTACATAATTCATTAATAAACGTCGGTCCGCGATGCCCTCGGATAAGCTTAACAAATACCGAATATCTACAGTGGAGTCGACAGAACACAGTTGCGCGAACTTTGAAATATTATATTCACCGTTATATTACAAACACGATAGCGAGCAGGGGTGTGGACGCCTTGGGAACATTTAGAGCTTGCAAGTGATGGAATTCCATGCCAGAGACAATGTCAAAATATGGCTTATTAAAAATGATTAACGGTAGCCCAGACTGCAGACAAATAAATAGTACAGACAGACATCTTCATACAACATTGCGTTAATAATCAATGACTGTCTCACATTCGCTATTTAGAGTCACTTGCTCAGCAAGAAAGTCAAGAGTTAGAATAGATTACGTCGTTGTAGTATGAGAAGAGGTCACTAAAGAAAAAGAGTTCATACGCAACTTTGTAGTTTCTATTAGGTATTTAACTTGTCTCTGCCGACCCGTAGCGATGCCTAAAGAAAAATGATCGTTGAAGTCTTTTATACGACCACATTATCCAATGATAACTTGCGGTTTTAAACGCATACACTCTTCCTTTTACTTTCGTATTTTACATATGAAATTATATAAATTGGTCTGAAGTGTCCCCTTGGAGGCAAGGTCAGAGTCGGTGTTTGTATTGCAATTATTTATTTACGTATAGGTTTGCGGCAGACCGCAGTTTGCGACAGTGGCAGCAGAGGGCGGTAATTTAAGGGAATGATTGCCTATGGACAACCGCTTCCGGAGTGAGGCGCGAAACGTGCCTTCGTCTTCAGCACACAAAATTATTACGTTCGTTAAATTGACATTTATATGCAACTGAAATATTGAAATTCATCAGTCGAAGTAAATAGTTAATGTTATCTTGTTCATACATACATAGCAGTCTAGTTCAAAACTTATATAGTTACTAGTGACATTAAAGTAATTGTTACAGTGGCGGCGCGTCACAAATATTCGTAGAGAATCCGGAGCTAATTTTGCTTTCCTTTTATCCATGAACCGATTGTGACAGTACTCAACGGGCTGAAATTACACAAGCCGGTGGGAATCGAGTTCTTTGAACGATCCGCCACTGTTAAACAATAAGTTCGTTCGATGGAATATCTAACCGGAAATTTAGTTATATGGTGGCCTACACCGTTTTCCCTAATCGAAACTAGTTTTAGCTGAAATTCATTTTGAATAATTAGTGAAAACTAGTTTTCACCAAGGCACTGCGAAAACTAGTTTTGAGTAATAAATTCTTGTTAAAATTACTTTTCATCAAGGCCTTACGGAAAACTAGAGAAAACGCCTTTTCACTGAAGCGATATTCTACTTAGTTTTAACTACGGAAATGAAATTTATAAAGGTTACGTACGTTTAATGTCGTTTGAACTTATGTATGTTCTTAGGTATTTATTTATGACAAATGAGGTGCAACAAGTATGAAATAATCCATAAAACGGAATGATATTCGTATGCGCAAGCTGTTTACGAGTATACACTTTTTATTACCATGATTTTACGATCTATTAAATTGCTGCAGGTCTGTTATGCACACATTGAGTTTAAGAATTTATCTACAACGAAAATTTACATATAAATACAAAATAGATGCAAAAATGATTAGATAAACCTCTGTTAGGTTCCATTGGTTTATGGAATCATTGGAGAGTATTAATTACCTACTACTTTATTAGTTATGTTATTATATAACTAACGACTTTTTGTGGGCCGCTGATGCGTACTTACCTGGCCGTGTGTTTCCATTGGCTGTGAAAGTCTTGGGTAAGTCGATTTTATCATGGACCAGTGTATCGTGATTTCGAGATCCGTAACAACTACCCGTATTCCCAGTGGGCGTTTATAATGGTACACTTGGATCTTCTCGCCCATGCTCGTAAAGCGATCGAAATGACCTCTGCATTTCATTGCGTGCGCGCCGCTACGAATGTCATTATGTAGGTATCGTAGTGTTAAAATATGCCGCGTTTTTGTTACAATTACTGTGCTCGAACCGACCCCGTTTAGCAAGCATATTAATTGGCTTCCGATAATTAATAAAAAACTAATTTGCGAGGACAAATAATCCAAGAAATAGAACACTGCTTAATATGGGTATTCAGCTTTCTAGTTGAAAAAAATGTTTTATGGCTTTATCCATCACCCATTAATTGCCAGTGTTTAGCACGCAGTGTGTCGATACAGGCGTGGCCTTTGTACAGTCAGCGTCAAATTTTTGTAGCAGTCAAAGTGGCCAGCTCATATTTTAATGCCAATAGCAGTCTGGCAATCCATTTAGTAACATAAATAAATGGTGTACCGAAATATTTGGCTACTTTGGTTGCTACAAAGTATTTGACGCTGACTGTACATAAATATGGCTACTGAACCATGCGATCATGCTTCTAGGCTATAAATATATCTAACTGACTGGAAGAAGATGTCTTAACTCTTATTTCTGGTTTGTTTATGTGAAATACATATAATAGAAATTAATATATATCTACCTATTAAAAAATAGTGCAAACTAAAACAAAATATTATTATTATACTAAGTATATTCTAAGTATGTAGATACAATCAATGTTTTATTTTTTTCAACCGCAGCTGTGTAATTAGGAATTATTAGGAAGGTAGGCATTAACTAAAAGGTCATGTATGAACGTTTGCACAAAAATATCAATAAACTTTCTATAAGGTTATAAAAACACAAACTAATAAAACTGTTAGCGGATACTTCAAGAACACCCACAATTCTGACACATCAACCTCAAGCACAATAAAAATATACCGTGACCGTTTGTGCCAAAATATTTAACACCTTAGAGCTGGCAAAAAACCGATTCGTCACAAGGGTCTGACAGATGGACCACCTATACGAATTACTAATTGGAATACACGAAAATTTAACAAATGAATCGGCTCATATTTTAATGCCAAGGTCATAATATAGCAGTCTCGCAATCCATTTAATAACATAAAATAAAACATCTACACTCTTTTTTTTGGGTTATCTTATATTACATAGCAGTAGAATTTTAAAAAATATAGCTGTTTCTCTCTGGTTCACTGACAAGGGACTCTTGCCAAACTATATTTACATACATAGAAGGTTATGCTAAAATGAATATTTTTGGAAATATGACCAGTAATATAAGAATAAATAATAAATAAGTACTAGGCAACGATATACATAAGTATATAGATAAATACATAGAAAACACCCTCGACTCAGGAACAACTATCACATACAAATGCCCTTACCAGGATTCGAACCCGGGACCATCGACTTCATAGGCAGGGTCATTACTCACTAGGCCAGAGCGGTCGTCAAAAGAAAAAAACAAATATGTACATACCTAACTTACACTTGCTTGACACAATAACAAGGCTGCTCATGGAACACATCGGTGCAGAACCCCAAATAATAAATATTAAATATAAGCAATATACTCGTATATTCCAGTAAGACTCTTCATAATTATTATTTACTCTTATTATAATAGTAGTTTCCTAGGAGTGTTTGATCAATAAATGAGAAATTAAATGATTGCTGGTGCTTTAATAATTAAATAATGTTCCATATAAAATAAGAGTTGGACCGCAACGAAGCCGTCTCATTATTCTAATGCAGTTTTCACCCTGAAAAAAAGCGGCCAAGTGCGAGTCGGACTCGCCCATGAAGGGTTCCGTACCATTTATGACGTATTAAAAAAACTACTTACTAGATCTCGTTCTATTCAATTTTCGGTGGAAGTTTGCATGGTAATTAATGTACATATTTTTTTTTAGTTTTATCATTCTGTTATTTTAAAAGTTACAGAGACACTCGTATATCGATATATATTGTATTATATTGTATATTTATTAGTATATTAGGTATTGTTTTAATACTTATATAAGTAGTATGTGTGTTTGTATTTAATAGTCTCCATATTTAGCTCCTTGCACTACCTGTTGACTTTTGTATGAGTTCGAAATTTCCTGCTACCTAAAGGTTATCTGGAAGAGATCGCTTTTTAGCGATAAGACCGCCTGTTGTTACCTGGTTCTATTTTCCTTTAAAATTCATTTGTAGTTTTACATGTATGTAAAATGTATAACTGTTGGTGCAATAAAGAATATTTACTTACTTACTTCTTTGAATCGGGCCGTTAGGGTACTTGTCAGTGACACGCTAATTTATGACTGCTATCCAACGAGTAGGTTTGGTAAAACATGTACAGTTGAAATTTTGGCAATCTAATACACATGAATTATATATTTAAGAAAGACAAAAGATCCAACTTTGGTATTAAAAATGTTGGAAAATCACCTTGAACAGGTCGCGTATTTTTTAGGGTTCCGTACCCAAAGAGTAAAACGGGACCCTATTACTAAGACTCCGTTGTCCATACGTCCGTCCATTCGTCCGTCTTTCCGTCTGTCACCAGGCTGTATCTCATGAACCGTGATCGTTATGCAGGTGAAATTTTCCCAGATGATATCTTTCTGTTGCCGCTATAACAACAAATACTAAAAAAACAGAGTAAAATAAATATTTAAGGGGGCTCCCATACAACAAACCTAATTTTTTTACTCGTTTTCATAGATGGTACGGAACCCTTCGTGCGCGAGTCCGACTCGCACTTCACCGGTTTTTGCATGTTTTTTTTTATAACATTTTTCCGAATATTACATAGAATTATGCAAAACTAAGACAGCAAATTACGTTCAATTATATTGTAAGTAATTCAACATTAAATAAGATTTCAACCCATACATGAATAAGAACGGATCTCTATAGCTTGTTTAACAGTCAAAACCTTTGTAATAGAACTTATGACCTGACTAAGTAAACCTTGTTTACTTCCATATACCAATATCAAAACATTTATTTTTATTTTTGTTAAATATAATTTGGTTATTTTGAGTAATTAAACGCGTGTTTATTTTACAAAATAGTAAGAACCGTGTACGCGACCAGTTTTAAGTCGGCCTGAAATCGATGGTCTCCTTTGGTCAATCATGATGATACATTTGCGCAAATACGCATGTACGCATACGCAATGTGTTTTAAGCATCACAGACAAATATTTATCAAATACGTCATCAAGGTACAAAAACATTTTTTATGAAAAATAACCAGCGCACAATCCCCCACAAAGACATGTACATTGTAAATGTGAACGAATACTATGATAATTATAGTAGCCTTGTAAAATATATCTTAGGGGAAATACAAGGCTAAATTGCATTCATGTTGGATTAGGAAGATTGGTCAGTTTGAGATTGGTTTTAGTCCTTGTCTAAAGAATCCTATTCATAATACTTAATAAGTAGTAGATTGCATTAGATTTTATAGATAAGGCAGTAATAAAAACAAGCATAACCTGCAGTTTATAGACTCACTGCATTCATTTTTAATTACCTACTACAATTATCCGTGACCTTCTAATATTCCTATTTATGGATAATTTTACAACGTTGTCTAAACCGGGCGCTATCATTATTTTATTGCAGTAGTTGCCGTACACCGCTACATAGTCATTAGCATATTTATATGTTTAATGATCATGATTAAAGGTGTTAAGTTGTGAATTTCAACCGGCTAGGTATAGCTAACTGTAGTAGGTAAGTGTTGCAGTGAAATAAGAACGAAAAATACACAAGATTACTAAACGCCTTATCTAGTGTTTTACTGTATCTCAGTGTCAACCTCCTGTATTTTTCGAAGACCGCATCGGCGGAAAACCTGTATTTACAATTTGTAAGACACATTATAACATTAGGAAATTGAATAAAGGGCTCCAATACCTATGGATTCCTAAATCCACCACTGGCTAACTAGAAACCAAATGAAAAACCTATATTTAAGTATGAATATTATTTATGTTGTGAACCTGTTCTGAACGATGTAGCGTTTGTTTCCAGTTCGGAGTCAATTCGTATTTTTTACTATTAAAAGATAGTACATACAATTAACAACAAAAGCTTTTATAAGTTAATTCATGAAAAAGATTGTTCACCTAGTAGGATTCGTCCACGCAACGACGCGACGCGTCCCATCCGACATTCGCACATTAGTGTCGCGTGTGCCGCGTCAGCTGTCACTCACGCGTCACGTTACGTCGGCACGCGGCGGCTCTTCCCAAACAAATATCCAGTTACACTCGTGTGAAGTAGATGAAACAATCCTCCGCCATGCAATTACTTAGTCTGCTTCAATTCTCGCAAAGTACAAGTGGTTATTTGAACGGTAGAATTCCGCTGATCAGACGGCGAGACTCGCCACTCTTCACTCGCCCGGCGAGTGCATTTGAAGAGTGACGATCGTTTTGTTCACAGCTATTAATAACACACAACTGACACAAACTCATCATCATCATCATCATTTCAGCCGAAAAACGTTCACTGCTAGACAAAGATCTCTACAACAACGAACGACCATTCGCTGCCCTTAACCAACGGTTTCCCGCGACTTTATCCAGATCTTCGGTCCATCTAATCTGGGCCCATCCCACGCTGCGTCTTCAGGTACATGGTGGCCACTCGAGAACCTTTCTGCCCTAAAGCCATCAGTTCAGCGAGCAATGTGACCCGCCCCCTGCCACTTAACTCTGGCAATTCTCTGAGCTATGTCGACGACTTTGGTTCTCCTGTGGATCTCCTCACTTCTAATTCGATCACGCTGGAAAACACCGTATAAGGTCCATTGTGAGCGACCACGTTTCTGTGCCATCCGTCATCACTGGAAACATACACTGGTTGAAGACTTTCGTCTTAAGACACTGCGGTATTTTGGACGAGATGTTACGTAGCTTCCCAAACGCTGACCATCCAAGTTGGATACGACGAGCAACCTCTTTCTTAAAGTTGTACTTACCTAACTGGACTGTTTGTCCCAGGTATAAATAGTCGTCAACAACCTAAATGTAACCATTATTCTATCCCGAGATAAGCCAGGCATAAAGTAGGTACATAACTCAACATGTTTTCTTATTAAAAATATTTTTTTATTTTTCAAGACATAGAACCTAGTACGCATTAATCCGGTATGGCTCTACGTAAACAAAACAGCAAAATCTCTCAAAACAGGACCCCAGCAGCGCGTCCAAGATTAAGCCACGCGAACTGTCAACTGTCAAACCGCCATTTTAATTCCTTTGTAAATTATACAAATTGACACTTGACATGTTTTGTCGTCTCCCGGGTAATCGTGCGAAATGGAACTCCTCATTTTATTACTTTTGTCAAGTGGAGGAGGGTCTCGTCTCGAGCTATCTTGTCGTTCAATCTCGTTGTATATTTTCATTTTGTTAGCTACCGAGTCGTTGGTAGTCTGATTTGTTGAGGTGTCGAGCGCGTTGATTTATTTCCAAGTTTATAAGCACGTATTAATTTAAATCGTAAATATACAGAGCCTTCATCAGCGAAATTTCAATTTTACGATGTCGTTATACATGAAAAATAATGGAGACATAAATATTATGAAAAGTGACGTTTAGTTAACGACCTCAACGCAATGTGCGTAAAGTAGCCGCGCCGCGGGGCGCCGCACGCGGGAAAACGCTTTGCTAATTAAAAATATTCCTTCTTTGTTTTGGATTTGTGTTGTGTTACGTTCACTGGTGGTTAATTTACACCATTAAACGCCAAGTGCGGACATTTTTGCTATAAGACATTCACAACAATAAATCGTATATAATATGTCTAGGAAGTATGTACATACCTAGTTAGTTAGTAGTACATTGACAGATAATACTTTGGCAGGTCAAATAATTTTTTGAAAGGTGTAGATGATTTAAAACTGTATTATACAAATGACGTCACATGTTTCAGAAGCTGTGTTATGATTACACAACATTCCTTCCTCAGTCATTTCTAAAGACTGACAACTGTTGTATGAGCAAACGTTTCGAGAACTCCTTATTGACTGGAATAAAGGAATGCTTCTGAAAAGCAGGCCGTTAAGCAGGTTAAGAGGAAAGACGACGGCCGATTCTCCATACAAACGTAGACCCCATTTTCCTCTCTGGGTATTGACATTCTGGAAAATATTTTTACATAATTTGATGTGTATTAACCATAGCTATGCCTTTACGTTTGACTTTTTTCGATTCTTGTATTATTATAAAAAGTAGGAGAGAAACAGATTTCATACAAAATTTTAAATGCTTTCAACTTTTATAATAATTAAAAATTCGAAAAAAATCAAACGTAAGGGCATAGCTGTAGTTGATAAGTATACAACAAATTGTGTCAAAATATCTTCAATAATGTTAATATCCATAGAGGAAAATGAGGTCTATGTTTGTATGAAATGGTGATTTCGCGCGGGTTCTTCACTTTCGTCTTAAACTAATTCGCGTTTCTTGGTAATTATCTGTTATAAATTTACCTAGTTGGTTACTAAGTTCTGTTACTCGATTTACAAACTCTTTATTTCCGTTAAAACAAATGCTACCGAAAAAAAAAATTACATAATGTGGTGGATTTGTGAGCTATAATTATATATCACACATAACGCTTATCTCGTCGTATCTATAATGAATTGGGGCCTAAAAGAGAATCGTATCGCAGTAATTGCGTTGCACAAATGTGGGCACCCGCCAAACATGATTTTGAAGTTGCTTGTAAACCTAAAAATCAACAAACAATTTGTTTATCGCACAATTAATAGATACAATAGTACTCAGAGCTTCGATGACCGCAAGAGGTCTGGAAGACCACGCACCGTTCGGACCCCAGCTCTATTAAAGGCAGTGAAGGCGAGAACTGCAAGAAACCCCGTCCGGAAGCAAAAGTTGTTGGCAATACAGATGTCTGTGAAGAGAAGCTCCCTAAAAAACTTATCAGTGAAGACCTTGGACTACACGCTTACCGCAGACAAAAGGTCATTTTTGTTAATGGACGATTAAAGACTATGAGGCTAGAGAGAAGTCGCGTGCTATTGAAGCGGTACGCACAAAATGGCCACCGAAAAATACTATTAACAGATGAAAAAAATTTTACCGTTGAAGAATGTTGTAACCGTCAGAATGACAGAGTGTATGCAAAAAACAGTCAGGCGGCGATTGCGGCTGTTCCGAGAGTGCAATGAGGCCATCATCCCTCTTATGTGATGATTTGGCTGGGTGTGTCATACTCAGGGCTAACACAGGTTCATTTTTGTGAAAAAGGTGTGAAAACTGGGGCCAAAATTTACAAGGAAACCGTTCTCGAACCAGCCCTTAAGCCACACCCTATTACAAAACCAGCCATGGGTCTTTCAACAGGACTCAGCTCCTGCACATAAGGCAAAAACAACTCAAGCCTGGTTTCGAAGGAACAAAATTAACTTTATTGCCCACGAAGACTGGCCGTTCTCCAGCCCGGACCTTAACCCCCTGGATTATGTCATATGGCAGCTTATTGAGGAGAAAGCCTGTGCTAAACCTCACACAAATCTTGACTCCCTCAAGCGGGCCATAGTTAAGACAGTGACGGAATTAGACATGACAATCGTGCGTGCCGCTATTGATCAAGGCCAGAGGCCATTTTGAATGATATTGTCATATGTAATTCCTGATTTTGTGTACTTCATTTTAATATATAGTTTATTCAACTTTCGTTCGTATATTTTATGTAGATAAAGATTATTGCAGTAACAGAATTTAGTAACCAACTAGGTATAATACATATACTTGCTTGACCATTTCTAATCCTAAAACTTGGGTTAGGTGCTTGTAGTGACCACAATGTAGGTACTTAATGCATTAGAATGTGATACATTTTCGTATTTTACCCAAATTAAGTTTATAGTAACAAAATTATCTGTGTAGTTGTTGATTTTCGCAAATAAAACTACTTGTTTGAGAACATATAATCGTTACCACCTTTACCCTTTAGTGTGGTAAAGTTTGGCAAGTGGCTAAAGGAAGGTAGTCGGAAATGATTTAAGGGTGCACATTAAAGTTTTATGACGCGGCTGGTTGGCGTTATATTTTATTATCGCCCCCCGAATAAAACCGCTTGTGCATCGAAAATGCACACTTTCCGAGATCGAAGATAAATCAAGCAAACACACCGCGAAGCAATTTTACCCCTTGGGTAGTAACAAATTTGCAATTATATTAGTGCAATATAAGTTTTTTTTTTTGTTGTAGGCAGGTAGAGACAAAAGGGCACAAGTTAGTGTTATGTAAAGCAACATGACATACACATATTATATCAAAGTAGGTACTACTTTGATATAATGATTTTGTATAAATATGACTAATATAACATGTACATTGTGAGAGCGTTTTTACATTGTCTGATCCGATATCGGATGTCAAATAGGACCGCAAAGAAGAAAAAATTTAAAAACCGCCTTTTTTCCTTGTTTAAATGTTTATTGTCCAAAGGATAACGTTAAACCAAAAAGAAGTACCTGATGCCATAGAGCACTCTCTTGCAGCTGCTTCTCTCCAAGGATCAACCGACATCCGATATCGGATCGGACAGCGAACGCTCTTAATCTAACAAGTATCGTAGAATGGTTGATCGCCGAGAATAAAGACAAAATTAATGATTGTTTCAGCTCTATTAAGTATGTTAGTACCTACAATCATTGTCTTATCGATGAACATCGTTTTTTAATATTTCGCTTTCCTGTACAATTATACTGATCGCGTGTTCGTTTAGATGGTTAAGGCCTGTAATTTTGCTAAGCACAAAAATTGCGCGCAACTTTGTTGTGGAAAAGGAGAAACGCATTAACAGCCTAAGATCCATAAACATTGTTATTTCCTATTCGTTTCGCCAGAGCGATGCGAGTACACTTTGTTTTTCTGGCATTGGACGTCTACCTGTAACGGACTCTATAATGTTAATTAGTATCAAGAAGCAATTATAAAACGGTTAGCATTAACAAGCCGCTCCTAATGATTATCGCCGGAATCTGAGGATGACGAGTTTTATGACGCTTCCGGTCCGCAGTAAACTTAACTGCGGCTATTGTCAGAACGCATTCGCCGTCGTAAATCTACGGGCATGCTCATATTTGATGGTGTGACTTAAATACAAACGGTCTGATAAAAAAACACATCGTTAAATGACTAGTTGGCATTATACTCGCTCGCCACTAATGTTGATGGGTTCTATCTAGCTCAGGGTTCTATCAATAAATTCTTAAGGAATGAACCCTGAATATTGCAATTTGTTATGTACCTACATTTGAATAAATCGAGTGCTAATAAGGCCAATTCTTCTTATTATATAATATTTACAAGTTTTGTATAGGTAGTACCCACGACATTTGATAGCAACATCGGCAGCATTTTAGTATAATAGGCAGGTATACGTAATACTCGTATATAGGTAGTATATATACCTACCCGTCTACTGCTAAACATAGATTTTTAACTATATAATATTATACAACGCACAAATTTCATGTCTACAGAGATTAGTCGTATCGAGAATGTTGGAGGCCCGCGGGTGTTGATGGGCGGGCGGTAGGATTATCACCGCCCGCCCAATTGTCGCCTGTCGACGTCACGCAAACGACTGATCGATAGCGACTTCTACCGCCTTCTACACCCTGATAAATGGGCCCATTCAAACGAACATGAGCCAGTAGTAGACGCTGTACACCCAGCTGCAAAAGTGCATCCACATCTCATTCATGTGTCCTTGCATCTTTGCAGCTCTCTGTACATGTTTAGTTCTCATGGATCCCCAGGAGTCTCCACTCTCAGAATAGTGGGTCTAGAATATAAAAATAACAGGTGTATAGGAAAAAAATAGAAAATGTTGCAATGCTCATATAATTAGAAAATGTTCGTATGGATTATTTAATACGGTCGGAACTCCACTCTCCTCTTTTAAATGCTAACAAAAAGTTTACGATTACGACCACAAGAACATTATCAAACAACGCAAGCATTTTGAATTAATCTTTAATTTATCGCCATTTGATCAGCGTATCGAAAACACGCTCGCACTTTGCTATACATTCGTTAACCGGAAAAAAGTAGGTACATAAACAACAATGTGGGAAGTTAATAAAATAATCTCTGTTTTTACACGCGATATAAACTGTAGTGATTGTGGATCGCCCGATACATCATGCACAGATATACAATTAAACCATTTCTCATGCTCATGATGTATTCGCGTGACACGGCGTATACATGCAGATATTCCTGTTCCGTGCACGAGTCTGAGCAAGTTCTACATCAGTTACGTAGGTGATGCGGCAGTGCGTGGCGGGCGGCCGAGACCCGGTGTCGCCGCTAGGGATAGGCGAACTTGTGTCACACTAGGCAAATGCCGAACAGCCACGGATACTTTGAACTTTGAAGCGACCACACGAAGAAGTAGATGTTAGTATTTCAGAATAATAATTATAAAGATAAAATCCCCGGATAAACTTAGTGATGTGAAATATTTGAAACATATTACCGGGTAGCGGGAATCCGCAAAAAAACTAGTCACCAAGGAACACTGATAAAAATATTCCCGCGAATGCACTCGGGTAATAGCGCTGTCCGCAGCGATTATCGCGCGACTAACATCCGTCGGACACGCCGTCGTCCGTACGTGATAGGTCTCCCCGTGCGTTTATGATTATCGCAATATCGCTGAATTACTACATGCAAATAAAACGATATTCTGTACAACTGAACATTAGCACTTAACACCTGACATGTTCAAGTTGATAAAACAAATTATAGCTCGCTTAAAATATAAAAACGTTTAAATAGGTCACGCAGATAATAGATTTGAAATAAACTGAGTAAATATTTATCAGACTTAACAGCCTCGCGGCGCGAACGTGCAAGTCCCTCATATATGTAGGTACTGCCATTAAATCATCAACCTCGCTTTATTTCACACGATTTTTAGTTGATTTTCAAATGATTTCTTCGATTTAGAAGTTCCAAGACTATTCTCTAACACGCGTTAAATTATTATTTTTAGGTTTATATGCCTACAGATAACGACGAGAAGTTTTAAAACAAACCAAAGGCTTAGAAATGGGGAATAATATTGTGTGATTACCCGGTGTTCATTATAACTGGCAACATCTCGGAGGAGATTAGCCGTCATAATTAACTGTTTTACACGCTCCTAATGGCTTCATTTCGCTAATGACCGTCTCATCTCGTCCTTTTAGTCTCTGCAGAGACCGCCTACCCTGCGCGAGTTAATTTATTCTATACTTTGATAAAAATTAACAAAATGGAGGAATTATAAATTCAATATAAATGTCAACCATCATTTCTCGACGTTGATATAAGAGATTTGAAAATTTGTTAGAGCTATCTGTAAAATTATAATTCCTATTAGATAAAATCTATTCTTCAAATATGATACCTACTAATTTACATCTTCTGGGCGTTTAAGAAATGCATACTTACTTTTTTGAGGGCCTGGTCTAAGTTAGGAGATTCCTCCTTTAATTATCGCATGGACGCCGGGACGCCCCGGGGAAAGCATACTTACCTATCCATAATTTTGCCTTATATGCCTTATGTCAAAAGCCCTTTATCAGCAACTTTTTTCAATTACCCGTTCAATTTAAATTAAGGTTTTCGTTAACAAGCTGTTCCTTTTAGTAACTTATCGAGCCCCATTTAAATAGGTGTAAGTATTGCGATATATTTGCACCATCGCATATTTCATTAATCCACATAATGAATTGCGATCCAATAAAGATTACATTTGTGTCGAATGCGCGGTAAAAAGCACGCCGGGGCTGTCGGCGGGCCTGCAATTATCGCATCAGCGTAACATAATGGCGTCGGAGATATCGTGCACAATTATTACTGCATTAGCGCAGTCGATCCGTTGCTACCCGGGTAGTGGTGTAAAGTTACCCGAAATATTCCCGGGAATACTAACGACTCGAGGTAATATTGAGAATTAAGTAGTTTTGAATTTCAAACTATAAGTATACCGACGGTCTGGTAAAGAGCTTAGGGAACCGTACTCGAAGGCTAAGTACACGGACAGCCGTTATGGGAGATCCTTGATGAAAATGCTTGTCTTTTAGCGGCACAATATGATGACACGTTTTTTGTTGACTACATGGTGAGTGCACTCTGGTGTCGCCGGTATCATCAGCGGATCTGTATTATTGGAAAAGGAAATTAACTTTTAGATAGGTTACATGTTGTTATCACATATTCCACATTCCATATTGTTTCAGAAATATTACCGAGACTGTGGAAAATATATTGTAACTGGGGGCTACGTTTGCGTAGTTGCGCATCCCATCACTAGCTGTTACGCGAGCTACATTCGCAAAATGCTCCTGTCCCTAGTACCTACCCTTATTACAGGATAGTAAGAGCACGTTCCGTGGCATCTTCAGGGGTCCGTGTACTTTGCAAAATTTTACATTATGCCTTATCACAATGGAATAAGGTGCAAATATGATGATCTTTGACGTTGACCGTACGAGTACGATGTGCAACATAGCAAGTGCGATCGACAAATTGCTACTTGCGGCCGACGATCGCAGCACGTTAATCAACCTGTGACAACCCGAACACAACCGTGCTATTTCACGTAGCTCTCTTGCAATTACGGGCCAGTAGCTGTTCGGCGTGGCAAAGTCGAGGCCTCGGCCAAACCAGTGTGTCATGACTTCGGAATCCGCAACAACCATGCGTACGGACAGTAGCGATATACTGGTATATGCGCTAGCAGTTAACTCTGCAAGTGATTGATTTGACACCGCAGCTTTTTATACCAATGTCCGTTTCACTTACGGTATTGACATAGACATACAATTTCTCTACTATATAACTTTATAATTTAGTTGTAAAATTACAGTCACTTTATTTTTTAATAGGGAGCGTTTTATTTGTAATAATAGGATGTAGTTATTAAAGGGATTGATATTAAACGTCGCATTCATATGATGCTTGCGTCACGAGTTCGCGCTTGGTGAGTTTTATTGCAGCATGAGCAGTGACCTGGACTGTTCATCTCCACGCATGGCGAGTACTTGCGTATGAAGAACCAGTATAAGTGTGACTCTGAGGTCCTTAATATACTACTGACATGTAAATGTGATGAGAAATGCCAGTTACTGGTACATATAACGTTTTGCGTAGGTAGAGTAGTTAAAACAACCATTGTGTTATATCAAGACCGTCTTATAAAAGATTTAAGGGAAATAGAAGAAGAAAATGAGAGAAAACAAGACGGACCCATTCATAAAGTGGGTATGCTTTTTTGCAGCTCTGTGTAAATGGAAAATCCCAAAGAAAAAGTATCAACGCCGTGGCGCAAACAGCTGTCAGAAAGCCTATTGAAGTGATATATGTAGATAGATGTTTATTATATGATCATACCGAAGTTTGATCAACTAATAAGTAATTTTAGAATCTTCAGCGAAATAGGATTGTATCGAAGATCACACTAAGTGGGTCGCCGAGCAAATTCGCGGTAAAAGATATGCATATAACTCTGCCTGCATCGGAGATACCAAATAGCTATGCAACGGTCAGTCCATTTATGTTTATATAAACGTTTTGTAACGAGATGTTTGCGTACTTAGGTATATATTCACGTTTTACAACTTTACAACTGCAAATTAGTCCGACTTTACGAGTCGATTGCGATTAACAAGCTAATTACGGAGTTATGCGTTTTGTAAATAAGTAATTTGTATTTATATGTGCTATAATATATTACACTTGTGTTAATTATTTTTGATTTTACAGAATTTCGGCTTTTTGTGACCTATCGGCTTTTTGAGAAAAATGGACATTTAACTCTTAATTTCAAGAAGCTCTTGGAAGCTCTGTACACGTCTGTACAGAGCTTCAAAATAAATTTTCGAATTTTTATTTCGCTCCTGACTCTAAGATACGCTCATTAACACATTCGCCGCCGAACTACGGTCGTAGCCGATTACATGAGTTTCCCAGTATGTAGCGAAAATGCTTCGTAGAGGCAAAACGACAACGTGTCGTGATTAGCGCTGAATGGCTTAAAAAATTTAAAAATGTCTACCGAAATGGTATAGCTATGGTTCAATATATATCAATCAAATTGTGTACTTACAAATATTCTCAATAACGTTAATTGTCCAGAACGGAAAATTGGATTGGAAGCCGTTTGTATGGAAAAGCGGCTGTCCACTGTCCTTAACCTCAAAATTTTTGACTACCACAGACATATAAAAGGTTAAGTAATACTAAATATATGTCTTGCTATTTTACCGCATATGGCAGTGCCAATAAATACTACAATTAAGACCAACAACGAGTAACGCACGGTTGCTATGGATGCGGCACATCCGAGTTAATGACATGAGGCATAATATACGACTCTATCACAGATTGACACGGATGAAAGGCACATGGTAATCACAATTACTCTTTTTTACTTGGAGGTATTCATTACAATATGTTTATAGTGAAACCTGGATAAAAGGACTATAATTACAAGTTACAACTAAAGCTTCCGGCCCTGGAGTCATCACACCAATCGACGTCTATGCTGGGACTACGCATGCTATTGAAGTAGTTCAAATCAGTTTGCACACTTTTTTGTAATAATAAAGTGCAGATTAGAGTTTTTCTGAATTTAAGTTTCTAAGTTTTCTAACGATAGCGGACCGCCGGCACATAATTTGAATACTACGATTTAATTGCCTCTGCAAATGAGCCGCAATTGGAAACCTGACATGTGATATATATGATAAATGTGATATTAATAACTTGAATGGTCCTATAAGATTCTATTTATTCAGGTTTCACTGCAGATATACAGGTAGTGGCCGGTGACGGTTGGGCATTATTCAAGGAGCATTAAGGCATGTTACCACTTAGGCAGCATGCGCATATAAGAATCAAGATTGATATCGGCACTTAGCCGGAGTCTGCTGATATAATTAGCGATGCGCAGGTCGTCCGTCTGTACATTGTACAATTTTTCACTAGTTTCAATTAACTTGTGAAAAATGGTGGCCGCTCACCGAGCTACTTAATACCACAGCCTTAGGCGGTTCGCCGGCGGTGTCGTCGTGTATTTTAATCGTACTGCATATGGAACTTTAATTCAAATGATTTATAAATTGCAGAAAACGAGGTCTTGACAGACTGTCTTCATTTAACGTAATTGCGTTGTTGCGGTTTACAAGTACCTGTAAATCATATGTATATACAGAAGTTTATGCCTTTATGAAAGGTACTTAATAGAAACATTCTTATTAGTCATGATTTTATAAGCTCTCATACATATGCAGAACAGCCCTTTCCAATAATAAAATTGTAATTCGCTTGCATAAAGGCATAACAAAACTAAGCACTTAATACATACGTTAGAAACGTTATAGCATTATGTTTTGTAAGTTCCTTTCAATATCTACTTTGTTATCTAAGTTAAGATCTTAGCTGGTGATGGATAAGCATGATAGCAATATATTTTCCAACCGTCCTGAATACTGATTAATAAACGGGTTTTATTTGAAGTTGCGATTTTATTTGCAAATATTCCATCTCAATGCTTTATGGTGGTTGACATGGCAATAATAAATCGTATATTTAAAACCTGTTCCGACTACTGTGCATCATGGTTGCCGTTTATTTATGATTTACGATATGTTAATGTTATAAATGTTGTATTCACCCTAAATTCATCTCATTTTTGGTATATGTAAGTATATATTTTAATATTACACTTGTGGATGTTGTGTAATGCCAAACATACTACTCGTATTCTTAGAGATGCTGCATCCAATACTGCTTCTAGATACATCGTACCAATAATGGTCATGCATGCATCGTACAAAATCAGAACATGAATTTCATACTTCCACAAAAAAATGTGCGTAAATTAGGCCAAATTCGCTAGCTCCTTATTACAAGGCATGTATTAGAGCGAGGGATGACAGCATGGAATAATCATTAGGTATTTTTTGTTTGTTATTATTGTTATTAATCCCTTTGTTAAAACAAAATCAATTTAAAATCCTAATCTCTAGGGACAATTAACTTTTTGTGAGTATTTATGGCTAGACTAGGTAATACATATTGCTCAGGGATACTTTATACGTCGTCTGACTGTCAAGAGGATTGACTTTGTAGAATAACATTAAAGATATCGCTAACATCATCAACAAACATCGAAAGAAACAATTGAAACGGTGTCCGTACGCGTTCCGAAGCCTCGTCCAGCGTGTCAGAGGCCTGTCTGATCGAAAAACATAGTATGTTAAGTCCAAACATGTACACATGGGCCCTTTTAGAGTATGGTCGTGGTCGTTAGTGAGCGCCATTAAGGATGATCGATGGCCATGGCGCTCCGATACCCGACAAATTTCATTTAGACCACTAATGTCGTATTACCCTTAACTGATATAGTGATTTATAGCGACAAATCTGACAATCTTGGAACAAAATGCGGCCATCTTTAGTTTTGATAAAACTTGCAAAAAAGTGGGGATCCTTTGGTACCGTGTTCTGTACCCCTAATGTATATTTATTCGATGGCGTGACGTTGTTTCTGAATCAAGTCACGCTATCAAATAAATGTACACCAGGGGCTCGGATCAGGAAAAAGCAGAAAAAAAAACATGACGCGAAAAAAATATTGTATGGGGCAGGTCGTCCAAGTCGGCCAACCCTCCATACAAAGAACAATTTCTTTTCAATTTCGTACATTTTTTTATTTCTACTTTTTCGAACTCGATACCGAATATCCCCTTAAACGGATCCCCACAATATTTGTTACGCTTTGTAAATTTACGAGTCTGAAAACTATAATATAAATAATATCCGACAAAATTAATTAAGAGCAGCAGTAATATCGTATTGTAAACAGACGAGCATTTTTTAGTAAAGAATCAGACATTGCTCTTAAAATTGGTTGAAGTTGACAGAGATCTCTTAAAAAGATAGAATAGGCTGGCTGGGGTATTTAATTGTCCTAATGTAATGATTTGCTACAGTTCAACAAAGTAACGTATGCACAGGAGAGCACAGCACATTCGATACTTCCTATTTTTCCTACTACTACACAAGTAATGACATTCCTTAGCAAGTATAAATTTTGCAAAACAGTTGTAAAGATGTTACCCTTTGAATTACCTACCTACCACAGTGAGCAGCTCTGTAACTTTGTCGTATGATTATGTCGTGTTTGTGTGCAACGTGTAAAATTTTTATGATTTCCGCGTCTACTAGCACGCAATGTTTAAGTTTGTATTGTTTTCTGTTAATAAGCTATTTTGCCTTTTATTTAAGTACCTTTTTAAGAGAACAAGTTTTCATGCAATGAAGCATCAGCTCATCTCTAGAATAAGGGAAGGGGGAATTAGTCATTAGGGATTTTTTTACATAAGTGGGTGAATCAACTTTTTTTGTTTTGTTATCCTGTCCCGTTGTCCAAGGGACAACAGTGGCACAGTTTGTTTGAAGAGACGTTGTATGCCGTTCTATTAACATGCTTAGTAGGGGGCCCATTATGGACATTGGTTATAACGACCACAAAAACGCAAGTTTAGTACATTTAAGTACCATAAAATCAGTATTTCAATGAACTTTTGTCCCCTGGACAACTAATCGTAACCATGGCAACGAGTGACGCTAAAAAGTTGATTCTCCCAATTCATCCATAAGTGGGTTATTGACAACCGTCTTGAATTATGAAAAGCCGAATAAATACCTACCTCAAATGAGAAAAGAACAAGACGTACCTATTTCAATGTTAATGAACGCAAATAATGTTTAACAAATCGCTCGCGAAAAGATGTAAAGTGCTTTAATTGCACACTTCGAGTTGCCACGATCCGCGAATCAACACCTTCACTCCAAATTGCCATGTAAACACTACACTGAAATTAACGGGTTTCCGATTTTATTCAATAGAATCTAAATAATTCGTTAAGTTACTCGTAAAGACAACTCTTTAAAAATACAGCTAGGTATATGTAGCTTTAATATCCACATATACCCTGAATAACAATTACAGGACGGTCAAAAAAGGACATAAACAGCATGATTTTTAGGGTTCCGTAGCCAAATGGCAAAAAACGGAACCCTTATAGATTCGTCATGTCCGTCTGTCTGTCCGATTCTGTCACAGCCACTTTTTTCCGAAACTATAAAAGCTATACTGTTCAAACTTGGTAAGTAGATGTATTCTATGAACCGCATTATGATGTTTACACAAAAATAGAAAAAAAAACAATAAATTTTGGGGTTCCCCATACTTAGAACTGAAACTCAAAAAATCTTTTTTCATCAAACCCATACGTGTGGGGTATCTATGGATAGGTCTTTAAAAATGATATTGAGGTTTCTAATATCATTTTTTTCTAAACTGAATAGTTTGCGCGAGAGACACTTCCAAAGTGGTAAAAAGTGTGTCCCCCCCCCCGTAACTTCTAAAATAACAGAATGAAAAATCTAAAAAAAATATATGATATACATTGCCATGCAAACTTCCACCGAAAATTGGTTCGAACGAGATCTAGTAAGTAGTTTTTTTTTAATACGTCATAAAAATTAAAAAAAAATTTTTTTTTCATCAAACCCATACGTGTGGGGTATCTAAGGATAGGTCTTCAAAAATGATATTTAGGTTTCTAATATCATTTTTTTCTAAACTGAATAGTTTGCGCGAGAGACACTTCCAAAGTGAAAAAAAGTGTGTTCCCCCCCCCCCCCCTGTAACTTCTAAAATAACGGAATGAAAAATCTAAAAAAAATATATGATATACATTAACATGCAAACTTCCAACGAAAATTGGTTTGAACCAGATCTAGTAAGTAGTTTTTTTAATACGTCATAAGTGGTACGGAACCCTTCATGGGCGAGTCCGACTCGCACTTGGCCGCTTTTTTATTTATTTATACCTACACCACAGCGATATCCCAGGCTTTTTCAGGAAATAAATTCGAGGCAAAGACTATACGATCGTGAAACTACTGTGAGCTACACGTGTCCAGTAAATTACATTCAATAAAGGCAAAAGAAACGATAACGGTATCATAATAAATATAGATATACTTATGTTCGTATAACATAATAGGAAATCGTTCGTATAAACCTTTGGGATAAACGCAAGACCTCATTTATATGTAATAATAGGATATCTTCATAGTTGAGGAGAACTGTGAATGCAGCGCGTGCCAGAACGTTTTAGTGTAAATATTATTCACGTAGACGTGGCAGGTACGTAGGGGTAGTTATGTACGGGGGGTGGTAAATGCAGTCGGTCGGGGCGCTAACGTGCGCGGGGGTGCGCGGCGGGGGAGCAGACGTCGTCGAGAAACGGAGGCTGCGCTGGATCGATGAAGCGCGGACACGCCTCGCGCACTACGCTACAATAACATTCATTCAACTATTTTTGTTCAGAGCATTCACCGTTTAGAGCTACTTAATAAGGAATCTAGAGCTAAAGTTGAATATAAATACTAATGCTTTAGCTTTGTTTGTTTTATTAAATAAGAGCCGCACATCTTCAATTGTTTTCTCCGATGTAAAAAATGACTGACATTGTGTTAAATTTTAAAGCTAGTGTTATTTAATAGATTAAAAAGCTGTATTTTCATAATAACAAGTCTATACATACTTCACTTTGCTGAAAACTTTAAAACGAAAGTCAAAATCAATATTTTGTATCATAAGTACCACCATAAACTCTATTACGAGAAACGTGTACAATTTTATACATCAAAGAATCAATCAGCGCTTCCATCTCGTGTCGTAGCGAGAGTCACCGTCACAACGTAAAAGAATGCAAGTCCTCAAAATAGAAGCAGACATAAGTCGTTTTGATACAGAAGTACGGATAGAGTCTCGTATTTAAGCAGATGAGCTGTCAGGAGACGTTCCAAAAGCGACGAGCGTGTTAAACGACTGTATTGTGGCTGTCACTGGCGGTGGTCGGCCTCTTTGCCTTGATCGTATCATTGGTATGTCGTAGTAGGTTGATGGGAGATTTGGATATGATAGAAAAAGATTTAAATTTCATCACAATTGTAAGTATTCATTGTTTCAAAAGTGTATTCTTCTTATTTCAATATGCACTTTTAACAAAATAGCCACTTGGAATACGCATGCTTAGTTAACACTAACAACATATAACATAACATCAAAGATATCTTAGTACCTATAGGTAGAGCACTGTATAAAATTACACTCTTATAAATGTAGCATTCCATTATCAACTTTCATACTAACTATGCACCTATCCGTATTTGTAAGATATAAAATGAAATTTTCTAAAGATGAATTAACAGACGTAAAAGCTCTAAAAAGACAACCGCCGATTTAAAATATCTTGCCGCTACATCAAGTCTTGTCAAAACGGTTAGCTAAGCGCGAGATTAGGCGACGACTACAAAACGAGCGACACGCCGCGGCCGGGTCGCGTCTCCACGACACTGTAACTGCGACATTAAATTCTCAGGGTATTGAAATAAAGTCTGATTTGGTAAAATACGTTTTATGATTAAGTTTTGTAAGCGTCGATCCAATTGAATTCCAGAGGACATAGATCCGTCACCGATAACGCACTTTGCGTTCGGTGACAACTCACTTATCCGCTTGTAATCCGATGGATTGAAAATATCTCTATTAATTGCCAGAGTCCGCCGAGCTAAGGCGCGGCAATTCGAATTTCCCTTCAATTAACGAAGCAAAATATGAATAGAAACTCTATTAATTCCCCACTATAGGACAGCTGGGCCGTAATTTACTATAATAAAATAATAACCACGAACAGTTAAGCAGCTATAATGAGATATCAGTCCAAATTACGTAGAACGTTACATAGGCGTAAACAATTGCCGGAGGGCCAAATATGAACATCTAATGTATATTTATGTGAGTCCTATGTGAGGTTCCAGTTCGGTGGGCAAAGAGGGCTGCGGCGAGGGAGTGGGCTCGTGTATGTCAGTTAAATGTGTAAATTACGGATCGAGCGTTTATTCCGGCGTTACGGCGGCAGATAAGAACCACTCGCCGTAGCCTCGTGAGTGTTTATTCTACATTAGACATGCCTCCAGCTTGTAGGGTCGGGGGTCGACGAATGACCTCGGGGCACGCAATATTGAGACATTAAAACTTATCAAATCCGGAATAGACTTAATTAGGCCTACGCTAATTGTTAAGCAGTGCGGGATTACAAGTCGAGGGTCTGTCATTTAGTTCTGTGAGACATGATAAAAGCAGCGGCTTATGACTCTCCCTTAGCTACACACAGTTATTTATATAGGAGATTTCAAGATTAAATTACCAAAAACTTGAAGATTAAGCAGCAGGTAGCGGGTAGTTATTTCAATAAACAATCCCAACTGACTTATGTAAATAAAAATGATAAAATCTATCATTCACAGTCACAAATCGATCAACCGACCTCAAGCTGATTAACTATCCGAACAAGGCTAAACAAAAAACGATGTTAGCAAACCAAATCGTATCCGTTTATTGGAGTGCTATTAGCTACTAAACAGCAGGATTACGGGGCTGATAATGTCATGACGTGTTCTAAATTCGATGGTTTGACGAGACAGGCTGCACCTGTAGATATGGCGATCTAATTCGTGTGAGCTCCGAATATTAATGAGGACTGTTCTAATCGCTTTCAGAGAGTTCGTGTCCACCAGTTTAAATGTTACCTACGCTATGCGTGCTCGGAGACCAAGTTTATGCTGGTTAGCATCAAATGAACAGTCGCCAACACTAAAAAACAACGGGAATACAGAGAACACTGCGCGGGCGCGGGTCTGGTAACCTGACGCTCCACCTGTCCGGTTCCGATATGAAATAATTTTTATTTACGAAGCCCTCCGGAGATTATGAATATATCGCCGGCTATCGTGCAACATCGGACCGCATATTATGTTACGGCGCGTAACCTATGACAATCCATAATTTACGCAGCGCTCAGAAAATATTTCCTCTTGACACCTTCTCCAGTAGCTTTGAGAGAAATATGTAGGTTTTGTGTTACACGGATTTCTAAAGAATTTCGATGACACACTATTTCAAATTGACACGTTATAGCGCTTGTAACGGTAGGTTTTATAGGCGCTGTTAAATGCGCAATTTCTAATCCTTTAATTTAAATTCTATCATGATAACTTTTTGCTTGTTTACGCTAAATAGCAGGCAATTCCTTAGTTACGGTCAGTTCGTGGTCATGTCGGTCTGACATAAAGGGCACACATCCAGATGTGTAATCCACATACCACCGAGCAAATACCTGCATTAACTAATGACTAGCCATAAATAAAACTGTCTGTTTCCTTGTAAAATAAATTAACCAGATAGTCCGTTCATTGATCGTTTACAAATACTCAGAATATTTTGTGTCAAGTTTCACGTTTATTAAGAATCAGAGCTTCAAAAGGACTTTAACTCGATTGTGTCGTATGGAATGTTCCTTTACATGCACAGTGGTTGTTTCTATTTTGTAGTAGTTTTGTTGCAGCGCGGTTTGAGATCTGCGCGAGCGGTTTCTGCTGGGTGGAAGGATCATCAATCATGGCGCCCGCGCCTCGGGCGGCGCCCCGTGACGAATGCCAACGCAAACACCTTTGTGGCCCTACACACACATTTACCTAAAATAAACAGTTTACAATATCCGAGGAGAAATAACATGCATACACCTAGTAATGAATACCGACGTATTGTAATCTGGGTACGTAGATTAACTAACAAAAATCTTACATATTATGCAAAATTGGCAGTTAGATCTTTAGTAACAATCGTCTTGTAATACATTTCTTAATCCTCAATGAAAACCTAATATTCTATCTTTTATCTAAACTAATATTTTATCTTTTTATACGCTATATTTTAGCCATTACGTTCACAAAATTTAGCAACAAAGTATGGCAGCAAGTGTACGTATCTGTCCTCGCCAGCTTATTGAGGCAATCCTTTGTGGAGGAGGTTGACAAGGCTATTGTCCCATAATTAATAGCTCTACACCTCGTTCCCAGAACTCCCAGGAGCCACCCGCCGCGATCTACCATCGGGTGAAAACTAAAACGCTGTAAATGGTTGGTCGCCTTTTATCTGGCGTAGCCACACACGGTGCACCGGAAAAAACTTGCAGTTCATACAAAAGTTATATTTGTGTTTTCGAAACATTAACCTGGCAACAGTAGTAAGGTGTAGATTTTATTGCTTAGTTTATCTATGGAAATAAGTAATGATGCTATTTTGTGAATACGACGTATGTTTATTATGCTGACTGCAAAAGCTTATTATGCACAGGATTTTTTTATTTCAGTTTTAAGGGCGCTATCTCCCTAATGATTTTCGAGCGCGTTGAAAGCGAGGCGAGCGCGCAGCGCAACGATTTCGCTCCCATCCCAGTATATCAGTACGCAGCAAAATCGTTGCGCGCTCGCGGCGATATCGATGCGCACTCGCGGGAACTCGTTACGCACTCGCGGCGAACACGTTGCGCGCTCGCCTCGCTTTCAACTCACTTGCAAATCGCTAGTGTGATATGGCCCTAAAGGTTATTCATTCAAAAGGAAATACATATGACAGCGCAGAAGTGGTCATAGAAGCTTACAACTTACCATTTTAAAGGCGTTTGGGTATTTCATTTTAGAGCTGAAACCATGTAGGTATGCCAAATATGTGTCTTGTGTAAAAAGTTTGACAAAATGAAATCCTTTATTAAATACAATAATTATTTATTGAATATTGATGTTGTTAGACTATTAAGTTTTCTCTGGTAGATTTGAATTTGTATTTTCAAGTTCTATGTAGGTATTAATTTTTGTATTCGTTTCACACTAACTTACTAAACCATTTAAATTGCTACGTGATAGCAATAGTTTAGTTGATACATAACCTATTGGCAGTATTGGGTATTGATAAGGGGCCGTGATTGAATCGGCCACGGCACACCTCAGGGACGCATGTGCAATTAATTGCCTTATCGAGGCCTATTGATTCGGTAAGGCGATCCGTTTTAATTACCAACATCGCTCGTTTGCGCTGATTGGTTCCCATTAAGTCGATGCAGCTTCGGTTTTCGTTAGACCAGTCAACTCGCGTTTATTTCACGACTATTTAAATTAATAAATGTTATAGGACATCCTTACATAAATTGACTAAGTCTCACAGTAAGCTCAAGAACTTCAAGAAGGTTTGTGTTGTGGTTACTTAGACAACGATATAACAAATAGCAAAAACCCATGGCTCAGGAACAAATGTCTGTGCTTACACACAAATAAATGCCCTTAGCGGGAATCGAACCCAGGGCCATCGGCTTCAATCATAGTCAGGGTCATTATCGACAAAACCTGACAGTTCGTCGAAAAAAAATGGAATTTAAAATGGTCAAATACAATGACACAAAAGTAGGTAGTTTTTGTTGTTTGTTATTGAAATGTAGTGTTCAATAACAAACATCAAGCGGATTGGCATTAGATCCCAAGAATTTTTTGATTTAAATGGCTTTTTTTTACTTAAATTTATCAATAGAATTCCCATAATCGTGATGCTTTCTGATAAGTTCGTAAGTTTTTTTTTTATATGTGAATATCAGAATTGCACCTTCACATGAAAAAGTTTCCATGTTTTAGGGCATCAGTAATAATTCAAAATATCTAAAATGGATAGATGAAAAACATTCACCTCTATTTCAAACACCTCGTTGACTGGAGTAATAGCTAATCATAAAACTTTTTAAATCAAGGCAAAATTGAACAGATTATAATGAGCAATACGTGACCGCAAACACTTCAAAATCAATTACACGTAGTAGATAACGCAATTTTTAAGAATTATCAATTGGATTTCCATCTCATAAACTGGCAAATTGATGGAGAGATATGAACGACCGGCCAACACAGCGGCCATTACGGCGGCCGACTAATCAAAGGACTATAAAAAGTTACGTCTAACAGACGTTGAACACAGGAACAAAGCTGACAATAAAACTGATGTTCTGGGCTTTGTTACACGCAGTAACTAACCAAAGACAAATGAATAATAAAAACTAAATACATTATGTATTCTAGGCTGCATTACTCGTCATTGCTGTAGAAATATTTGTAACGTTCTATAAAAAGTACCTGCATATAGTTATTTCTTTTGCTCTCAGGAAATTTTTTTAGAAGGCGACAACTGCAAATATTAAGAATTATATAGCGTTGGTGGTGCCTAGCGGTAAGAGCGTGCGACTTGCAATCCGGAGGTCGCGGGTTCAAACCCCGGCGCGTACCAATGAGTTTTTTGGAACTTATGTACTAAATATCATTTGATATTTACCAGTCGCTTTTGGGTGAAGGAAAACATCCTGAGGAAACCGGACTAAGCCCAATGAGGCCCAGTTTACCCTTTGGGTTAAAATGTCAGATGGCCGTGATTTTCTTGGGATTAGTTGCCAAGCGGACCCTAGGCTCCCATGAGCCGTGGTAAAATAAAAAGGCGGAACAACGCGAGGAAGGTGATGACTCGTATTGAAATCTGAGAGTGATGGCAGCTCAAATTACTTATAAAAGAAAAAGATTTTAGCTAATCTCACTAAATACGCTCAATTTGGAAGATGGCCAGTATATAATATTTGCTCGTCTCTGGCCTAACATTTGCGTTATGTAAGTGCGAAACGTACGTAGAATACCACCGCGCCGTATAATTTTGTATCGTAAAAAGGGTAACAAATATAAAAGTTGGTCGCTGGGCATATGTCGCGCTATTACGGCTAATTGACAGTCGCACGAGTTGTGTTTACTACCGCATTTGTCACTTCCCCTCCACTAATAACACACTACGCGCCGATACTCCACGAACCTTTTGAAATAAACAAATAACTGCCATGTGTACTGTACAAATAACAAACAAGACTATTGAAAGGTTCGAAATATTCTTAAGCGACGGTCCAACTCAAATTGGTTCATTTAACTACAGTGTTGAGTATTAAGGAAATTACTGGAGTATTTCTCATAGGAAGTATTAAGTACTTGCTTGCGTTACTTTGAATGCACGGAATGCATGAGGTAATAAAAAAATATGAAAACTTTACGGCTTTCTAATAACGAACAAGAGCTACTTCTTTACTACACTACGTAATGACGGCTACGCACACAGTCGCAATCAAAACTCCACTACATTGCTAAATACAACACTTGGTCATAAATTATTATTTATTATTTTATTTCATACACTAGCAGCTCTTGGAGCTGATACGTGTATATCGCAGCACTTATGTTTATTTTGCACTTTTTAATGTTCTATGATGTGTGTCTAGTCTATTTTTGAAAGAGTACACCGACGGTGCACTTACAACAGTTTCTGGTAGAGAGTTCCACACATTTACTACACGATTCGGTAAGAAGTATTTCCTAGGGGTAGCACGCGGAGGTTTGTTAAGTTTTTAGGGTTCCGCACCTAAAAGGTAAAACGGGACCCTATTACTAAAACTCCGCTGTCCGTCCGACTGTATCTCATCTTACACCAGACTGTATCTCATGAACCGTGATAGTTAGACAGTTGAAATTTTCACAGATGATGTATTTCTGTTGCCGCTATAACAACAAATACTAAAAAGTACGTAACCCTCGGTGGGCGATCCCACTCGCACTTGGGCGGCTTTTTAGAGTGTCGTCTCAACCTTCTGGCTTAATATGTACAGATTTTTAATATTTGGTTAGAAGCATTTTGTTCTCTCTGATATATCTGATAGTAAGGTCACTGTGGGCAAGACCGTCTACAAGGCAAGTCCGTCAACACATTATAACTCTTGAATTAGAAAGCGTTTGCCGCTTTGGCTTCGAGTTTATAAGTCAGTTTTTCGCGCTAGTTCCCTCACTCTAAAACAGATGGCGCTGTGACAACGAACTTCAGAGCAATCCGCGTAAACAAGTCATTACGTGTATGGAACTCGAAGTGATAGTGCGACAGTCTTTGCAAATAAAATTGTTAAAAATAGTTTGTGACAAGATTTTGCACCAGAACTCGACTACGTAAGTAATATAAGACCCGGCAATCTTTATTATGTGTTTAAATTATAAGATATTGGCTTAGTTTTGTAATTATACGTTCCATCATTCATCACATTAAAATTTTGCTAAGTTGGGAAGTCCGTCTACTATGCACAAGGCAAGTCCGTCATATGCCGGACTTTCCTTGAATCAGAGGTTACCAACTGTTAAATGGCTTCAATATTATTTATTACGATTTTATAAGGTTACTACAGATACGCATCTTTACGACATTGCGCATGATGTTTGTGTTTTGTATTTATTAACAATTGTAATCTCGAAACTAGTAAAGAAATGTGTTCTTTATCCTCAGCACTATGTAACCGAAAATACAAATAAGAAAATACCTATTAAGTAAATAAATGAATAAATATTGGCCGCAAGCTAAGCATAGCTTAGCTTTTACTATTGATGCTAGGCGACGACATATAGAAACTCATATAGATAAATATATAAAAAACAAACATGACTGAAGGAACAAATATCTGTGTAGATTATACAAGCAAATGCCCCTACCGGGATTCGAACCCATGACCATCGCCTTCATATGTTATATTATTATACCTATGACACATATTATTACCCTTTTTACTCCTCTTGAATTTTAGAATACGGTTGTACAGTCATATTTTCTTGACAGTTCCGAAGATTAAAATCACTGCAGCCATACGAGTCCATACTTAATTTTTATTTCGGAACATTTATTGTACTTATCGTGATTTAGGCGATTTGCCTACACCGTGATACAAGGTTACGCGCCACGCCAACGCTGTACCGCGCGTACCACGCCGCTATGTGACGTGGGTTCTTCGCCTTACTTATCTTGAAAATTTACGTATGTAGGGTACCTACTTGTGTTATGAAGTTTGATTTGCCAATCACTATTTGATTTAAACTTGCTACTACTATGAGCTTATTTATGTAACCCTCTTTGATCTCCGTAAATTTAAAACAACGAGTAAATTTAAAATGACTATTGGTATTTTATTTGAGAAGAAAAAAAATAAGTACGTATAATTATTTTCCAAAAAAGGTTTACCACCCCATTTACGTAGTATATGCCGGACTTACCTTTTAATAAGAAAAATTGTGTTTATTTCGAATCTAAACCCTATATTAACAAGTTTAGAGTACACTTTTCATTGTCTGGTTTCATTCTTAGTAAGGATTCTAATACGAACACATAAGGACCCATAGTATGGCTGATAACGTTACTAGACGGACTTACCTTAAACTACACGGGAAGTCCGTCTACTCGCCGAATTTTTAAAAATACTATTGTTTTTGCTTAATTAATGATTAAAATGATCTGTCACTATAGCTTAATTATTATATATGAAATTCTTCATCGTATGTGATTACAAGCGGTCACATAAGTGAATAATTAACGGAGCTAGAATACTCCAATGTAAAAAATAAATAAAGTATGCCGGTCTTGCCCACAGTCACCTTATTTGTTTTTTATGATGCGACGCCATTACTTAATGAAGATATAGGCACGTGTCGGGCCCGCCGAGTCGTAAACAAAGTTATCAATAATCACGATTTCGTTAATCGCCCGGGGTAGAGGTTCCGACACTCATAATAAAGATATAATATGCTCTCCCGAGGGTGACGAATCGCTCGTCCGATTAACTCTTAAACGACAAATAGAGGAACCTCCCGCGCCCTCCCGCTTGGGGGAAAACTAAGCCACGACTTCCGCTAATTATTCGGGGAGCTATAGCGCCGTCCCCCTTGCTCTACACATCTCCGCAAAAACTCTCCGAAAACCAAAAATTTCCCTTCTCCCGACGGGCGGTCATATTTCTTCCCTCTCGCTCCCATTAAACACACCGTAAACGCTTTCCTTTTTTCACGCCCTCGCTCTAATAGAAAGGCAAATTACGAAGTTACAGGCGCGGACGGGTGGCGATGTACGAAACCGCGGGTGTGTGTCCCGCTCGCTCCTATTGGGGAACATATTTACGTGCCGCTCAGGAAATAGGGGTCGACTACGTGAACTTTCACGTCATATGCTTGTACCTACCGCCGAGTCGGTGTATTACTGAAAATGCGAAGCCTTGGGTGTAATATTCTCGCCGTCTACCAGGAAGACTTTCAGGCTCAAAATGCATTTGATATGTTTACTGTAATACCTACTTAGATATTTCTTTTTAGAATTGAATATAACATAACGAAAATGATTTTACTCTTTGTTCGTATATTACGGTTTACGTACTGTAAAATCGTAAAAATGTGTGGTAGTCAAATTTGTAACTAAGTAATAAAAGGGGACATGGTTTTATATCTACATCAAGGTAACGTTTAGTATTCTTATCAGATGCAGACATGACAGTGATATCTACATTTTCACCAACGACAAGTCTACAGGCGTGTATATTCCCGGTAACTTGTCAACCCCGAGTGAGTTATAAAGCAGCAATAAAACAATATCAATAAACCTGACGAGCGGCTTGCGTGACGTCACCAATAACATTGTCGTAACCCTATGGAACAACACATTTCATATTTTAGACTAATGACTTCTTTAACGGTCGCGCGACCCTTGTGCATTTTCTAGGTCATAGTCATAGTGCGATAAACAGCTTAATGCTATACCAATGCTGATTCACTTCACCCATTTAATTAGTTCTAGTTAGATACATTATCACGGATTGCACGAATGCCTGTCTCAATGCGCCAACTGAGAATAGGTATAGTTCGTGTCATCCACGATGACGGGCAGATTTGTCAAATCTAGCCTCTAATGGCATGGCAATACGGGTCAAGGCACGCGTCGTCGTGAATGACACGATCTATATTTGCGCTTTCGTTTGTGACGGTCCGAGCATATTGCAGTGGTATTTTTGTTCAAAATATCGTAGGAGTTGGTACGTTAATATATGCTTTGACTGCAGGACCTAACTTAAGCGCTTTAATTCTAGGGAGCCACGATGACAATCGTTGTTAGAAAAAGTCAATAAATGTATGGAAACAGTCTTGTACCTTATCGGAGCATATGTCATCCCGTTACATTTTTCTTTTTGTGTGGCATTTGTCGATGACGTTCGTCATCTTGACTATGCCTCCAGGACATTGCGTGACATAAATTGCCTCAAGGTTGACACAACACAAAGCCTCAAGTCCCATGATTCGGTAATGAACAGTTGAACACGTGCCGACAGATTGCCCGCTCGTTGCTACGAATTGCCGTCATTTTCGAGTTATCGACTTAGCACCGCGGAAATGGAAAATAATGTCTTTATCAGTGGGCGACGCCCGGCGACGAATATAATTTGGTCGCATTTTGTACGAAAACTTTACTTTCGTGGCGATCATTATTTACGTAGTTTTGTAGAAGAGTTACCAGACCGACCATAGTATAAATAGTTATTCCTAAGGCCGGGCACAAGGCACAAGGGATTACTCACCGAAGGAGTAAGAGAAATGTACCTAAACGAGGGCATTTAGTAACGCTAGGCAGACAATAGGAATATGTATCTTTTTCGGTATGGCGAGATACACGTGTGCCTATAATAGGACAAGGGAATAGAATTAAAATACAGCCCTAAGTTTTATGTGTGGCACGTATTTTGCCCTAGTATGAAAATCCATTATTCCAGGCATCTCATTTTGTGATGTTGTATACGGACTTTACGGTCGATATTACTGCGCAATGAAGTATGAAAAAAATGTACGTGCCTATTTAATAGAATTTTAATTCTGATGATTGCAATAAAATAGCGGAAGTTCTTTAAATTCTCGCAGTGCATCTGTCTGTTTCACACTAAGCGGCTAACCCTTACTTCCGCGACAAACAGTAACGATTACGTTTTTGTTACTCTGTTGGCCACCCGGAATCGACATAAAAATAATTTATTCGAGCCGAGGGGTGGCTGTGAAAATTCAGCTACATGAAAAAAGTGACACCACATGACGAAGCTTAATGTGGTTTTTATCCTTTAATTTCGTGTACGGTGTGAAAGGGAGAGCGAGGTGGTTTTTTACTTGATTGCCTGAAGCGGTGATTATTGCGATTAAAAAAGTTAACGGTGCAACTGTCGTGTAGTATTGCTTCCGTGTGTCGCGTTGTGTGGGCGCTAACGAACTGAACTAATTAGTCGCTCGGCAGATGACAAGGTGTGTTCTGGAACGAAAGTTCAATACTAATTAAATATAAATACTAAATGCTGTCCCTTTCGCGCATACATACACGTTAGAGCGAGCGAGCGTTTCATATCGTCTATATATTTAGTTAAGGATCTAGATCAAAAGCTCACGCACGTGAATACCTACAATTAAATACATAGAGTTAAGAAATAATTCAATTTTTTTTTCCACCGTAGTTGTACAGAGAGGAATTTGTGTCATAACAAATTAAAGTACAGAGCTGAAGTTGAAAAAGTCGATAACGGAATGTAAGTAATTAATTGAACGACTCCAAGCCTAATTAATAGGCAAGTGTAAATACTTACAGCAAGCGTAAGTACGAGTAGGCATGTGAAAATGTTTATATGACGACCTTATAAACAATTTGATTGGTAGTTCTATGGTATTGGCTGTTTAACCTCTTCAACTTTGTTTAATAATTTTTATATTTTAATAATGTTATGAAAAAGTGACCACACACCATGTAAGGTAAGAATGTATGGTTATTGTTCTATACGTAGTTTGTTTTTTAACTATGAAGTACTGCCCATAGAAAACAATATGGTATGCTCATTTGTTTATTGAAAGAAAATGTATGGCGTAATAGAACTTTATAGTTCATAAACAGGATATTGAACTTTACTCAGAATAACTAACCAGGAAAAACAAGTTTACAAGAATATTATGATTTGTACTTTGTAGCCCCATGCAAGTTTGAGAAAAAGTATTTATTCGAGTAAACGATAACGATATATACATACCTAGATTTTATATGACTGCTATGACACCGGGGAAAATATTCTAGCTGAACAACAAAAATAGTTTGGTAAAAAGTAGGCTTAGAGGTATCGTCGCCCTACGTCAGCTATGTTCCTGAAAGACCGCACGGGAAACTTTTCTAGAAGTCAACACGATCGGTTTCTCAGGCAGGAGGTCTCTATAGGCCGCTAACAAGAGTGTCCAGTTTCGGGGCTGGAGGTCGCGAGGTAACGAGCCGGGTCGCGGGTCGCGCACAATGCCTCGTTTGCCGCACAAAGCCGCCCCCTCGCGGCCCACTTCATTACGCGCACATTGTGCCACACACCGTGTACTGAGTATTCCTATCACCTGAGTGAGAAAACATTGAAGAGAACCAGTTTGACTGTGATATTGAGAATTATAAGAACTGTGTATAATCGGGTAACGCTTTTAAATTGGTTCGCCTAAGGCTCGCTTAGTGTACTTACTTGCCCGCACTTGGAAAGCAATCGGACTCATACGCATGAGCTTTTCTTACCGGTCACAGGTGAGAGATCGTTGAGACGCACCAATATTACTATATCTTCACGATCAGTATCAACTATGCGTGATAAAAGATCGTCCTTATACTGGTCAGGCTGTGACTGGCGATAGAGTGATGTGAATGAATAACCCTGAGTATATGCTCAGTTGGACTCTCACCTACCGCCGTCAAAGCACAGTGTTCACGAAACAATTAAGCCGGCACCTTTGTCGGGCATTGAACAACTAGAACAGACTCTCACAATTAATAATTAACGACGTTTCAACTTTTAATTACAACAATACTTCACCGAGACGCAATATTCTGCGTTAAAAAAATACAATTATTTATAATTCATAATTACGTTTCTGTCATTTTATTGTTAAATATATACATAGCAGTAATTGTATTAGGACTATTTGAATCGATTATACATTGAGTGAAAAATCGATGAAACACAAATACTTAAGAGTTCATACCAAGATTAGTATAATATATAGGTAGGAACTACAACGGCGTTTAATCTAAGGTTATGTCCTTAATCCAGTTTGGCCGAATCCAGCCTTAATAAGCTAAAGTGTGAACTTAAAATTGAGGTCGTAATGTCTTTGTAATTTTAAGAATAACTACAGCCATTGATCATCTTCATATGCTCCCGGCATACGTCGATTATTAGGCGAATTAAAGCAATCAATCACAATGAATCTCGTAATATACACGGCAATATGAAATCACAGGCTATTTAAACATCGAATCGGCTAATAATGGTAGGTAGATAATATCTCATTGAGTGCGCGATTGGGCACAATGGGCGTAGGAGCGGCGCCCGCGCACACAGCACAATGGAGAGCTAATTGTGCGTCGACAGCCGCCAGATACTGTCTTTGTTACTATAAGAACTGAGCCTTTCATATTTGTTACTGTTGTTTATAATTTCAGACCAAATGTTGTAAAATTTGGCTTTATATTATGTGAGCGTCAAAGGAGGGCTAATGATACAGTCCGTATCTAATCTACTACTTATCTTGTAATAAGGTAGATACTGAGAGCCAAAATGGCCACATATTTTGTGACACCTACATAGGTATATTTGTGGACACTTTCCTGACTGATTAGATGCTGATTAAACCAAATTCAAAATTTATCAGTCGCTACCGACATTGATAAGCTTTTAGTTTTTGTACAAGTGTAATATGTACATAGATATCATTTATTTGTAATATGTACATAGATATCATTTCAGAGAAAAGGCAAAATATTTTACACTAAAGTTTATTTATCATGAATATCATGATGCTGATGACGGTTATCATACTTTCTACATTATCGACAATTTGTAACCGTCAGACGGAAAATTGTACTTACATGACGCCTGTCATACGCATCAAGCTTCAATAAATACAAAAAATATATATATATATATATTTAACAAATATTGAGTAGATAAATAAAGTGGCTGAACAAAAAGTGCCCGACCTCAACAATGGGAGTCCGAACACAATCAAAGTTTATGGTTTCGGAGACCGACCAAAACACCATGAATCTCCCAAATGTGGCATCAACGAGGCGTGAGATGGATGATGATTACTCTCTATGAGATTCCCGAAATCACCCGTTGGCCATGATTACGTAATCAATCTCCGTCGCCCGTCAGCCTTTCAACGCCGGCGCATCTCCGTATTCAATAGCTTTTTACACCTTTTTGCGTAATTATTTAAACTCGCTTATTATGTTTAGGCGTTAATGGCTCTTAAATGAACACCCTCTCTTGATGCATCTCCTTTATTCGACCTCATTTTGAATAATCGGCATAAAGGTCTGTGGTTAAATTTAAATTGCATTCCTTATGAGGCCTGGGAACAACGTAAACACTAATTGCATATTCACAAGTCAGCATTTCATTAATAACCAGAACCTAAATAAGGTACCAGCCTGACCTTAGACTAAAGGTATATTTACCTAGCCCGCTGTCATATGACCGATAACAATACATTGGTGTTGACGAGTTATCCTTTTATATCTTTGTGACCAATAGAGCTCTATGACAATCATAATTCAACTTCGCAATACTATGCGACGTTGTCGAATTGGTCGCTAAGAACCTATTAAACAAAACATTGAAATCTTGCTCCACTTGACACCGTACAGTTCAACAATGTCTGCAAGTAGTGCAAATGAAAATCAAATAATCACTATGATGAATAACCAGCGTGAATTCGTTGCGATGCATATTTGTGCTGTTTAGTATCAAAAAGGACCGAAGAGCGGTTGGCGGTTATACCACTGTTAATAAAGCTCCAATACAAATACCGCGCTATTCAATGTAAACGCCAATCGCACTAAGCAATCTTTTCATACGTAAGGACTATTTTGATAAGCTATTTGCGCAAGCGACTCTCGGTAGCTGACAGCGCTCGACGCGCGTAGGCCGCACTGCATTGTGTACTTCATTTTCTCTCATTGACGTTAATGGAACCAGGAGCTCCTTAATATTTAGTCATGGAGAAATTGCGAATTATATTTATAAATCGACTAGGGCTTTAGATGTGTTGATCTTATCTTTACTAAAGATCACAAGAAATGTAAAGGCGCAAAGACTGAAAATATTGACAGCTCAAAAGTCTCAGAACGAAATGCGTTCTCTAGGAGACTGGGCCAGACTGGAGTCAAACCCTGTATCTCCTCACTCTGGGTTACCCGCACATTACTAATGACTATTAAAAAACTAATGAAAGCCGCGAATTTACTGCTTATTGCAAAGATCCTTATAGGTTTATTCCGGGGCTTTTATATGGTTTTGTGACAAAAGAAATTAAGAGTAGTAAAATGAACAGCTGTGAATTTAACGTCTAACAAACCTAAAAATATTTAATTCAGTCGCGTGTTTAGTTTAGGCTATAAAACTACTTTTATTGCAAAATAATAACGCCAACAACCAAGCATCAATTTAAAAGCAACAAGTACATATCTCTATTAAAGCCGATAGTTTAAGGTATTTAAGGCTAACTTCTCCGAGGATTCACAATTCTTTACAGTGGAACCTCGATAGTATGAATCTGAAAGGAAACGCCAAAAAGTTCGTGTTAACGAGTTTTCGACTTAGAGAGGTTTTTATTCGTCTTAAAGAGGTTTCGAGTTACAGAGGTTAAATAAATAAAAAGTTCTTATTAGAGAGGTAATAATGCAGACGCGTAAGTACGATCTTCGAGATACAGACTTTTGTTTATAATAATTTCGAGATATAGAGGTCATAAAAGAATACGTATATTTTTTCCAGTTGTAGAGGTCAAATTTTCGAGTTATGAGGTAATATCTGAACTGGATATCCATGAAGGGAATCGTTGGTAACTTCGTCTTAAAGAGGTTGGGCGTTGAAGGAAAGGGAAATAGCATTTTATTTCGAGGATTTCGTCTCATCGAGGTTCGAGTTAGCGAGGTTCCACCGTAATAAAATAAATTAATTAATTATAAATGACAGAGACAGCCATTGAATATAAATCGAACACCGAGTAATAATCCCCTAATTAGGTATTATGATTCGATCAAGGGATTTTATATCAGTTTTTGAACCAGTAAATTATCAAATTAGATTGAGCTACTAATAATTTAACCCATCGAAAAAAGATTAGTTATTCCATAATAAATTATTAAACAAACAAGTTTAAAAAAACCTGGCCTTAAAAGTTGCACGGCATTCGTGGGCCAATTAAGAGTACATAATTGCGTTTTATTGCACTGTAGCGGCTGATCGAATTCGCACTTTTAATTTTACAATGACGCAAACGGGAATTTTAATGTCTTGTCGTTGACACAATTAAATGACCAATCATAAACGTTATTGCAACGAGTTAAAGCTCACTAATGGTAGATCAATTATGTTTCTGTTAGTATTGGTACTTACTACAGTTTACTTCTAGGAGAGTTTTATCGAGTGGCGCATCGCAGCCGTTACTGAGCGTGCGCGAACGCAACACGAAAGGCCTCAACACCTCGACGTATCTCACGTACACAAAAAGAAACATACAGGCAAATTATGTAATTAATAGATACTGATGATTGATGAGTGCAAAAAATACGGATGGTTGCCTATGTAGCACGGAAAAAGCGATGAAATCGATTTCCTTTTCTTGTCAAAGTATTAATTTTCATATTTTGTTTCTTCGTCGTCGTTGCCAAACTTCATGGATTAATTCAGATTTCTGACAGCGCGTTCAACAGGCTCACACGGGATATAATGGTATGCCACAATTGGTATGATTTCATACATATAACACGTATTCACACACTATAGGCGCAGTAATCACTAATCGAAGTGGAAATAAACTGGGTTTTATTGAATTTTGAAAATTGAAAACACATGATTATAAGTAGAATATTCACATGGCCGCCAAGACTACGCTATGTGCGTTTTGAACCCGATAATCGCCTTAATGGACCACCGCCTCACTTGGCAAAGTCTTATCGATGACAATGCGTTTTATGTCTGTTAATAATACCTCTTTTATACTAAGAATTCTAATTTGTACTACACTTCAATGCAGGCATGCAATAGCCCTAGTATGTATTTTTTATTTTATAACTCTTTGTCTGTCTGTTACCTCACCTTTAAAGTACTGAACCGATTGAGATGAAATTTGGTGTGGAGATAGTTGGTACCCGGGAAAGGACATCAATCATCATCATTCATCGCTGACGAAGTTCCGGGCAGAAGCTAGTAATTAGTATGAAAGTTACACTTTGATTGATCTATTAAGGGTCCCCAACAAGCTCGATTCTCCATACAAACGTAGTTAAACTCTCATTATAAAATTACTAGCTAGATTGCTCTGAAACTGTGTACTTACAATATGATAAGGTATAACTAGTCCTGTAATTAGTTTATGTAGCTTCAGATACCATAGTTAAAAAAAAAATAAGTTTTTTTATGCAAAACTTGTTTTTGCTCTATTTCGTTTGTTTTATAAACTGAAGATATATAAATTAATTACAAGACTAGATATACCTCATGTTATTGTATATGCAAAGTTTCATTACAATCCAACACGTAGTTTTAAAATGAGAACGAATCTCTGTTTGCATGGGAAGGTGAAATTCGCGCGCGCTTGCCGGGGTCTCTTAAACATGATCTGTAAGCACAAAAATAATTTTATACTAAAGTACGGCAGCGTTTTATTGTTAAGCTAACGCGGGCACCTGTTGGAGAACGCCCTAGCGGCAAAAACTGTATTATAACCGCTCGTAATCGACAATAATCATTGACTGCTATAACTGTCAAAACGGCACTAAATATTGTTTGTTAAATGCCATAAGTTTTGTATTTTTTATAACGGTCAACACCTTTGGAGCACAAAGAAGTAGGAGCTAATCAAAAGGTGGCCAGGTCAGGTGCGGCCGTTCCGTGCTCGGTGACGCTTAATGTGGCCTTCGGTGCTCAAATAACAGAGGAGAATATTTCAATTGTAATGGTAACTGTCTCATTACAGAAGCTTTTAATATTAGAATGCCAAAGCGTAGGTGCGTGTATCGTAATTGAAATAATTCTTATAAGTCTACATTGAGCTTTTATATGTTTAATCAACTTATGTATGTGAGAACTTAATTCCTGTAATCGAATTCTATTTAAAGGGTTTAGCAAACTGCACATACACAGTGCTTAAATAAACTAAGGACGAATGAGACATTGTCCGTTTCCAATCAGCACGAGGCATTATTCCGAAGTCACTCGACCACAACTTGAAATATAGCTATAAGGTTGTTAACATATAAACGCTTCGGGACGTAAAATGAGCACGTTATGGCTTAACATTCAAATATTTTGGACAAACTCATTGTCCCAAAAGGTGGAGCATAAATCGTCCGCCAGTTAGTTTCCTGTAACAAAGTCCACGGCAGTAAAGTGGCCGCTTGTAAATCAAAACGACAACTGGAAAAAATCAAAAATAAAGAAATCGGGACAGGCGGACATTTCTCGCCCACTAGTGCCGCGGCATACCGAGCGATAATATCGATTCGATATGTCATCTCAAACGGGGTATTATCGAACGGTAGCGCAAAAACTTTAAATATAGACTAGTAGGTTTATTTGAATGTTCGGGGGGGGGGGGGGGGGGGGATGCTGGCAAGTCATTTCATGTCATTTTCAATGGACTCTTTTTGTGCATACTGCAGTAGGTAAGTAACTATAGAATTCAAAATATGTGTCGCTTAACTTCAAACTCAGATAAATCCATTCGACCCTCTCAGCAAATATCTACCTTATTACCTTTTCATAATAATCAGAAATCAGAAATCGTTTATTGCGAACCATGGTACATAGTTATTACATTTAAATTATAGAAACACATGGCACCCTGAAAAGGGTATTGCAAGTATTCTTATAGCTAGCTAGGACTAAAGTTATTATTAAATTAAAGTTATCAAAATACATAATCATAATAATCTGACAGATGGATTTACCACATAATCATAATAATCTGACAGATGGATTTACCTGAGTTTGAAGCTAAGCGACTCATATTTGGACAGGATGTTAGCCTAAATATTTGTAAACGATGAAAAGAATGAATTTCCCGTAAGTAACTGTCGAAAAAACGAAAATAAAAACTGATTTTCCCAAATGAAGTCCAGCTCTTAATTAATTGCGTTGGGACGTTTATGCGCTTTTTAACCATCACAAAACGCCAAATTAGCAAAATAACAGATTAACAAAAGTCAGACTCTTATATTATCAACATGTCAGTTTATATTATAAACACAATGCTTTATTCGCTAATACTTACCTTCTTTCTATTCTGTAGTTCTAGTAATATAAACAAACTGGCGTTTTGAGAAGCTGGGGTTTCATACGAACTATAAATATTTGTTATTGATTTATAACGAATATACTCGTAAGTACATTAAGTACCTACAAGCGACTTTCACAAATTGAGATGATATTGTCACAAATTTGCAAGTTTGAATCTGGAAATTTTTCATGTACCTGAATTCTTCAATATTTCTAAAAAGAGACTTATCTACACCAAGGCCCAAAAGTTATTTTGACAACAATATAAACAGGGGCGGAAGACAAAATAATTCGCCAGCAAAATTAATAGACAATACATTGTAGAGCAATTTAAAAACACGCTCCGCCACCCTCCCTCGTGAAATTTGTCCCTGATATCCCATTTTGATTAGACTGCTGATTTATCTCTTGTTCAGCCAGAGTGTGAAGATTACACGTTTTTGATACTTTATTTTTCTAACCAAATACTTTACGTGTCGCTACAAACATTTACTTAAAAATGAATGGCTTAATTATGCAAAGTAGGCATTCCGATGCATTTAATTTAGAAAAACAACCGGTGACCGATTCAATTTCTATAGATACACATAATTTACAGTAGCCCCGTTAGTTTAAGCTACTTTTTACATTCAGTTTTTCACTTTGACACCGTAATTAATCAGAAATATGAATAACTTAAAATTAACAGATGAACACTAACTAATCATACTCGCTTGCTATACCTGCCGTTTGTTTTATTAAACTAAAAGTTACGAATTTGGTAAAATCGGACACAAGGAGAATCAAATAATCAATCCTGTATGTCTGTCTGTCTGTACCTAAGTTAAAATTATTTTAAATGGGCTAGTATAGACTCAACTCGACTTCACTAGGCGGTGCAGTCGATGGATCTAATGATACAAAAGTATTTTACCTAAGGATCAATTTTAACTGTCAACATAAAAATGTAGATCTAAGAATAAAAACATTTCTCACTAGATCCATTTTGGATCTATAGACTGGATCTGTCGAGAATGAAGGTGCTCCTTGATGAAGAAAGATCCTCTAAAATCAGTTTGAAACATGTCGAGCGTACATTCGACTTAATAATACATGAGTAACCTATTTAATATAGTTTAATATGTTCGAGTCGCACGGGAATTTTATAGTTACAATTGTCTGCAAGTTTTAGAAACCAGTACCCCTAGTGTAAATAAATTCGATTTTGAAACGTGACGTACGTGTTTGCGTTTAGTCTCATTTTGTATTGGATTTAGAAAGAACGCGCCAAGCGGGACGTTTTGGAAACTCAAAATCCTATACAAAATGAGACTTAACGCAAACGCGTTCGTCACGTTATGATGTCGATAAAATTTACACTAGGGGTACTGTACCCCTAGTGTAAATAAATTCGATTTCGAAACGTGACGTACGCGTTTGCGTTTAGTCTCATTTTGTATTGGATTTAGAAAGAGCGCGCCAAGCGGGACGTTTTGGAAACTCAAAATCCTATACAAAATGAGACTTAACGCAAACGCGTTCGTCACGTTATGATGTCGATCAAATTTACACTAGGGGTGCAGGAGTATCTATTAGTTATTGCAAACATGAACGAAATATATGTCAAAACAAAAGCCCATGAAACCTAGTTTTAGAAATAGATGACAGTTTTGGACGACGAATGTGTTGCATTTTATTTTTTCTTTTTACATGTAGCGCTTGCCAAAAATGACTTAAACTTAGATAAGAATGATTACTTCAGTAGGTAGTAGGTACTAATTAATTTAGAACTCATACGTGGGTAATACTGAAAGTTTCTGGAATGAGCCATTTAGAGGTCACACAATAAACATTTTTATTTATGGAAAATATAACTTATTATCTATTTTTAGATAAAATTTGTTCGGTGATGATTTGTATTTTAGGAATGCTGTTTAAAAATTATATGTCAGGGATTTTGTAAAGATTAAAAAAAAAACTTCAATATGACCTAAGTATGTAGCTTTCGTACAATCGCATCCCTAAAACTTGTAATTAGTACTAAATAGGTATAAGTACGTCAGTATCAAGATGTGACAGTTCCATTACATGTATCAGAGGGTGCAACCCCTATTCTCTGGAGATTGAATCCGGCGAGTACCGGCTAGTGATTTAGACTAACTGCACTTGTTGCGATCCCCAGTGTGACACGGGGCTAATAGGGGCTTATATCCGTTGCGTACACTTGCTACACTAATCGCTTTTGTTCTAGACTGCGGTGCCCTTTATTAGGTAGTTGTTTGTTGTCAAGGTTTTTTTAGTGGAACGTGGAACAGTGAAACTATCTTGTTATTTGACAGTTTGTAACATAGCTTACATAAATATTTCCACTGAAATTTTCTTTAATTTCGCTTTGTCAATTGCACCTTTTCATAGTCTGTTCGAAAAGAGAAGAGTCGTGGAATGTATTGGGCCCCATACATTCCACGACTCTTCTCTTTCCGCACAGACTACAAAGTTACTGACATATTTTTACTTACTAAAAAAACTTTTATTGACCTATTTCTGACGACAATGTCTTTATAGAACGCTTCCTCGCAGATGATAAATTTATCAACAGCATCAAATAAAATTGCTATAAACGAAGTAGTTACACTTAAAGATAAATATAGAATGTAGAGATGATACATTTTAGCGTATAAAACTAAAGCGCGTTAAACGTACATATTCGTGTCAGAAAATATCCGGAGCAGGAGCGAAATTAGATACGTTTAAAAGTCAGTAGAAATTACAATATTGCATGAGTCTCCAGAGACTCAAGATAGTGTCGGCTTAGTAGTATAGAATCTACTATCCAGTATCTAAAAGCTCAATATCCGTATAGTTGGTTCGGAGCTTGGGCTACAGTTCCACTGGTTGGTGCAACTCAAACGGCGCCTGCGCTCGGTAAAGAATGGCAACATAGGGCCTGCTCCGTTCGAACCCCCGACCGTACACAATGTCAATTTTCCGCTCACCGCCGCCGACTACGCAATTATTTAGATAAACCTCTCGGCGTGACTATAAAAACATCTTCCCCTCCCCCCACAGTTTGTTGTCTTTGGGGCTTTGGGAATTTATAGCCCGGCATTACGCCGCCGGTTAGGAAAAAATGTACTTTTAATTTATCTCGTTAAAGGGTTGAAGGACGGCCGGTTCGCGAAGTAATTATTCCGGAATTGGCCACTTTGCCTGATGAATTCATTCCGATGAACCCTTTGTTCGGGGGCGATTTTGGAGTGAATTAATTTATTTTTAACTCTGATCTTAGCGAAGTGAAAGATTGCATTAGCTTGATGAGGAAATTAATTCTTGCAAATTGCCGGGATCTTCTTTTGTTGTTGTAACAATTTATCTTGTTTCAGATTTTTGATATAAATTTAGATTACCTTACTAACCAAATGTAATCATTGATCCAATGTAATCAAGAAGTCCAAGTTCTCTCCAGTAATTTAACAATCTTATCTAACGATTGCAAATAAAGCACATACCTAGTAGCAGATATCTAGCAGCAGCCCCTCTGTCAAGGGGTTAGAGTGCGTATTCAGATATTTGTGAACACCTTGGCTGCTTGACTGTACAGCGATTTTCCATATCTGCTGCAAATCGTTTCAAAAACACTATATATTTACTTTTTATTTACAATTTTGTAATTTCCGCATTTAGTTCACCGTACTGCCAGTCGTTTGGGAAATAGCTACGTCCTTGCCAAGAAACTCATACTATAAAATAAATACATCTTCAATGCCAAATAATTGGCTTTAGAAAGCTTCCTATACTAGCTATTTTCTTGACAAGTTGAGGATTTTAGTCTTACCTCCCGGTCTTGGTGATGATCATCTCGGTGCCGAGGTCGTGGAACTTGTCCCAGAGCTCCTTGGTCTCGAGCTGACAATCCACCGTAAGCAGCTCCTCGCAGTTGCAGGAGGTGGCCGGCGGCAGGGGCCGCGCGGGCGACGGCGTGTCGCGCTCCCCTAGCTCTGGGGAGAAAACAATTCATATTTTTCGTTTTCTTGGACTTTATTTCGTCTTAAAACCCTTGGTACGTTTTTTACCTACTGAAAGCAAACTCTGTACGATTATATAGCTTCTCTTTGGCATTCAAATGCTAAGTTACCTATGATTCCTATGAGGTTTCCTGACCTTCGGGATACTTATTGACACTATTTCATACTCGTAATCCTATAAGATTACCATTCACAGAAATGAAATTGGAATAAGATAATAACACGCAGTACACTATAAAAGAGCTAGTTATTCGATGTAATGTTACTATGATGTTATATTAAATGTAATGTATATGCAATTGTCTGGTTTTATAAAGTTTATCGTAGTAGGTAATAAATGAGTTTCTATTTTCAGCCATTTATAAGTTTTACATCAAATAATGGCAAGCATTTCAAGCCATTTATGTGTATTATGTATGTGTTAATTATTATATGTTAAGTAAAAAGCACTTCGCATTATTTTAAATGATTATTTCTGAACAAGCTTAAGAAAAACCACAATCGATTAAACCGTCGCATGAAAAGTTTGTTCATATTCAGACAGACAAACCCTATTGAGCAGCTAGAAAGAATACAATTGAGCGCACTCGGTTCTTTACGACGGCGACGTCATGCAATATAAATAACCGACACTGACGATATCTACGTATCTACACGCACTCAATCGCACATTATTGTGAGAACCAAATTGTATGGGAAAGCTTGTTTACTATGCTAACAGTAGCTCTAATCACAACTTCAATTTACTTTTTGCATCACAATGAATGAATAAAAAGGTGATGCCTTTCAAAAGACTTATCTTACTAAGTTTAGAAATCATGAAACAGATTGAGGTGAAGATATAATTTAATAGAACTATTAACATAGGTACAGATGAAATGAATAATTAAGTATAACGAAAATTATGATGTACATCTCAAAGCATAGGCCTACATAAAAAGCGGCACCTGGCATATAAATTGCAATTTTCGATGTTATGAGCTGTTTTCAAGGAGTTTAACTTTCTTTACAACCGCTAAATTTTGTGTAAGAGGGCCAATTAAATGTCTCTAATGTCGAGACTTTTGCAACAATGTATGAAATTTGCAATAACAAATAACCAAATTGGCAATTATGTTAGATATATGTATATGAATTAACTGTAATTTCTTAACTCATTTCAGTTGAGCATTCTTATTAACTAATTACGTTCGCTACACGTTCTCTGAAACGAGATCACAGTGACATCAATATTTACCAAACTATTCCATAACATAACATAACTAACATCTCACTATAGGTTGTTACCTGAAGAACACGAAGGGCAAGGCGCAGCGTGGTCCGAGCCCTCTGACCAACAACTAAAGATCGGTCTCCTCTATTCAGCTATCGTACAGCACAGCTAAAACTTCACTGTTAGTTGTTACCTGAGGAAGGCGCGGGTGATGGCGCAGCGTGGTCGGAGCCGTCCTCCCCGTCAGAACACTGCTCCACGTCGACTTCCACGTCCTCGTCGGGCGCAGGTGATCGACAGCTGGATGCTGGCGAGCTGAGCGACGCGGGAGAACTCTGCCGCGACACTGAACCTACCGAAAACACGATTATGAGCACAACTTTAGGTTATATTACCTTACCTACCTCTTCAAGAAAAAGAAGAGTATTTTACTTGCTCTGTTTGTTGTTTGGGCAAGAATAAAATGCGTAGTAGAAAATACAGGAGAGAGGCATCCATGGCTCCTCACTCATATTTTTGACAGACTTACTATTTAAGAAAGCTAAGGAGAGATCTTTGGCTCTCCACCGACCTACATAACATTAATAATACGGACTTTTAAAAAAATACAGATGTGTAGTCACCGGAATTATCCTACGAGTATATAAGAGTTATATTTTTCAAGGTCTCCGTTTCAGCATGGACAAAAATACTTTCATACGCCCGGATGTTCTTCTCTGCAGATCGCATTACTCAACCGGTTTAGTGAAATTCCAGCAGGTTCGATAGTTAGATTTTATTATCATTGCATTTTCTGAAAAAAATTCAAAATGGCAGAAATTGGTATAAATTACTTATAAGTGTCAGTAGGGTTTATGGCACTTAAGACCATTGTGAGTTCGTGTGATAATGACTTAAGGGTCCCCAGCAAGCTCGGTTCTCCATACAAACGTAGTAACGCTCTCATTTTAAAACGACTACTTAGATTGCTCTGAAACTTTGTACTTACAATACGATAGGGTATATCTAGGGCTGTAATTAGTTTATGTAAACTCAGATACCATAGTTAAATAAATACAACGAATTTAAGATTTTCATACAAAACTTGTTTTTGCTCTATTTCGTTTGTTTAATAAGGTGGAGCAATTTATATACATTGAGCAACATAGCTATTTCGGCGACAACTTCCAGCTCAAGCCATCGTTTAGTGCCTAAACAATCTTCAAAAATACATTTGTTTTTGCATTTATGTTAAAAAGAACAGTACCCCTAGTGTAAATTTAATCGACATCATAACGTGACGAACGCGTTTGCGTTAAGTGTCATTTTGTATAGGATTTTGAGTTTCCAAAACGTCCCGCTTGGCGCGCTCTTTCTAAATCACATACAAAATGAGACTAAACGCAAACGCGTACGTCACGTTTCGAAATCGAAAGGATGAGACAAATAAAAAGGATGTTAAAAAATACATAACAAGACTACTTATTCTAACAAAACACTGACATCTACAAATGAAGGAATACTTTACAGTATTTGATATCCATTCAGTTGTAGAGGCCCAAATAGAACCAATAACACAATGTGAACTATGAACTTTTTTTTATGTTAGCATAGTCAGCAAATGAGCAGACGAGCCGCCTGATGGGAAGCGGTCATCGTCGCCCATCGACATAAGCAACACCATAGGAGCCACTTAAGCGTTGCCGACCCTCAACATCAACTCAAGGTCATTATTTCAGTAGAAAAAATGACAGCTGTACTTACATATAAGGATATTAGACATTCTTACTTAATTCTGAAGATGTTCAAAGCCTTCGTCTCGCTCGAGCTAGAAGTTACTTCTTACGAGTCTAAAGTTCACAGCCAAAGTTCAAATGAAACGTATTTCAATAAAGATCTTAACTCGATACAATAGAGTCTAAAATATAACTAACATAGTTGACTGGGGAAATATTTTTATTTTTAAGGAACTCACAATATTGAAGCCTGTCATCTGTTTTGTCAGCATTCCAAAGAGAACAATGACATGAGTTCAAACATTTGTAGAATGGTTCGAACACCGTCTCCCAAGGGATATGTATGATTCTTGAGCGTAATCGAGTGAAAAACATAGTTAGCATATTTTTTGCGGTCAGACGGTGAGAGGACGCAACGGTAAATGACTGGTGCATGTCGACACACAGGCAAAAAGAGCAAAAAACACGAAAAGTGTAGCGAAACACCCGTTTATTTATGAATATTGTAGCTCGCATAGCCACTAACAATAAGGTACCTCTTACACTGACACACGGAAACACTGTTAGAGTCAGACCAAAACACTTGCACTGGCTGGGCTATCAAAATCGCGGCCAGCTTAGCTTGGTCAAGTTGGCCGCGATTATTAACCCAGATAGTGCAATTTGTTTATTTATATATTTATTTCAACTTTATTGCACAATAAAAATAAGTACAAATGGCGGACTTAATGCTTAAGAGCTCGTTCCCACTATGTCGGATGTCGTGGCGATTTTTAATCGTACGTTCCACTGGCAGAACATTTTATATGAAGCTGTTCACACTCGTCCGACAACGATTTTGTGTCGGATACGACATAAAATGTCGTGCGTTTTGCCAGCCCTCCCAGCCCGGAAAAAAATCGTGTCGTGTCTCGCTCGCGTACGAGTGAATATAGCGCTGTTCACATTTTGTCGGATGTCGGAACGATTTCGCCCGCGCCGCCCGCGCGGCACCCTCACACAGTGCAAATTCAGTGCAAATGCAGTCTCTAAATACTGTATTTTTGTAGTTTATGCATCCTGATATCCGAGATAGTAGATCGTTGAATGTACTTATAGACATTCTAAAATAATTGAAAAATTTCACTTCATCACTTCTTAATTCAGCTATCAAATTCTGAAATATTCCTAAGGTAAATCTTTCCCTGAGAATTGGGTGTACCCAATATCTCCTTTTTTTAATTGCCTCTAATCGTTTCTTTTGCAAATAATACAAAACCACAAACATTTCGTCGACGTTCATCTTGTACTAAGCCTCGCTACTCACTCGAAAAATACACGCCAGCTGCGATCGTGCACGACAGACGACTAGTGGGAACAGTACCGCCGACACCCGATTGAAATCCGGATCCGACATCCGACATAGTGAGAACAGCGGCAACGACACACGATTAAAAATCGCCACGACATCCGACATAGTGGGAACGAGCTCTAAGGCATTCTCTACCAGTCAACCATAGGGCAAAACAGAAATTCTCGAATGTGGGTGCAGTGAGAAAATGTGTTATTTTAACCGTCAAACTTTTATGACGTTTAAATAACACTTGCACTGTCTGAGCATGGTCTTAGTTTGGTACCAAATAAGTTTGGTCCAACTCTACTGTACATGGCACATAAAAAATGACTGATTATTAAAGATGAGCATTACCAAAGTCGTACATGGCACATAAAAAATGACTGATTATTAAAGATGAGCATTTGCTATCTTTATCATATCATAGAATACTCGGAAATAGTTTTAAGAGTCTTCTATGATATGATAAAATACAAAGGTATTTTTGTAAAGCATTGCTAGAGTCGAACCGACCTTTTTTTGTATAAAAATATACAAAATAAAAACAAAAAAAAATATTTCTGGTGGAATTGATTTAAATTTGTATAAGATTTTTTCCTTCTTATGACCTCAGGAATAGATGGTTAATTTTTTCCCGTTTCCTCGCGGTCACCTTGTATAGGACACCGTAAGATTGAAACTGTTAATTTAGTTACAATCTTACGTAGGTTAGGTTAGTCTGTAATCTAACTGGCGAGATTGTAACTCACTGGTGGCATCGACTCTATGTAAATAACTTTGATAGTGACGTCAGAGAAGGTACGTCGCATGGACCTTCAGAGGTTTCATCGAGTTACGTATGACAAATAATGTTAAAGATTAGAATACGTAGTACGTGTACCATAGGCCATAAAAACAACCTCGAAAGATTACATTAAGCATCATAGCATATTCATACGAGGCGAAAATAACTTGCTACTTCCACCGATAGCGTTTGAACCGCAAGACATTGACAGATAAGGTGTCAAATCTGAATAACAAAGATTATAAAAACGGTAAAACATGCATACAATCAAAACGAAAAACGTTACCATAGTGCATAGAGATCGCCAATCGAGTAAAAAAGAATCAAAGGCGTTTTTAAGAGTTCTGGCCTAAAAGGACGTAATAAAACGTTTCCGAAAACAATCAAACACAAACATATAGTAACACAAGGCATTATGGCTATTTATTGTATTAAAGTAATTTGTGTGTCGCAACAGTCCCCAGTGTTCGTTCCACGCAATTAATCGGAAATAACGAACGCTGCAACACGACCTGACCGCGTTCTTACTGCTTACAACGCAGAGGTGAACGTTCAGACTTACCTTGAGATTGAGATCGATCGGTCGAAGTTAGTACAGATGGCGCCAGCATAAGTTTTACCTGTCGATCCTACCTGTCCTCTGAATATCCTTCTCCTATACTTCTAAGAGGATATTCGCAAAGCTCAGTAACCTTCTCGCTTTTTCTAGAAAAAGGATAAAATAAAATATCATCCCGTTTTATATGCGCTAGCAACTGATACACTTGAAGACGGTGCCAAGGTCATATTCAGCAGTTCCTGGGTTTGTTGCTGAAATTACTAAAATCTCTATATATATTTATGCCTATAAGATTTGAGGAGATCCTTGGATTCGTCATGGATCCCATCATCAGAACTGGGTTTTGACAAAAACGGGACCAATTAGGGACTAGGTATATACCTACATTGAAAGAAAAAAAATGATTTTCCAAATCGGTTCAAAAATGACGCAGTTCTGAGGTAACATACAAAAAATAGGGTCGATTTCCTCCTTTTTTGAAGTCGGTTAAAAATCACCGTGCATCTTCTTTACCGCCACCTCACTGTGGTTCGACGCCATACTTGTGGTGCGACAAGAGAATTTTCTGTTTAATTATGATATGATAACATTTTATTAACCTAACAAAAATCAGCATCTTGAGAATTTGTTCAGGACTAAGTCCCTCCCCAAATATCTTTATCAACGCCATATAAAGTTAGTATCGAAAAACAGAAAATTCTCTTGTCCAACCACCACGTTTGGCGTCGTTCCACAGTGCGCCTGAGATAACCTTGCTAGATATCTATAGTTACGGTTGAGGTCACAGTAAACTGGTTGCTATGACCGTTCGACGCGCCTAAGCTTTGTGAATCACGGCCTGCGCCGGCGCAAAGGCTCCAATTAGTATCCAAACCCTTGTACTTCACTCGGGACTTTTATAGGTTTCTTAGGAAACACTCGTAACATAATAACACTAATAATCGTATAACAATATTAGTAACAACACACATAGTTTAATTTAAGCAATTAAGTACAGTTACGCTTCCTATTAGTTAAGTGGTTACTTGGAAGTCTTGGAACGTTGATTGAAGTGAAACTTTCCCGATTTTCTTACATAGTTTCAACATTTTTACAAGCTTTTATTTGACCTGCAATGTTTGTACATACATAACGTATGTATGTTGTATGTATGTCTGTTCGGGTCAAATCTTGCAAACTGAATTAGACCCACTTCTCATTATTCGATTGAGTATGTTATCCCAGAGAAACAAAATTCTCGGAATATGATGTCAATAGTGGATAGAAAATTTCAATTGCATAGCTCTTATACTTTAGATTTTATTGATATCTAAAAAAACCCGATTTTGCCACTGACTCGATCTTGTCACAAATTGTACAAGTTACCTTTACTAAAGGTCCTTTAGTCGCGCGTAGACAAGCGAGACACGTGCGTTGCGTGCACACCGAAAGAGAGAGACAAGCTTATGTTTAACGAGTATGAGTATGATATAGATGAATGAAATACGAAAATTAATCAAAAATAACAGATTTCTTCGTAGGTATAGAAATAAATATGGAAAAAAAATTTGTGCTCCTTTTGTATGAGTATAACCTATCTATAGGTAATATGTTATTATCATTGGGTATACTTAGCTGCTGTGTTAATATGGATTATATTATAGGTACTTATTGTATTTTGTCTAGTGTATGAAGTGAACTAGAAAGGTACCAACATCAGCAAAAGTGCCTGGCGACTTAATCAATGAATTCATTCACAATTTCTCCATGCAATTTCGCTCACAGTAAATACCAAACAAACAGTGCGTTATTGGGTGAGTTTTAACAAACAGGTATCTTCAGCTAAAGTTGATATCTATCTGTCTTAAATCCTTACCATCGGGTTGTAATGTGTTTTTTGCAATCCTCTTCCGATTATTAAGGATTAATTGGTTGTAAATCAACCCTAATGTATCGTTCGAGGATATAATATAATACATATTAGTATTAAATTATTACAGGTACCTATCTACTTATACATTAGAAACCCACTTACCTGCCACGGGTTAAGGTAAATGAATTAATAATTGTACGTACTCGTTTAATTATTTACTGTAGCTACTGAACTACCACTGGAGGACATATTGAGTCCAGCAAGCGTATTATGGATAATTTTATGAACGTGATAGGTACAATATCCGTCACTTTTTAACACCGCGGGATTGAAAGTGACAGATACAGTTTTATCATGCTGTCACGTAGACAAAAACGACCGGTTTGTTTGGTACAGGTAGATACCTTATAAGTTTAGGTAGATATTGGTTACCTTCCTACCTAATAAGTTTAGTTATTGGTCGCTCTTAAGAGGAAAGGGGTCGAAGTCACGTGACCGCTTCTTCATACAAATGTAGACCACATTTTCCTCTCTGGATATTTACATTATAGAAAATGTTTTTACGGCATTTGATGTACATCAAATGCATTACATTAACAAGTACATTCACCACACCACAGTTATGCCCCTTCGTTTGATGTTGTCGTATTTTAGTTATTATAAGATTTTGAAGCTTTTAAAAATTGTATGGAATTTGTTATTTGATCCTGACTCTTTACCTACCTAATCACAAAATCGAAAAACAATCAAAGCGACTGTAATTCATATACCTACCTACCAACAAAAATTGTGTAATAATTGAGGAAAATGGGGACATTTCTATAGAAAACGCGGTCGTCCACTATCGTCTGAGAAAAAATGTATTAGGTACCTAGTCGTCAGCTGGCTTCTGTTTATATTGGTAGGCACCTACCTAATCAAAAACACAAAACATACTATCAGATACCCGACCTAACTACGTATTTTGTTTTTAGGGTTTTAACAGGTACTTATCTTTCTCAAAATAACAACAATGCACCAATTAATAATAGATACCTATAGTCTCTATACAAACTAGTGCAAACCCAATAAAAAGAAGATTTTACATGTAATTTGAGTGTAATAACAAACTAGACCTATTCATATTTCACTACGACAATTTTATCTTATTACATTAATTAGGTACCTATACCTACCTACAATTATTTGAAAACATTTTAAATTTGATTTTCTACAACGGCAGACATGCCTAATAATAAATAACTAAAATACTTAAAAATATATTTAGACGTAAAACATAAAGTATCATGAATTGACCTTTTTATTATACTAAATAATTATGCTTTTTGTAGCATGCATGAACACTAAACATAGAAGTTACAGCTGATAAAAAGCGACTTTATCTACTTAGGTACTGCGTATCCATGTAAAAATAGCGGCAAATAACAGTAACATATAATTTTCACCGATTCTATATTAAGTACAAGTTGTTCGAGAGATCAGTGTAAATAATATTATGTCAACCATACACGAGTTAAACCAAAACGCATTGTACCTATATAGGTACTTGTACCTACCCTAATTTAAAAAAACAATCACAACTACGCAATGTAAGTACACAAATGTAGGTTCACACATAGGTACTTAACTACAAACAATATTTTATCCATAATCATATCTAATAAAATGACCAGAAATAAGGTTTAGGTACTTATGTATCTTTTCAAAAATATTGCAAATTTCAATACCTCCGTACCAACATTTTTATGAAAGATAGGACATCATTAAAGAATACGTCTATAGAAAAAATACACTTGAATACAGGTACTTAGGTATGTCCCTAATTTCTTGCCTACGTTTGCCGGCGGCATCGGTGCCGCGCGCAACGCACATTTTGCGGTTGGGATATAAATTATATACCTCTCGTTAACGTTCCAGACGCATGACATAAATTAAGTTGAAAAATCGTATTTTTCAATTTTACACTAGGTATATAAAATAATGTAGAATTTACCAGTACGCGTCGGTGAAACGGCGACGGGGCTGCGCGGTTCCCCGCGGGCCATGATGGCCGCAATGCTGAAGTCCGTGGCGCGGGCCTTGCTCTCCTCCGCCACCATCCTGGCCCGCGACCAGCCCTCCGTCTCCACATCCATCAACACTCAATACAAACCGTCATATCACTCGACTGTCTCCGTTTTAAAATCATTGTCCACTGAAGAAAAGTCCAATAAGATTCTAATTACAAATTAAATCACGTGTTTAACATTTTTGCTTTTAATTCTAAATAATTAACGTCCGCTACGCACAAATTTTTAAATAAGGAACACACATTTTTTCGCGTATGTTTTAAAAGAAGCGGAGTGGTCGTTACGAGCGGGTAGCGTGGCGACGAGCGCGAACTGAGCCGCGCGGCGCAGCGGCGGGCGGGGCGCGCAGGCGGGGCCTTCCCCCGGCGAATACACGCTCTACCCGCTGTCGCCTCTCCCCCCACCTACCTGCCTCTCCTTCGCACACTTAAAAAATTAATATTTTTGTATGCAACGATTATTATTCAAATTTTAAAATTAATGTAACGGTGTTGAACTGCATGTTAATAGAATTTTCGTTACAATTGTAATCTTAAGCAATTTAATAGCTTGGTTTTACAATTCGGTTTCATAATCAGTTTAATTTAGAATACCCTTTAATTAGGTACCGTTTGAATTACTAATATGTCAAACAATTCCAAACAAGCTTAATGAACATTGCAATAGCTTCAGAAACGTTAAAAGAAAATTTGATAATGCTTGAGTTGAAGTAAAAACGCGCGCGCATGGAATGAGTGCGCCGCCCATAAAACAGATGACTATGCGGGAGCGAGAAAGGTATGGCGCTGTTTGCGGCATAGAGCCGAGTGCAAGCGAGACGGGGTATATCATGAGTGCACCGTACCGCAAGCGAATTGCAGCGCGAGGGTTGAAGTGTAATGGCGGGAAATTCCGAACGGTTAGTTTTTTATTATTAGAAAACCTAAGAGTGGCACAAGAAAACGTGATGAACATTCATAAAACCACGCGATTTGATTGTGTTTGGTGCAAATATTGGATTTAAAAAAAAACTGATGAATTGGTAAGCTAATTCCTACTAGTACCTACTCCTCTACTTCTATACGATGGGCCATCATACTGGCTCACTATTTTATATTACAATGACAATATTAATAAGATATTAATATGATTTTATATTAATATGATTTTATATTAATATGATTTATTATTTTTTTATGACAATGATCTTATTATTGTTAGTAAGTACAGTCGCCACCAGATATATCGGAACGGCCGAGGTGCTTAAAAATATTTGAACACGCACTCTAACGCCTTCACAATAGAGGCGTGTTCAGATATTTGTGAGCACCTTGGCCGCTCCGATATATTTGATGGCGACTGTACATTCGTAAAAATAATGTTAGTACTTAAAAGCTAAATTCAATTTTACATTTAAAACTAGGTATTTCAATAATTACGGGACAATACACATGATCAGCAATCATCTTTAGTATGCTATTTGGGCTGTTATGATGAATTTATGTTATGATGGGCCAGCATGTGGAGCTGGAGAGGGTAGTGGTGTCCGATGGCTAATGGATGGTATTTTTCCAAAAATCTTCCACACAGTTTACGAATATATTAATAGTCATGAATTTGCTCTAGTTTTTATGATTTTAGCGTTTAATTGTAAAATGAAAATAAAGGCTTAATAAAAGTAGAGAAATCTTCCAAATTCATTGATAGTTCCATAAATTGTGAGCATAAATACATCGGAAAGCAATCTTATATTAGAGGCAACAAAACCACTATTGACCAGTGATAATGCAATAGATCTATGAAACGGCCAACAAGCCATAGTTTTTAAACCAATGTGTAGGGTTTGTAAAGTTAGGGCTAATGGGCTCGGCTTTTGCTGGGATCTAATAGGTAACCTTTTTTACAGTAAAAGTTAGTCAGTCTTGGCGGTCAATTTTACATGACATGTCTTTGGTGGAATACTTATGCTTACTAACGGCAGCGGTTTATGATAATCTAATAACTTTACACTCTCATTTGTTGTGAGCTTAAATGTGGTGAGATAGACCTCACCTCTAAATATGGGCCTGTACACAATTTCCTCATTATAATATTTTCGTATAACATCCGGTTATTAGTATCATAAGTCATATGACATATTATAACCATAATTTGTAGTGTACGACGAGAAGTAGGTACAGTCAGCATCAAAAGTAGCGGATGAAACAACGCGCCAAAAGTATCTGATATTCCGGGTAACTTTTCCAAATATAGATAAATTTCTAAAATTCGCGTTCAAAAGTATATCTTTTACAGTCTTAGTTGTTCTATATTAAAGACATCACTTTTTGTTAAGTTGTTACAGAATGGTACTTACTTATGAAACGTTATTTGATCCGCTACTTTTGATGCTGACTGTACCTACTGCTGTTATTATAGGTACTTAAAAACAGGAAAACCGGTTAATTCAATCTTCAAAAATCGTATAATTACGTAAGAGGTAACTAGCCTAGGGGTCATTCGAGGATTGGTTGGAATATCTGATACTTAAGTTTGTGCTAATAAATTATAACAAACAGGTAGCTCAAACATGCTGTACTTTTTTAGGTACTACGTTTTCCAAAATTAAATTATTCATACGATATCGTTGGCAGTCACAGCCAAGCTGCAGACGTGAAGGGCAGAGGGCGCTATTTCGGTGCGTCGGCGCAGGGAGCAGCGGTGTCATTCAAATCGGTTACCGAGCACAAGTCAATCGGAGGCTTGACCTACCAGCATAATGCGTTCGATTACTGACATTTTTGAAGGGTCTCGCGGTTATAGTTATACTGGACGTATGGTTATTTGACCTGTATGCGCTCGCGCATGTAATAGAAATACAAGGGCAGGGAGCAGGAAAGTAAGCTGAAACTAATCCGGGCGCGCGGGTGGCCGCAACCCGACACCGCGCGCGCTTACATTTGTCATTTATAATGCGCGCAATTTGTTGCTCCTCACCAGCCAGCCTTTTTATGTTCACTTATTCTTTATTCAAATATTCAAACGGCGAGATGTTGGCAATATTTTTTATGACACTTTATGGCGTTTTTGTGGTCTGAACCTGTGCACTGCGCTGTGATATGTTTCGGAATAAAAAAACTTGAGGAATGTAGTGACATTGTAACAGTAAATCATAGGGGGGAGAAGTAAATTTTATTTCAATTCCCATATTTTGTTCACTTCGGTCTCACTGAATACGTCCATGTATCTAATCGTCTATGACATCTATGCAAGGGTCCTGAAAGTGTATAATTTGCCTAGAGTCTTTACGGTAAGGTTGTTTGGAACAATGCACCAATAGGTACTAAGCTTAAAAAGCTATAAGAAAATAATAATAAAATAATCTAACATAAGCTTTAAGAGCTTGTCCATACAAACGTAATCCATAATTCCCCCTCTTGATATTGACATTATTACACTATTTTATAATCGTCCTCCACAAAACAGCTATGCATTAGATTTTTTTGAACGAAGTTCCTCATCGGACGTTTGGCGGATGGGAGCCAAGCGAAAACGAGTGTAAGATATTTCCGTTACGTCCCTCTTTTGTTTATTTTTTTTCTTGAGAGTAAGTAACCTGATTTCACCGACTTGCGTACGTACTCATAGGTACTTCTACAGTAGGCGCAGTTGGCAATCAGCCGCTTAGAAACAGGCGGGTTCGATCCCCGGACGTGTATGCAGATCATATGCAGATATTACTTTTTGTATTTTTTTGCATATCAATTTAATATATTTGATCAACTAAGCGAGTGTGAAACTCAAGCTAAGCTATCGTATCAGTTTCAGCTTGAACTAAATATGTATTTTTAAAGTTGTTTTTCCTGCTTGTAAGTCACATTTACTGATTTGTGAACTTTTTGAAAATTATTATTTTGTCGTTAAAGTCTTTTTTGTATTTGTTAATCAATAATATACTACGTTTATCAATAATAATATACTTCGTTCCAATCGAGTGTTTCACGACACTCACACACTTTTTTCGTTTTTTTTATTACCAATGTACTTAGGTATTAGGTAACAGTTCGAAATAAATTCCATCCAAATCTTTAAAAGCTTCTAACTCTTACTACAATAATTAACTCTTCCAGTGGCGGCAGCAAAAACGTGAAAAGTTAGTCAAGTGGCGGGGCCCAGTTGGGTGGTCAGCGCGGATTTAGAGAATATTACAAAAACAACTATTTAAGCTTATCTACGTATTAAAGTATATATTAAAGCATATATCAGCATTAAATATGCTATTCGAATGGAACAATTAAATGATTGTAATGTTTATGCATATCAAAAAGGACCTACCATACAATTAAATTAATTTATAAAATAACCTGTTTAAAATCAAGACAGAACTGGGACTAGGCGGTCGCTCCCGAATAAACGGTCCTTACCAACGAATTTTATACCAAGCGTTATTGTTTTTATTGCTGTATGTTATCTTTGTCTAACTTTTTACCTGCTTTCGGGCGCTAGAAGAGCGTAAATATACTGCAAAGCGTTCAATTGTGCCTTAAATACGGCAACACCTCAATAACCACTCTTTGGTGGCTGACCGTCTACTGATTTTCGCATCGACCCGTGTGTGGTGGGTCGCCACTTGAAGCGTCAAATGGACGTTACTTAATCCTTTGTTTAGAATACAGAACATTATCTATCTGATTCTGTACATAGTTTCCAAATGTTCGAATGTTTTTGCGCTCCTAACTTGTAGGCTCATAGCTTTTTGTGTAAAATTATTTTCTTTTAAGAGTTATTAAGAGTAGCAGTGTAATGTCTGAAGCACTTATACCGATTATAATATACATTTTCTCCAGTCACACGAGGTAAGTGCACCCACAGTCGACCTGCATTTGAAACTTATATTCTAGTGATTTTGCCCCAATTACACTGAATAAGTCTATATCTGACTGGACGGTCTGGCCTCGTGGGTTGTGACCCTGCCTATGAAGCGGATGGTCCCGGGTTCAAATCCTGGTAAGGGCATTTATTCGTATGATGGCTGAGTCATGGGTGTTTTCTATATGTATTTAAGTATTTATAAAATATTTATATATTATATATATCGTTGTCTAAGTACCCTCAACACAAGCCTTATTGAGCTTACTGTGGGACTTAGTCAATTTGTGTAATAATGTCCTATAATATTTATTGATTATATCTCAGCCACAAGTCAATGTTGTCACACATGCATAACCCATTATTTATCCGCACTCGTCGGCTGAACACTTCATTTCACGGTCGACGTGTAGCTGATTTGATTTCATTAACTTTTTAGGCGAAAAGTCATAACTTTGCCGCTTTCTAACGTTGCACAAACGTCCTGTGTGGTCACCATGTGTGTTCCGCTCGGAACAAATGTTTGGCATTCAAAAGTCTTATTGATGTTTTGACGTTCAATTTTGAGATTGAAAAAATGGGCACCCGCGTGCTTAAAGCCGAAAGAGAGTAACTCTATACGAACTTCATAGTGTAGCACAACGTTTTTTTATAAGATGAATTACAGCGGGGGCTCTTTGCGCAAACTGCGTGGACGCAACAATAGGGTAGAGCTTTTATTCGTAGCACTTACCCAGCGCTTAGTCGTAAGAGACCAGTATAAAAGTGCTCTCCTATTGGTAGTGTTAGTGTTAACACTAGTCTTTGAAATCTTCACATTTAAGAGACGTCGACACAGTTATTTAGTCTCGGAAGATTAAGACGAAAGTGGAGTTTTCTTTCTGGATATTAAAAATAATAAAATTATTTTGACACAATTGGTTGTATATTGACCACAGCCCACGTTTTTTCGAATATTTAATTATTATAAGAGTTAGGAGCATTTAAAAATTTGTATGAAAACTGTTTTTCGCTCCTATTTTTTACAATAATAAAAAAATCGAAAACAGTCTAACGTAGGGCCATAACTTTTGTTAATATACATCAAATTATCTAAAAATATTTTCCGTAATATCAAAATCCAGAGAGGAAAATGGGAACTACGTTTGTACGGAGAAGCGCCCGTCCCCTTTCGATAAGGAATTGGGTATAAGAATGTAGACAATTTAGCCACAATTCAGAAATAATCGAGTCTTAAGCGCGGTCTCTCAAGGGGAAACTGAGGGAATTGAGAACACTTAACTTCAAATGCTGTAAAAGATATAAAAATGTCACAAACTGAATCAATTTTTAGATTAAACTTTCGTTAGTTGGTTATCTGCCTGTCTAATTTTAATAAAATAATAATTTAGTAACTAACGTTGTCATACTTAATTCGGACTAAATCATAAACATTGCCGTTCCTATTTACCCGAAACCGAATGGAGTAAACAGTCCGCGGGAGAAATGGAAACACTGAAGATTTTCAATCTAGTTTCACTTTATAAATTTATTTTTTACCTCAAGGCATACATAACCATTTGTAAAGTAAAAAAATATTAGACTTTCAATCTGTAAGTAGAAGGAATTATTGCGAATTCAAGGGGTAATTAATTGTATAGCCCAAGAAAATTTATAAAATCAGGAGAAATAATTGAATTGAAATTGAAGGTACGAGGGTCATGCCAAAAGAAATTAGATACTCAAAAGTTACCGACTTTATTCTTTATTACAGCTATCTATTTTTTCGAAGTAGTCACCGTGAACACGTATACACTTTTCCATCCGTCTAAACCACTTAGAAAATACCGATGACCACTCTTCTTTAGATACCTCAGAAATTTCATAATTATACGCAGCCAGGGCATCTTCTTTGTTCTCAAATCGCCTTCCTTTTAATTTTTCTTTAATTTTGGGAAATAAGTAAAAATCGCAAGGGGCTAGGTCGGGGGAATATGGCGGGTGGGGCAAGATAGTCACGTTTTTTGAGCTGAAATAGTCAAGTGTTCTAGCAGAAGTGTGAGGGGCAGCGTTGTCATGGTGCCAGAGCAGGTGCTGAGTTCCCGATTTCGGCCGCTTGTCACACCAAGCTGACAGTACTCTGGGGGCACAAACTGTCACATACCATTCAGAGTTGACTGTCCTTTGATCTTCTAGCACTATCGTAGCAATATGTCCCGTCTTGCAGAAAAATGAGGCAATCATTTGTTTTTGTGTACTTCGGGTTCGGCGACATTTTGTTGGCGTCGGCTCATCTTCAAAACACCATACTGTGGACTGCCGCTTTGTTTCGGGGTCGTAGTTATATAGCCATGTTTCGTCACCTGTAAGTATATCATATACATTTTTTTTCTCGCCAGCGTCGAATTTATCTATCATAAATTTGCACCAATCTACGCGGCGGTCTTTTTGCAAATCGGTGAGTTTGTGCGGCACCCATCTTGAACAACGCTTATGAAGGGCCAGATGATAATGAATTATAGTTTGCAATGCTGCTGATCCAATACCCAGCTCACGCTCGAGCTCTGCATATGTAATTCGTCGGTTCGCACGAACATTTTTTTCCACAGCCTGTACGTTTTCTTGAGTGACTGCGGTTGGCGGCCGTCCGGTCTTCGCCTCATCTTCAAAGGTCTCTCGTCCCCTTTTAAATTCAGCAAACCAATTAAAAACAGTTGCACGTGAACAAGCAGACTCGCCAAAAGTTGAAACTAAAAGTTCAAAACACTCTTGAGGTTTTAAACCTTTTTTAAAATCATAATAAATCATAACACGAAAATCACGTCGAGTGAGCTCCATTGTTGCGAAAATTTCCCTCCAAAATTACCCAGAAAAAAAATAATTAAAAAAGGAATCCTAACATTTTCCGAGTGTTCCATATTTGAATTTATTAGCAAATAACCTACCTTTACAATGGTGTATAACTGGCCAGTATCGATCAAATGACCATAGAGTATCTAACTTCTTTTGGCATGACCCTCGTACTTACCTTTTTTCAGATGTTTCAGATGTTTGTTGAGATGATTTTATGATGAACAATTACGAAAAAACAATTTCTTAAAACGTCTATTTTTTGTCTCTTTGTTAACTTAAATATCCTGTAGCTCCTAAAGTATTGATCGTAGATTAAAAATAAACATAACAAAATTTGTAGACCATTTTATGGTAAAGCAAAAGTCTGAACAAAGGTACCTTCACAAAATGGCATGCAGAGTCAGCTAGGCTCAACTCAAGTGTGTTCAAAGTTGCAATTACGAGTATACTGGTTATCCAAGGCGATGTAGTGAATGCAATATAAAGAAGTTCTTGGCTACGACATGGCTTGGAGCCTCCGACCGCTAGTCGCAGTTTTACGAGCTGTTGTTGGTGTTGATCTTGAGAATGAGTTACGACTTCCGACGTCATGTCGTAGTTGACTTTCTATTGGTTTTGCTCGAATTTTTATTGACAATGCAGTCACGCACCACTACGATACCTTATAGTTTTTTTATTCGAAATTATTTAATATCGTTAAATATTCAATTTTACATAGAACAACATATATTCCCAAACTAACAGCCTTTAGTTTGTACCTGCCTGTGTCTACCTCTAGAAAAGTCCTAATTTTCTGGTTTAGAATATTCTAATAAAGAATACTTGAGAAAAAGGGGACAACCGCTTCTCCATATAAACGTAGTCCTCATTTTCTTCTCTGGATATTAACATTACAGAAAGTATGTTTACACAATTTGATGTAATATTGACCACTTTCACTTTATTCGTTTTTTATTTCATTATTATATTTAGGTAAACGAACAGCCACTACAAGAAAGGCTTAAATATAAAGTATTTTAAACACTGTTTACAGTATGTGTGACCAACACCGTTCACCATGCACTTACTAATTACAATTATATAAGGTTTTGCCTTAGAATTTTATCTGTCTGATAATCCCCAACAGCAAATTACGATTCAAATATCTATGTAGGTACAAATAATTCAAAATTAATGACGAAGCGAAACAAAAAACATATCTATTGTATATGAAAGTGGCACTCTGCAAAATGTAAAAAGTATTAACAAATCTCGTAAGTACTCACCTTTCGAGTACTAGCTGTCATAAAGGCAAACTGCAGACACCATTTCACCAAATTGAAAAACATCCGAGTGCCTCATAATGCCTCTTAATGTCTCACGGGGAGAGTTATTGCCCCTTAAGCACGCAGTATTTTTCATATGTTCTGAAATAATGCGCGCTCGTCGGGGCCTGAGGGTTGTGGATATAAGTTTTTATTCTGTGGTAAATCTATGTTACAGTCTTCGTCAAGTGATAGATATGTCAAAGAGGATAAAGTTAAACTTGGTATCATAGAAATCGTACATCGAGCATACCTATGTAATAAATAACGCCCACAACTGAAGTATCTTAGCGTGCCTGGTGTTCATGATTCAAAATTAACTGCATTTTCTTCAGTCAGTGAGCACATCTTTTATTAACTTTACAATACAATTGGTTTTAGATTATTTCACCTGCAGTGGCATCATGGTTCCATTTTTATCGCTTGTCACTATGCCCGTTAATTTAACGCTTACATACTTGTTAGAACGTAACAGGCATGGTGACAAATGATAAAGAGCCGACCATGTTAGCCTTACTGCGGTGGCAGCATGGTTCCAGTTTTATCAATTGGCATTATGCCCGTCACTTCCGCGCTTACATACTTGTTAGAACGTGACAGGCATGGTGACAAATGATAAAGAGCCGACCATCTTAGCCCTACTGGTCCATATAGATACTACAGAGACCCAAATGATTTACTCACCTAAATATGAAATTACGTCGTAGAAGACACCAACAACCTTCATAATTACGTCAAGAGTGAAGAAAATCTGCAAATTAAACCTATGTTTTCCACTTAGGTAAACTCTACTTTTATAAAATAAGTGTGTTAACATTTGAAAACAATGAATGCTTTCTTTAATACCTTTAATGTATCGCAATATTTGTTGCCGACTATAGGTACACATAACGTCACACAGGTTATTTCCCGCCGATTCTCCCTGGTTCGTTTCGTACCCGCGTAGGACGTAACGGGAATCGCGTCTCTACCGTCTCTACTCTTGGGCCGTTGAGTTGAAGGCTTTTTTAGGTTTATACACCAACATGGAAAAGTCCACAACTAGAAGTCGCCACATTAACACGACCGCTCATGTCAATTGCGTCCAAGTTTAGTACCTGTGTTACCAAAAAAACGTAAATATCAACAAAAATTTACTTTTACAACTCATTATTTCATGTTGTTGGATTTAATTTGAGTGGCGCGGCTCCTGGCTGAGTGGTTAACACGAGCGCCAATAATGTCTGATGACTCTATGAAAACCTTGGATGATAAGCAAACATCAATCATGCTAAGAACACACACAACACCTTCCCATCAGCTATATTCAACCTCAAGGCTCCAGATAACCACGAAATAATGTCAAATCGGCCAATAAAATATTGGGAACCACTGAACACCTAGCATGATTTCACTTAACGCCTACTACGAATCACGTTCGACGCGTTGCCTCCTTGTCACACTTACGTACGAATTTACAAGTGCGACATAGAGGCAACACGTGGAACGTGGTTCTCGGGAGGCCCTCTGAACTCTGTTGTTCTCTCATTTCACTTAGAGCAGAATGAATTACTAAAGGCCTTTATGGATGTAGAGCCGTGTGTCGTAAAGCATGATACATTGCAAAAAAATAAAGTGAACAAGTGGAGGCGGCTTGTAGATCTTCAAAGAAACCTAGAAATAAAAGTAAGTACTACGTACATTGGTGTCTAAACATTGCATAGGTGTGGGAAGTGAGTTTTTTGTCCTAGTATATTCCATTTTATGAATAGATACTGTTTTTATAATATTCTAATGAAAAGTCAGATCTGTACGAAGATGTCCGAGTTAATTTTGGACCATAGTCTGGAGCTTTTGGACTGAGTAGTTGGGTGGTATTACGGTAATGATATTAGATAGGTCTATCTTAATACTTTTCCAGCACAAATTAAACAATTAACGGTTTATGTTCATGACAAATTTTATTTAGCTTTAGGAGAATTGGTATTTTATTGATTTGACTGATTTTATTTATTGTTTATTTATTTATTTAAACTTTATTGCACAAATTTACAAAAATAAGAATACAAATGGTGGAGTCAACCATGGGGCTAAACAGAAACAGTTAGTTTGGCAGGATTGTAAATAGTGGATATGAAAATAGACTACTATGATACTATAAATACACAAATATATATTTTAAATATACCTACATATATATATTATATATATATATATATAAATTCAATAAATACATATATATATATATATAATTTTATTTCCAAAATGAGTAGAACAATCGAAAATCAATAGTTAATTTCATAAGTGAGAATACGAATACCAATGAGCTAGATTTAAATATTATTTATTAAATAATTTATAAACTAAATTAAAGTTACATGAATTATAACTACTTATATAATAATATATATGTACTTAGTGTGAGATATCACGTAGACATTTAGTCGCAAATGTTTTCAAATAAATGCGTACGCAACTTGATTTTGAATGTAAGCTTGCTCTGAGCTTGTCTGATAGGCAGAGGGAGAGCATTCCACAGACGTATTGCTTGGCAGGATAAATGAGCTGGACAAGAATCCAGTCCGATGAGGGAGGACAGCCAATACTTCAATACTTTTTTTAAATACTTAAACATTTTATTTTCCTTTTCTTTTTAAGTATTTTTCTTCTTGTTTCTAATACTCAATGCGAATCAACGTTACTGATTATTTAGCTGAGTAAATTTACCTCCATGGACGTAACTGGCAAAGGCAATTTAGCAAATGAGACCTAACTTAGTAAAAAGGATCCAAACTTGGTAAATGAGATTAAGGTTCACATTCCCAGTTGATGTTTTTCCCAGATCTTTTACTGTGTTACTTACATGAATCATATACGAGGCTATGGATTAAAAGAAGCTTTAATGCTCCACTAGTTGGTCTTTTTAGGGTTCCGTAGTCAACTAGGAACCCTTATAGTTTCGCCATGTCCGTCTGTCTGTCTGTCTGTCTGTCTGTCTGTCCAGGCTTTGCTCCGTGGTCGTTAGTGCTAGAAAGCTGAAATTCGGCATGGATATATAAATTAATAAAGCCGACAAAGTCGTACAATAAAATCTAAAAAAAATATTTTTTTGAGGGTACACGTAAAGCGGGGGTGATTTTTTTTTTGCCTCAACCCTACAGTGTGGGGTATCGTTGGAAAGGTCTTTCAAAACTAATAGGGGTCTTCAACAAACATTTTTTGATAAAGTGAATATATTCGGAGATAATCGCTCCGAAAGAAAAAAAATGGGTCCCCCCCTCTGATTTTTGAACCATAGGTCCAAAAAATATGAAAAAAATCGTGAAAGTGGAGCTTAAGACAGACATTAAATGAAAACTATAGCGGACATCATCAGTTTAGCTTAGTTTGAGTTATCGCAAAAAGTTTCCCCTTCATAGTAAAAAGACTTACTTTAATTACGTACTGATTATGCAAATTTGCCTATTTGTTTAACTCGGGTGAAAGGTACCGTTTCATCTCTTGGTTAACAATTTACTATACTTTAAGCTCCAGTTTAGCTTATTGTGACGGAAGAGTAACTACGGAACCCTACACTGAGCGTGGCCCGACATGTTTTTGGTCGGTTTTTTTTATATACGCGTGCAAAGAGCCTGCCTGTCTGAGAGCTGTTAGAGCATTTTCACATCATTGTCCGATCCGTTATCTGAGGTCGTATGACCCGTGAAAAAAATTCAGCTCCTAGAGAGTGCCCTATGGCATTAAACCCTTCCTTTCTGGTTATATTAGAAGTCTTCTTTCAAATAAATATACATTTAATAAATAGTCAAATAAGTATTTAAAAGCACTTTCTAAACTTTTACTTCTTTGTAGTCGTATCCGATATCGGATCGGACAATGTGAAAACGCTCTATAGACACCGCGAACCCAATTTTCAAATTATGAGTCGATAAATAAATCCATATAATTATAAACCTGCTCAAAATTTCTTCTTATATTTCTTTCTAGTAGTTCCGTCTATACGAATTAATTAGCATTCATAGCTGGGTCATTCTCCAGATTTGTGCCTGTTTAGAAAACTCCGTCAAACCATACTTAATGTATGAAAAAAATTACGGAGTTGAGTCATACCGCAGTCATATAATTCGAAAATAACCAGGCTAATTAATGTGTGTGTAGATAGAACTACTATATACGAGTATACGGGTAAAAGGTTGCACACAAATTATAAACGCGAACAGCCGGATGGACATGCGAAAGCTTTATTTAAGAAAAACCCCACACTAGCGTTTTTTGAGCGTCGGCATCTAGGCGTCGCTGAGCACTTGCGCCAACGTTGCGTCGAGCAGCAGCCATAGAGTTTGCTAGACGATGACGCTCGGGAGGCGCTAGTGTGGCTGTGGGGTGACCCTAAGCTGAATCAGACGCTTCGCGCTCGCTCGGTCAATTATGCTTAATATTAGACACGTGGAGGAAGCCACTCAGGAGAGCCACACCCACAGGCACATTTTAAGCAAGAGGTTTAAAAAGAAAGTGATTTACGTGTGTAGGGAGCTAGGGGTGTAGGGGTGCCTATTTTTAGAGGTAATCTGAGATTAAGAAGCTTTATTGTTTGAACGTATGTACCGGAGGGAGGACGAGACTTGGCAAAAAAGCTAATTTATTTAGAATCAATAGGTACAAAGTTCTATCAAGTAAACTTTTCAATTTATAGTAGAAGTCAGACCAAGATAAGTTGACAGCGATTTAAATTAATAATAAATTAATTAAAATTCTATGAAATTATGTCGTTTACTTAACACTTGCACAGGCTGGGCTATAAAAATCGCTGCCAACTTATCTTCATCTGACTCTATTTCTGCAAATCAGAACTTGTGTTATGTAATCTTATTTAGATGCAACTAAACACTTATTCTCTGTCACCACATTTAAATTTTGGCGCTATCATGTCTATTTCCAACAAATAACTCGTACATAAAAAAAAAAGCTCTAGTATTCTATTACTTGTATAAAAACTAATTAAAACGTATTTAATGATCAGGAGCTATGCTGAGTGCAAGTTAAATAGTATGGGTAGTTAGGGCAGGAATTATTGGGATACCTATGATTAGGACTATGAGTAGTGGTTCATTGGTTAGATATATAGTAATTCTATATACTCTTCGAATATTACATTCGTGGCCGCCTGACCGGCTTACCATTTTTATCACAATAGCTGTGTACGCAAAAAATATTTACTCGTACATTCCCATACCTACTCAACACATGAAGCATCGTGAAATCCAAACACGCAGGAAAAATCGCCCGTAATCTGTATGGCCATTGTAGACGAACGCGTGGCCATCGAGCGCGTGGTCGGGCGATTTGTAAGGTGAAACCTGGGAAATGGGCGATAATCCCTCATTAAGCTGGCTCGTGTTACTGAGCCTGTTTAAACTGCCAGCCTAAGCACTTTCTAATGGTCCGAGTGATTCAGATTTTGCGAGAGAGATTTATGAAATTACTTGCGAAAATTTAACTTGATTTTTTGAAAGTTGTAATGACATGTTGAATCTGAACGTATTATTTACAGACAAAATAAAAGTTATCGGCATTTATGTAATTTATAAACAAAAAAAAAGTTAAAGATTCGGGAGATGAAAAATAACTTGTGGCAGAGGAAAGCGACGGAATTGCAGTGGTTGGCAGACACCAGCCAAACTGCAAAGTTCTTCGAAGGTCTGAAATCCGTATATGGACCTCGTCGTACGAAAACTGCCCCAGTTTACTCACGTGATAAAACAATGAAACTAACAGATCCCGAGGAGGTCCTCCTTAGGTGGGCTGAGCACTTCAATGATGTCCTAAATCCCGGTAGCCAAGGAGTAGATCTATCCTATGTAAGCTCGCTTGAGAACCTGTCAATTGTGTCAAACTTAGATGACCCGCCGTCCTTCACAGAATTTATTGCTGCACTGCACCGTCTGCAGAAATGCAACAACCAGATATCGGTGAACTTTCGCACGGACAGTATTTTCGACCTATCACGTCTCAGGGCTAAACGCAAATTACAGTATGCCTCGGTTACTGAAATCCTGTACGCTGACGACGTCTGTCTTATGGCTGATAGCATGGAGGTCCTGCAGAGTTATTTGGACAATTTGGATGATTCATGTCGCAAGTTTGGCCTAGTAATCAGTGCATCGAAAACCCAGATTGTCAAACAACCTGCTAGAGGGAAATCTGCGAGCGATGCATCTGCTTATTTAAGGGGCAATGCACTGGACGAAGTGGGTACATTCCGATACCTAGGGACTCTGTTGCGGAGTGACAATCGTCTCGAGTCCGAAGTCTCTCTAGGATTGCCAAAGCTGCTGCGGCCTTTGGTGGACTAAACCAGCGAGTTTGGAAATCGCACGATCTTATCCTTCACACAAAGCTCGCCGTCTATAGAGCAATTATCATGCCTGTGCTGCTCTATGCCTCGGAGACATGGTGTTTGTACAAAGGGGACATTAAACGTCTAGACACATTTCATCTACGATGTCTCCGGGCAATATTACGGTTGAAGTGGCAGGATCGTGTTCCAAACTCGGAGGTTCTACGTCGAACAGGCATGCCGGGTATGGAGTGTCTGCTCATAAAAGGTCAATTGCGTTGGTGTGGGCACCTTGTGCGTATGGTGCCATCAAGACTGCGAAAAAAAGTATTTTACTCTGAGCTAGCCTCAGGTAAACGTAAGGCTGGCGGGCAATACCTACGCTACAAGGATGTCGTAAAACGCCATCTGTTGGCCACCGGCATATCTTGCGAGTCGTGGGAGGAGCTTGCGACTCGGAGATCGGACTGGCGAGCTGCTGTCAGTACGGGTCTTGACAACTTTAAACGCGCCCGGCTTGAAGATCTTGACGCCAAACGTCAGCTCCGAAAAACTCGGCCCAAGCCCTCCTACAACTATACATACAACTCATCTGGACAGCTCTACTGTGCTCCGTCCAGCCGAACTTTCAAGACTAAATTTGGATTTGCAAGTCACGCTCGCGCCCATGCGCGTAATAGTTAATAAATAATATTTAAAAACAATATTAATAAAAAAAATAAAAATAACTTGTCAGGATGTCGCCGTCGACGGATACGTCTGGGAGGACATCATCATCATCAATTTATACAAAGTGAAAACATATTTTATACACTTTGAACATGGCATACTTTATGTCAATAATATCAGGTAAAAAAAACCGACAAATGCGTGTCAAACTGTCAAAATCATGCACAATAACGATGTATCTCAGAAATTAACCAATTGTGATAAATAAACGCGAAAAAGTGGTAGGAGCTTGCGACTCGGAGATCGGACTGGCGAGCTGCTGTCAGTACGGGTCTTGACAACTTTGAACGCACCCGGCTTGAAGATCTTGACGCCAAACGTCAGCTCCGAAAAACTCGGCCCAAGCCCTCCTACAACTATACATACAACTCATCTGGACAGCTCTACTGTGCTCCGTGCAGCCGAACTTTCAAGACTAAATTTGGATTTGCAAGTCACGCTCGCGCCCATGCGCGTAATAGTTAATAAATAATATTTAAAAACAATATTAATAAAAAAAATAAAAATAACTTGTCAGGATGTCGCCGTCGACGGATACGTCTGGGAGGACATCATCATCATCAATTTATACAAAGTGAAAACATATTTTATACACTTTGAACATGGCATACTTTATGTCAATAATATCAGGTAAAAAAAACCGACAAATGCGTGTCAAACTGTCAAAATCATGCACAATAACGATGTATCTCAGAAATTAACCAATTGTGATAAATAAACGCGAAAAAGTGGTTCTATGTCAGTATGGTCAGTCTAAGAACATCGATTTGATAACGTATGCGGAGTGAAATCTGTACATCATTCAATGTCGTATTACTCGTATTAAATAAAAACAACATGGTTATTTTTTATAAATATTCATGTTTTTTTGTGACGTATTTAACAATGTTTAATGTAAGATAAAGTTTACTCCAATGATTTTTAACGGCAGTTATGGTACTTTAAAACCATCTGTGTCGAAAACACAAGTTGTCATTTTTTTAGTTACAATTTGATCTTCCTTAGGAAAACTTTTTTTGGGAAACTTTGTGTGCTCTACATACTTACTTCACATTCTCGCCCGTTGAACCATTGGTGTTCTCAAAATAATAGTTACCTTGCCATGAGTTTCTATTTTAAGTGACATGATTAGTCCCCCATAAATCCCATAATGCAAAAACAGCTCTTTTTTTACAGTTTTGACCAAATGACGGTACCGCATTTTCAGAGGCTTTTTTTTATTTTCGGACACGGTGGGCTTAACTTTTCTTTGATGTAAAATTTTGTCGATGCCCATATCATTAGGATATATTTAAACAGTTTTACTGTAACATTTGAATTTTCTCGTCACCTCTCTGTAAGTTTTTATGACTCACCGGGTCTTCTTTTTTTTTAATCGATCTCTCCCAGAAAACTAGCTAATGCTGGAATGTTTCCCTGAACCCAGGGGCGGATTAAGAAGGCGCGGGGCCCCTAGCACAATAGCTCGCGGGGCCCCCTAGTTTGAAAAAAAAAAAAGATTAAGTGCGAGTCGGACTCGCACCCCGAGAATTCAGTACCATCACAACATTTTTACGATGTCTTAATTTTTTTTGACTAGTTCTCGATTAGTTTGTAACATGTTATGCAGTGTATGCTTATAGTTTCGCCATGTCTGTCCGAGGGTTTGTTCCGTGATCGTTAGTGCTAGATAGCTGTAATTTGGCATGGATACATAAATTATGCATTGCGACAGTACGGTAAAATAAAAACTACTTATAAAAAAAATTTGGGTACCTCCCATACAAAATGTTTTTTCTTAATTTTTTTTTGCTTTGACCCTACAGTGTGGCGTATGGTTGGATAAGGTCTTTCAAAACGAGTAACGGTCTTCAAAACCTTTTTTTTTATAAATTTATTATTTTCGGAAATAATCGCTCCGAAAGAAAAAATTAAAGCTTAATATATACTTTCAATGAAAACTATAGAAAACTATAGTACCTACAAGTGTGGTATGCAACCTTTTACTACTATAGTAGTTCTGTCTATACACATTAATTAGTAGACATAACTATACTACATTGGCAAAAAGTTGCAGATTTGTACTAGAAGCGATTAGGAAGAAGGGCGGGGCGCGTCTTCGTGGATGACACGAACTATAGGTATATCTTCTTCTTTATTTGCCATGCCCTAACGGACGTCGGCGACCACCTTTGCCATCTCTCTTCTGCTCTTGGCCATTCTTGCCAGTATGGCTGCGTTATTCACGTTCGTCCATTTCTTAATATTGTCAAGCCAGATGAACCTCCTTCTTCCCCTTCCCCTCTTGCCATCAATTTTTCCTTCCAATATTAGTTGTAGTATATTATATTTGTCATTTCTGTATATATGTCCAAAATAAGATATTTTCCTTTTTTTCACCGTAACCAAAACCTCCAACGTTTTCTCCATTCTTTTTAGTACTTCCACATTCGTAACTCTATCGGTCCAGGATATTTTTAGCATGCGCCTATATAGCCACATTTCGAATGCGTCTATTTCCTTTTCCATCGCTTTATTCAGAGTCCAAGTTTCGCAGCCGTAGAAGAGCACTGATAGTACATAGCACTTTACAAGTCCCCAACGAAGTCTTAGGTTGATATCCTTATTAGTGTATATAGACTGCATTTTTATAAAGGCGTTTCGCGCAATCTCTACCCTGACACGTATTTCCTGCTCCATGTCCCAGTCCTCGTTCAGCCAGCAGCCCAAATACCTATACTTTCTACCTTCTCTATTGGTGTATTATCTATTCTTAAAACGTGTGGAGTTGTATTAGATTTGCTTACTACCATAAATTTTGTTTTGCTAATGTTAATTTTCAACTTGTAATGATTTATTTTCGAATTTAAACGGTTTAATAAATGTTGTAATTCTTCAGCACTATTTGCTAGCAGGACGGTGTCGTCTGCATATCTTAAATTATTAATATATTTCGTATTACATTTAATTCCTATATCGACCCCATCAAAGGCTTCTGAGAAGATACTTTCAGAATATAAGTTGAAAAGACTTGGGGATAAAACACATCCTTGACGGACTCCTTATAGGTATATGACGTCATTTAAAATCCGGAGTATTTTTCTTATTTATTTATTTTAAGGAATTCCGATTTTTTATTTGTTTCTTTTTTTGCCATTTTCAAAAAGCCTAAACTTAATGAAGATGTGTTATCTTATCACATTTCCTATCTTTTACATAGGTTTCCTCCTTACCTTCGGTTTTCATCATCATCCTCGATAATATTGTATTGTCACCGATTTTTTCCCTAGTATGCGAATTTTTAGATTTCGGCTCGCCTGCTGCTCGGCCTTAGTTCTTGCTCGAAAGTACGACTTGCTGGGATACTTTGGATATCGGGCCCTATGCAGGGCTTTACATCCGGCCTACACGAATGCAAAGCCCTGCCTGCATAGGGGCCCCGCTGTTTTCTTTTTATAACGGCTTTGCAGCAACTCTGCATATTTCGGGCGCCCGGCCAGCCGTAGAGGAGCGCGTCCTTTGGCCTACTACGGGTTCAAAGCTGATCATCATTGTTGATGTTATCATCATCATGTTATTTGAAATAATAAATAAATCATCCTTCCTTGCTTTTCACTAATATGTTTGTTTTTTAACACAGTATCTTCTTTTGTTCGTTTCCGAGCTCTGCTGTTTCCTGCAGCTTAGCCATGCACAAAAGTTTTGAGACACTCTGCACCTTCGGGTTTATGCTAAACTCTGCTCTTGGTCTTTGCGTAAGCCTAAAAATTATTTAAATTTCGTATCGTCATAAAGAAAAATTTACAGGATAATAACAAATAATAATAATTGATCAATATTGTTACTGACTTACGAAACAAATACATTGTAAATATAATGTGATAATACAGGATCCGCGGAGTGCGAGTTCTACTTGAACTTGGCCTGTTCCACGTGCCGAAATCGCATGGTCAGGGTCGGAGCGCGGGGCCCCCCTTAGGCGCGGGGCCCTTAGCATATGCTTTTTCTGCTGTTCGGTTAATCCGCCACTGCCTGAACCAGACTTTCTAGCGGTAGTTTTTGTAAAGAAAAAGGACGCACAAATATTAAAAACAGACCATCAGCTCTAACCCGTTTACACAAAATGTTCCACTATCTTCGCTTTCGGCTGTAGGGAAATAGTACTGGAAAAATTATATACAGTTTCGCGACAGTGTTCTTCTAAATTGACCATAATTTCAAGAGAAAGAGTGCAATGCTCATGAAATTTGCCGGATTAATTGACATATATATAGACTTTAAATTGGCAGTTAGATATAATTTCAGTTTATTTTATTTCTTACTTTTTACAGGTTCCAAACTTTGTGCAGATTTCACTCCGCATACGTTAGAAGAGGTGGGAGAGCAGAGCGGCTATCGGAGGCACGCGAAGCGTCTATCCACGGCTCATTGAGCGCCTCCCGCGCCGGCCACACAATGCCCAGCAGCACAATCGCCGTCCATTGAATAATTCCCACTTGAGAGTATTTAAGCTTTTATCGAATACGGCTATAAATCCCTGCGCAGACGCATAATCCCCGCCTCCGCTCCCCCCCGTCAGCTATAAACAGAAGTCAACGTGTTGGCCTTATAAATCGTGCGCTTAACTATTGTATCTCACGCCACAATAATGAAGTTAGCTCGTTCAGGAAGAAATACGGGGACCACGTGGGTGGCCGACGCGGTCGGAATAAATCTCAACAGATTATTGCGTACGAATCCGTTTAGCTGATTTTTTGTGTAAGGCGGTAGTGCCGTCGGCGGGGCGCAGCCGGTGAAAGGTCCCTTGAAAAAACAAATGTCGCAGACTAACGAGGATCGGGCGATGACGAGGTGTCGGGTTGCGGTCGCTTGCTGTTTTACGCCAACGTTAAATGTTTTACGTCCCTGGTTTCTGCGCGGGGGCTGAACTCAACGGCCCTTCATACATTATTTATATTCCTTACTTAATTGACATTATAACGTGTTATAACTGAAATGTATGAAAGTCTGTGTTACCTAATCCTTTAAGGGACTGAAGCGTAAATGCTCACATTAGCGTAACACATGTCTTGTTACAGTAAGTAAGGAAAGCTGGGACGTGAGAACGGTCGTGACGAATGTCGCCATTGAGCGCTACGCGTGGAGAGGCGTGCGTAATCGGCCCTATAAACAAACACTCGCAACACTAAAGCTGATATATTTCACCAAACTTTTATATCCGTTCGCTCCAACTTAAAATATATTACTTTTTCTTTAGCACCTTTTGTATCTTTTAATGCGTTGTGTCCCCGTTTTTATGGTTCGTAAATCATTGTGGTGGAAGTGCTAGACTCGTAAACAAGGTGCGTCCCGCGGCGCTGCGCGCCCTGCCTGTGGTAACACAGGATTCGCGCCGTAATCTCCTTCGCTGCAAAACGTTAACTGCAATTGTCATGCAAAACATATGAGGTTTTGATTCGAATACGTTTTTAATTAGCTAGTTTATTGTTTAATATATTTGAAAGAGAAGTCTCCTTCTAATTTATTTGAGAAGCGCTGGTGGCCTGGCGGGGCTGGCGGTAAGAGCGTGCGACTAAAGGAAAACATCGTGAGGACGGACTAATCCCAACAAGGCCTAGTTTACCCTCTGGGTTGAAAGGTCAGATGGCAATCGCTTTCGTAAAAACTAGTGCCTACGCCAAATCATGGGATTAGTTGTCAAGCGGACCCTAGACTCTTATGAGCCGTGGCAAAATACCGGGACAACGCGAGGAAGGAGGAAGAAGATTGTTTAATTTATTTAATTATTATGTTTATTGAGAATTAATAATAGAATGAGAGTGCATAATATTTGCTAATGCATATTTAACCTCCTATTTTTATTAAGGTTATCAACTAGCACGTAGCTCCTAGGTTTTCCTAGAAATAAAAAAAATACTTGAAATTAGAATGAAGAGAAATAAAATAAAAATACTCTGGATGGATATTTTACCTGTGTTTAACTTTCAATAGGTAAGTATTTTAAATTTCCTAATTCTCTTAAACATAAAGTATATTTATATGTGTATTTACCACTTAGATATACCTATACTAAAGGATCATCGCTAACAATAGGATTATGTTAATTAACGCTTGAAATGGAGACGCTATATTACCTATCGACGACCGCGCTCGATCCTCGACAGATCGCAGCAACACTGTAAATTAACCTTTATATTATTTTTAATGACCGTCTCAACGGTGTTTTGATTGCGGCGACCGCGCAGGCGGTGGAGGCGTCGACAACTCGACACGGCAATAAGGCGACAGTTAACGCGCTACACAAAAAACGCGCGTTTAATAGCCAAAAAACCTACTCTCACGCTGCGCTAGGCCCAATCCATCCGACCAACACCCATAACCTAATACTTTTATGTGGATTCCAACATCGCACACTTCACTTTATGAGCTGATTTTATGGTCCATCGTTAATACGTTTTAAGTACCTGTCTAATAGTAAATTTTGAAAAACCTAATGCCATTTGAAGTTTTTTACAGTATGTTATCGTGGCTCGCGCTGCTTTTTAGGGAAAATTTCACGGTCTATCATTATTTCAACTGATAACATTAAACCGTGAAACGAGGCCACAAAATGCGTAAAGACCGGAGAATGATAACAAAAACCGGCCATTAATCAGTTATTGTGTTCCTCCGGCCCTGGTGTTTGCGGACTCGTCCCGCAATACAAACACCATTTCACATTCTACACTAGCCTTTGTCGTTTTCAACTGGGTGTGAGTGCACACAATGAATGCTACAAATGGGGCGAAAATAACTGTCTATACATCATCACAGTGTACACAGATCGTAAATTAAAATAGTTAATAGGCAATAGCAGCCCTGAAAGGAACTTAACAAGTTTAAAATATTATCCGGCTGCCTGTACTTACGCACCGCACGCAAATGATTAAATACCCGTGTTGGTATTTAATAGAAAAGGCTGGTCAGTAGCCACATAACACATAACTGAACAAACATTTGTAAAGAGGAACTTTAGTTGCCTATTAAATAACTTGCAACTTTTTTACAATGCCCATAATAATTATTTTTACTCGTACAATCGTCAGACAATTTCCCGTAAGAAGCGAACTAAAACTCGCTTTGGGACCAATCCTTCATCAAGCGTTGGAATTTGTTAACGAATTTGAATTCTTTTGACAGTCCGGTACCGTTGATCCCACGAGCTCCCCCGGGCCCGCTTCCTTCTCATGCTCCGCGATTGACAGCGCCTGACATGTGACGGCCATTGTCACTCTGACATGTTGACACTGTCAGAAGTTGACTTCTGTCCGGATTCCGCATGTAAATCATAAATACGGAAATATTACCCGCGGCAGCGCACAATGTAACGACAAATTAAATAATGGAATAATAAACTTCACAAGTTACGCGTCACAGCTGCCGCTTGTTTGCTTTTTTTGGCATAATGTCAGCAATCGTATTGTCATAGAGTTAGACATTTGTTTATTACGCATGACCTTATTTACCTTCGTTTAGATAACTATTTGGTTTTAGTAAGCGGCGCAGACTAAACAACCCAATTCCCACATTTAAAATACCAAGAAATTGAAGTCATGAGTACTACCGTAGTACCCATGACTCCACGTAGTACTACTCCTCATGTGCTTCATTACATCCCTAACATGGCAAGAGATCTCTGGCAAACAAATGTTGTCATAAACGGACAGATTGTCTTGGCGTATTGTGTCCCTTAGGCAGGCAACTAAAATAATATAGGCACAAGAAAACCAAGAGCTTACCTACTTTCTACACATGAAAAATTTAAAGTAGTAATTTAGACATTTAAGGCAAGCACCTCAAAAAAATTGCTCTAAAGTCAGAAATAGAGACGAAATTGATAGACAAGTCCTACTACGACCAGCGGCATTCGGATAACCATTCTAAAGAATATACATATATTATGATAATTTACCAAACGTAAAAAAATCCTGGTGACAAAAAGTCGATATTTTAAGTAAAAAAATGAGGACTAGGCCATAGGGCCCCCCGTGGCGTCTCCTGTATCTCCGACTGCCCGAGGCCCACGGTGCCTTTTCTCGACCACGGTGACAAAGTGTCAATTTACTCATTCAGCCCTAATGTTGTTTAGGGGTTTTTGAATGGCTAAACAATTCGATTTATTTATGGTCCTGTTGTGGGCGCAACAAAGGAGGAGACGTTTTTGTTTTTTATTGCAATTTCATTTCCGGATACAACGCGACAATATCGTGAACTTAAATGTATTCTGGTTGATTTATCGTGTCACAACTTCTTAGTTTAATATTACTACAATAATTGGTATAATACTAATAGTAGAGTTAATTCTAGATGGAGTATCAATAATTAAAACCTAGTTATAGTTTATATGTATAATTAAGACATATAAATATAATATGTGTCAATTTATTTAATAATTACATTTTTAAATAGTTTGAAAAATGATTCAATATTTCATGGCATTTAAAAAAATTACATTATATATAGGTACCTCACGCGTGTAATGATGGTACCCATGAAGGTTCATTAGGGTTCCGTACCTCAAAAGGAAAAAACGGAAGCCTTTTAAACACCGTGTATAACAACTCTTTTACGATTAGACCGTTTTAGCTACTCAAAGCAATCATTGCTTTTATACAATTTAATTTTATTTATTTGTCTTCTAGGAAAACCTGATTTGTAATTATTTAAAACAATAAGCAATAATTAATATGGAGAGAAATATATTTATTTATAAGAAGCATCTGTCATTGCCACACCCGAAATGGGTATCATGAATTGAGACAATTTTATTGTTACCTGAGACCTGACATATGTACATACATATCAGCAATTAAAATTAAATAAATAAATACAATCACATCCATTGATTAAAGAGCGATCGCAGATTTACCGCGTAAGTTACAAGCATAATAAAACGACCCAACATCCCCGTGGCCCCAAGTTTCGATTACGACTCGGTCGTTTCAAGTTCCATAATCCCTCTAAGTCACACAATTATTGTAGATAGATCTCGCATCTCCGCCCCTCCTATTAGCCTCACTTACTTTATCTATTCGCCGTGCTCCCCTCGCCTTTGTCCGTTTGATCCGGCGGGGAAGTGGCTAAATATCTTGTGCAAATAAACATTTGGCTTGTTCCATTGTCAGGGGGCATACAAATCGGATTACGAGACCGCGTAACGTATCGCTATCATAACTACTGTTCCTAATTAGTTTATGTGTGATTTATTGTTATGTTGCGGGATTTTTGATCCAACATCAGACCTTAACTCTGTCTTTGAGTCGGGATCGGAGTAAAAAGCAATTTTCTTACTGGAGAAATAGTGAAGATCGTCTATCTTTATCTCAGTCGTTCTCCCTGTATATATATAAGTACTATATTGAAGTGACAGAGATGCTTCGGTCCCAAAGTTAAGACACATATTATAGTTTAGTATAAAAATGGAAAAGGTGGTTTTGTGTCATTTCAGCTTCTTTTGTGAATAGTGATTTTGGGTGCACATCTCTACGTGAGAGAGTTGAGAACTGATGATGTTACAGTGTGTCCATCCCTTCACTCAAGTCCGTTCTGGAATCGGGAATTCCCAGTAATCAAATTGTTACACATTGTTGAGATAAATACTTACCTACACCGTGTACCTAAGATGGACTATACATATTTGTACCTATGAACTGCTGTAAAACGTAATGAAATAAACGTATTTGTATTTGTACTCGCCATGCAAATTCAGTACCAGGAGAAATTATTTAATTGTATTTGCTTTTTAATCAGTTTACACCTATCTCGATGAATGTCATTCTAGTTAATTACATTGTAAACTAGAAAATAAAGGTTTTTAATGCTCTCATGTTGTTCAAAATGAGTATGAGTGGAAAACAAATTTTAAGCTTATTTTTTACCTTCTGCGCTCATAGGTATTCTTAACTTTTTAGTTGTAGCTCTACAGTGACGTATATTTTGTATTCCGCGTAGCTTAATGAGCCCAAAATAGGGATTGCAAACCGGATTGATTTTCAATCCGGCCGGATCCGGCCGGATTTTGGCCATAACCCGGCCGGATCCGGCCGGACCGGATCCGGTTTGGTATAGGGATATCAAAATTAATTAAATGACATATTTTTCTAGTTTTTTGCGTAATACTTATTCCTAAATCTATAATTTGAAGTTAATAAATAACTTCTTAACAATAAAATAACCCTTAGTAGTATCACTTAAAAACCCAAATATGAAATCGGTCATTTATTATATATAACCATTCACAAGTGCTCAAATTTTCGTTTACAATTATAAATTTGATTAGTTTCCAAAGCCCGGTAATGGGATGTGGGGTGGGAATTGAAACTCTTTGAAATGACAAGTTTTCGTAACTGTTCCTTGATTGAATTCTTTGTAACGTTGACATCCATTCTAGTAAGAAAATAAGATATTTTACTATTAACCAAAATGATATTAAATTTTCCCTCATTTTTTGCCCAAGAAAGTAGTAGTCTGTATGATTAAAAAAAAATACCTTTTTTTTATTTACAGAAAAGTATATTGGTAAATTATAGGGAATGGAATACGACACGACGATCTCATGCGAAAAATAATAGAGTGTAGGATTGAAATCCATCGCGGAAAGGGACTCCTTAAGAAAAGTTACATGGATCAAATGTAGAATTGGCTAGACGTAGAGTAGCATGTACCATTAAGGAAATTACATAAGATTGGATGAAATTGTAAATACAAAAGATTCTCTCTCAAATTTGAATAGAAAATAAACAATATTTTATCATATATATATAAAATCGAAGTAAACTAAAGATTATCAATGTTATCATTTCATTTCATACATTCATTTTCAATACAAACTTTCAATCTTATATTAATTCACACATGTAACACATATTGATTAGCCCAGCTCTAGTCGGTTGAGTACCGCCGACTTAATCCTGCTCATTTGTTTACTTTTAATCTCCTACCACAACGTTATGACACTCTTTTCTTCTCTTTAGCATAAATTACAAATGCCTTTGCCAAATACAAATGGCATCTCCATCGTTTGATTTTTCCTTCTATTACAGTATTTATGTAATCGTCGTATCGTGCCACCAACATGAAAGGCAACTTCTGTTCCCAGTCATCGTCATAATAAATATATTTTTATTTAACTAAATTTAAACTTTTTCATTCGTTTTATGCTCTGTTCAAGTTCATACCTCTCATCCGTCGCCTTTTCCTCATCTAAACCGCACAGTGCGTGCTGTATTTAGGCATTTTCTTTATTTGACCGGATCCGGTCCGGATCCGGTGATTTTTACCGGATCCGGTGGCTCCTGAAAAGTGCCGGATCCGGCCGGATTACCGGATCCGCCGGACCGGATTGCAATCCCTAGCCCAAAACAAAGCTACTAACTCACATACCAACAAGGTGTTTGTTTAAGGCTGGCCATTAGTGAACAATGCGATGGAATGATCATTGTTCGTGCGAGACTCGCGAGACAGGTCTCCGCCCATACGAGGACTCCTTGCCACTCCAAACCGTGACAATGAAATATTTCATATTTTATGTTAATACAAGACATGTTTCAACTTATTGGCTCGATTTGCATAGCGCTGACAAGTAAAAAATATCGTAAAGGCACAAGACAACATGAAAGAAGCCTAAGCTACCATCATCTTGTTTAGAGTGTTTGTTTACCAGTAACTAGACAGAGGTACTGCCGTAAGTACAGCGGTATACATGTAGCAACAGGTAGGTTAGACGTTGTGCTTTGCGATGTTTTTCTTTGTCTGTCGAAAAATTGGCCTAACAAGCAAGCAGAGCAAATCTAAATAGGAAAATCTATAGCTATAATACTCATGCAACTGTGATCAAAAGTAAGTCTACATATCTATATAAGACGGTAGGCACTTAATTCATACTTAATTGCAAACGATTAAAATGAAACGTGGTGCATGTTTATAAACAGCTTGTAATACACGAAACGCGATTAAAAGTACCAGTTTCGAAGACAGATGAATGTCATGAGCATGGAAGGGGAGGTAATCAATATCGAATTAATAACGTTATCTGCCACAGCACGAAATATTATCAACGTCAATGAATTTCTAATTAGAACTCGCAGCGCCGGATGTGGCATAAACGATAAATTATGCACTCGAAGAGAAGTACTAATTTTGTTGCCGACAAATTTTCTACAAGCTCGATTTTGATGCGTTTCAAATAATGTCTGTAGGCAACGCTAAATGATAAATCGTCAAGGGAACGCCCATGAGAGGAATTCAGTATAAGTGAAGAAGAGGAGCTCTCGCTCGGTTAGGAAGGAATAAAGGGGGACGGAGGCGTCTGGAAAAAAGAAATAAGATAGGTGAGAGCCGATGGTGGTGGGATAATAACAGCGCGGCTCGCGAGGCCTTTGAGTTGCCGCCGTCCGCTGCCGAATATCACCATCAATCGCAATTTGAATATTATCCTAAATGCGAAATTTTCAATATTGCATCTGCCTGCCATTAAGCAGTTTAATGGGATATCCGGAGAGATGGAAGCGCTCGGAACGTTAAACTACTCCGGCCGGAGTTGATCAGTGGGCCCACTTTGAGTGTTAGCTGAGTGATGAAGAGCTTTTGTGATTTGGAAGGCACGTTAAGGTAGTGATACCGGATGTTACCTACTGTATGCGTAACAAATGATTTCTAATACACTTATTCTTCTGATTCAATTCGCAGAGAAAACGCCCGGCTATCCCCAGAATAGCTCTAAGATGAGGAGGGGGAATATTATCCTGCGAAAATTTCAATATTACTGGCTATTAAGTAGTTTAATGGGATTTCCGGAGACTGGGGATATCGGGTTGCAGAGTCTGCATGACGGGAGGAATGCGTCCCGGCGGGTCGCAGCCCTGGGTCGAGTAAAACAAACAAGTTACATAATTGTATTTATTCAAATGCGGGGCTCGCAGCCGTTGCACCTCATGAATAGGCATGGCGGCCTTCCTCGCTATGTGCACCGTCAGACCGCCACGGGCCTCTTACAAATTCGGCTGGATATGCGATGCTCCACTATTAAGCTTTATGCAAATTTTGGTTAGGGTATAAATACATAGGAATCTAGCGTTATGTATCTACTTAGTTCAAATTTATGTGCAGTGGAAACTCAGTTGGTAAGAATTAAAATATTGCTATATATTAAAATATTAAAATACATACTGTATTTGAGACGTCGGAGAACGAGTCGACCTAATATGAATTTTGGGTTCAGTTTAAGGACACATACAACCAGGCACTAAGTAAGAGTCCGAACGTATGAGCCCAAGAATTCAAGACGACTACAACCGATCTCTCGGTCTGCCACTTAACTAAGAAGATTTGTCGCTAGTAATAAATGTTAATTACTGTGAAGTCGAAGCATTTTCCACCTACATACAATACATAGGTACATAGTTATTATGATCTGTGAGTCAAAATATAATAGTTAAGCTAGACTTTGTCTCAAACTAGATATGCTAGAATGTGGATTGTGATATGGAATTTTAGTAGTCTCAGAAAGTACCTCATCAGCCTGATTTTAATGGCAGAATTTAGGGTTAATAAGGGTTTTGTAGGAACTTTGAGTTTTTCTCGTTATTGCACAATTTTATACGCCTTGCCCAAGAAATAGCGCAGAAGTGCCTTCACGTCATTCCAACTACTAATTCCTATGTTTAGCGGCGTGCTTGTACCTATTTAATAATATTTAAAAATTATATTTCGGGAAACATGAATCTGAGGTATCCTAAGTCATGTCCGATTTAAGAAAGTCCGCGAAGTGCGAGCAACGAAGCGAGCTGGCTATATTCCTGTCGCTTAACAAGAAACAACTCAATAGAACCATTATAATAAAACTCGTAGGTAAACATTTTTGGATACATAGTCACTGAAAGGTTCATGAGCCTGATACTACGTGCCTGGAAATCTAGTCAAGATCGCGGTAACCTACAACCAAAATCGAAAAATCGAAAATTGTTATAATCTGCTTTCCTGCGACAGAGTATAAGATAACATTAAGATTCTTATGGGAGATTTTTATGTCCGTTATATGGAGTTATGGACGTATTTCAGCAGATAAGATGGTACGTGAGGGTACAATTAAAAGCTTAGTTTCTAAGGCAGTCGCTTTCGTAAAAACCCAAGCATTTTCCAATCCTCCTGATTCTTTGCCAAAGCGGGCCCCAGGCTCCTTTAAGTTGCAACCTTGCAAACAAGATTATGGTGATCATAGACTGGTTCGTTGAGGCCAATGCTGTAGCTGTACCTCATGATGGGAATAGCCTGGCCGCCCGGAGCCTGAAGAAGCTGTCACGCGCGGCGCGAACACGTGATGAATATGTATCGGCAACCGCGGCGCCTTGTAATTTGAGACTCGCCGGTAATTATTTACGTGAGAATGGACCAGCCCCCCTCCCCCCGCCGGAACGAATCGTTGATTGCGAGATGCCGACATCAGATTGCGGCGTACGCTCCGCTGGCTCCGCTGCCCGCTATCGACTAGCCTGCTTGACTCTCATCGCGTGTCATCAAACTCGCTACGTAACGTATTAGAAAAGCCAACGTTAATCTACGCCGCTGCGATTAACTTTTAGGTTTGAAATAAGAACACTACTAAAGCTAAAATTATATAGATAAAAGGGACGACATTCTAAATAAACCAAAGAAGCAAGGGAGTTTTCATTAGCAGACCTGCTTGGTAATTGGTAAAATAGTTATTAACAAATAAGCATATCTAAAATATACGTAAGGAAAGCCATTGATAAGTTTGACTTCTATGTATGTTCAACGTAAATTAATATAGTTTTGCAGAAATCATGTAGCATTTATCTATATGAACTAATTCTCAGACACCGTGTTCAGTTCTCCAAATAGATCATTTATATATTACTTATATACAATACAATGCAAACTTCTACGCTTCAAAATAAATTCCGTAGTAGGTACAGTTACATGTCCAGCTACAGGTACACAGTATCTAGTACAGAAATGTAATAAAGTAATAATGTAATTAAGTCATATAATCTCAAACATCTTAAAACAATAAATAACAAAAGCAAAATGAGCAAAAAACAAATCACATCACATCTCATTAGCACGGCAAATTAGCAGACACGAGATAAAACATCCCCGGACCTAAAAACCTTTATCGTTTACAGAAATCAGTTGCCGCTGACGACGGTGTTGTGACTGGCCTGACACGAGGTCTCGAGCTACCTGAGATGCGTGTGGTGAAAACTTGAGATGCAACATCTACTTACACATTGTATAAGTCAATGTTTTGCCAACAGTTTTTTTAAGGGCCAATTCAAACTCACGCATGACATCAAAACGATAAAAGATGTCATTTTGTTCTCATTCACCCGTGCGTCTCATCACATGTAGGTATCTCCGAAATGGAGTTAATTAGAATACCGGTGTCTTTGAGAAAGTTACTTAATTTCAGCTCAGGAACAAACCCATGAAATTTATGAAAAAAAACACGGTGTATTTTAAATACACCTACCCTATTACCATTATACCAAGAATAACATTATGTACTTATGTAGTACGTTATTCAAAATAAAGATACCTATATCAAACTACAATATATGAAACGTAATTTTTTTTTTAAATAGTGCATCCATGATTTAGACATTATTTTGATGTCAATTGCACGTTCGAATTGGCCTCTTAGTGCCTGCATGGCAATTAAATTAATCAGTTCACTACCCCTTATACGAATTCACTTAATAACATAATTGTGTAAGGTGCATTGAAGTAACTTTGAAAGCCAGGTAATTTAAAAAATCGGTAATATGTTCTGAATAAGAAGCATTTCATATGTGCACATTATAATACTTACACTACACTGCAAAGTATACCAAGGCATCTGGCTAACTATAAGTAGGTATTGCTAAAGTATTATAAAAACCGGCCAAGAGTATGTCGGGCCATGCTCAGAGTAGGGTTCCGTAGCTACTCTTCCGTCACAATAAGCTAAACTGAAGCTTAAAGTATGGTAGATTGTTAACCAAGGGATGAACTGTGGGTCTTGTTACTATGAAGGGGAAACTATTTGCAATAACTCAAAAACAGCTAAACTGATCATATCCGCTTTCTTAAGCTTTACTTTAAGCTTTACTTCTAAAAATTTTTTTATATTTTTTGGACCTATGGTTCAAAAGTTAGAGGGGGGGACACATTATTTTTTTCTTTCGGAGCAATTATCTCCGAATATATTCACTTTATCAAGAAATGTTTGTTGAAGACCCCTATTAATTTTGAAAGACCTTTCCAACGATATCCCACACTGTAGGGTTGAAGCAAAAAAAATGTTCACCTTCACTTTACGTGTAGGGGAGGTACCCTAAAAAAAAACTTTTTAGTTTTTATTGTACGACTTTGTCGGCTTTATTGATTTATATATCTATGCCAAATTTCAGCTTTCTAGCACTAACGACCACGGAGCAAAGCCTCGGACAGACAGACAGACAGACAGACGGACATGGCGAAACTATAAGGGTTCCTAGTTGGCTACGGAACCCTAAAAAGTAGATAGGTTTTTACAGTATTCTAAATTTCGAGTAAATTATGGAACTTACTTGATGCCTTTAGGTCTTCTTAGTGCGATCACCCTTGAGAACAGATGAACACACGGACAAATGGCTCTCGATTCTTGATTCCTCGCACACATATACCTACACACATTTTTAATCACAAATTAAATCAACACTTTGGAGATAGATGGTTTACAACACCGATGTATGGGACAGCTATTTTCCTTAACCAAAGAGCATATAATCACTACGTTTTCTATGCTTAACTATTTTCAGATTTTTAGACAGTCAGTTTTGTTTTTTAAATCAAAGTGACAGCCAGGTGACAAATGGCACCAAGTTTCTACTCTTCAGACCATCTTCAGACGTACTAACAAAGAGTATATAATCACTACGTTTCGTACTAAGACGGTTTGGTTCTGCTTGGTTTATATATTTTTAGAAGCGATACTTTGCTCAAACAATATCAGAAAGTATAAACTGAACAATCACCTACGTACCTACTTAGTGTATTGTATTAAATTTAATTAGAGTTCTTAAATCATGTTTTGATTTTTTGAGTTACGACGAAAACAATATAAGAATACCTAACAAAAGTATCTTAAGAAATAAATAAACACATCGAAAGAGTAACGATACAAAACTTCTGTTTTGATTTTTTTTATCATACCGGCAGAAGTAAAATGAAGTTCTACTTATGCCTTAGGTACAGGCCAATTCTAGTTTTAGTTACCTATTAGATCTGTTTCCAATATGATACTGATATGATACTGACCATGTGACGTTGGTTGAAGAAATGTAAGTTTTAATTTGGTTGAATCTTCTTCAATTGTATGGAGAAGCGGCCATCCCCTTCCTTCTTAAACGCAATATTCCATAGTCACAATCGCAGATATTTACAGATTTATTCCTATGTGTATCGAGCCGTAAGCGCAGTTAGTATGACTCGGTATAAACCCGTATGTACGACTTGGCTAGTACCTCGTCGCTAGTACTGAAAATAAAATTCGTAGATGCAGGATTTTTTTATACTGCTTCTTAGCGCCATCTATCGCCCTAGCAGGAAACTCGGGGATTAAGCTGTGGGCTCACGTGAGGCAAATAGCGAAATAGGGGAGAACTGGAATTGTAATGTGATGCTCAACATGCAATGAGAAATATTTATTTAAACTTTATTGCACAAAATATTTACAACAATATACAAATGGCGGACTTAATGCCAAATGGCATTTTGTACCAGTCAACCATAGGGCCAATCAGAGATACTAACCTAGAGTTGGTGCAGAGAAAAAAAAATTGAATGAATAAAAAAAGCAAACCATAGTTATAAACTACATAAATAAATAATAACAATAAACTACCACATATTTATAGAATACATACTATGGATGATACAAATGATGGATATTATTCGAGCTCTTGTTTTAGCAAATAATGCTTACGTAACATCCGCTTGAAAGAAAACTTACTTGGAGCTTGAAATAAAGCTTACTTACTTTACTTTCAAATATATATTTATAATCCAAGTATTACTTAATATTAGTACAACTGAAGGCAAGTTGAACAAAATATACTACCACTAGGAAATTCAAACTTCTCTTAAATCCTAAGAAAAAGTATTAACAAATAGGTATGTAATTCAATGGAAATTAAAACACATGCACCGTGTACAGCGTGTGCTATCAATCAAAATCGTTACAGACTTATCTTGGTGTAACTCTATCTAAGTACCTATTTATTTTCCTATTTCTATTTTTAAAGTCATATTATAATAATAACAACATCAACATCTCACTATTAATAGTGGTCGGTAGCTTCGGAGGTGATAAATTTACTCAACACAAATTACCTTTCTAATTTCAATTATCCTGTCTGGTGAGTGTTTGTTTAAATAACAAATTTAAATTGGCTGCTTTCAATAAGTGGGCAAGCGGACGCGTCTCGCCGCGTACTCGGCGTCCCGCAGCGCAGCCCTAAACATACACACTCAGACCGCGGGGCGCCCCTTCACTAATAACACCGTCTTTCCCTTTGTCATGCCTTATTTCATCCGAACATCTCTTGTTTTTCAACTCCGTTTTTTTACCACCGAACAACAACAAAACGAGTATCTGATGATACTAATCCCTCACTCTCATTGTCTTTTGGCAGTTTCGAGGAATAAAATATGTTGAGCCCTGCGACGTGATATCTGAACGTCATAGTTATAAATGGCGTCGCTTAAAATATTTTAATACCCTCTACATCACGGCAATATTAATTTAGTACGGTTGAGTTGAGCAGTCCGTGCCACCGCTTCGGAATTTTAAATGACGGATTACCGACCGACGAGATCGAGAGATAATAACTCGAGATCTTGTAGATTCTATCACTGCGTGCCCTTTGCTCCCCTCCTCTCTCCTCTGGTCCCCCTAACTATGCAACGTACTTATTTAATTAATTATCTTTAATGTTTGACAGGAAAATTACTGGCCGCTCTAATAATGTAATTTAAAATAGGTCTCCTTACTAGGGTCGCGGTGAAGGTCACTAACAGTTATTAAGTAATTATTAATTGTGTGTATTAACAAAACAAATGCTCTAAGGGGATGTAGTCATAAGACTAATCCTAGAACTATTAATAAAAAACATTGCGAAATGTTAACGTCGTGGTAAGATATTATCATAAAAAGTAGATTCACGCTGTAATTAACAAGTTATACATGTTAGCTTCTAGTCAAGCATTTAACATTTATAATATTACGTAAATAAGATGCATGTATAGTTAAAACGGGGTACTAATGGTAATTTAAAAATATTATTTTATAGCGCGTTACATTTACGTTTTCGCTTTAAGTAAAGGTTAACTGGGAGCGAATGTTTAATTATTATTCTGCATTTTGTAAATAGTGATAAGTTTTATCTACTGTCCACTCAACAAGGTTAAATGCGAATTGGATGATGTGGTAACGGCTTTACTTTAATTACTTTGCTGTGACATTACCATGGTTACGGTTGTGATGACACTGTTTATCTGTTTAATTTAGTATAATGCCAATATACGGAATGTGAACATTTATATCAGTAGATTAAATAATAATGGTTCGAATAACGGTGGAAATGGTTCGCGGAAAGGCAGAACACCATGACCGGCTCCTGGCGCCGCTGGAGGAGATTGCCCTCCACCAAGAGAACATAGAGAAGATAGAGTACATCCAGGACTGGTGCCCCAAGCTTAAGATCTTGCTCATGCAGAACAACCTCATCGCCAAGATAGAAAACTTGAACAAACTCAAACACCTCAACTACCTCAACTTAGCTCTCAACAACATAGAAATCATAGAAAATCTGGAGAGATGCGAATCATTAGAAAAACTTGACTTAACACTCAACTTCATCGGCGAAATTGTCAGTGTTGAAAGCCTTACAGGCTTATATAATCTTCAGAACTTATATCTTACTGGAAATCCCTGCACTGACTATGATAACTATCGGGACTTCGTAATCGGAACTCTACCTCAGCTTAGCTACCTTGACGGAGTTGAAATAGAACGGTCAGACCGCATTAAAGCCTTGCAAAATCTACCAGTAATAAGACAAGATATATTGTTTGAACAAAACGAATATAGACACCGGCGTAGAAAGCAAAAAGCTCGACTAGAACACGAAATAAAAGACAAATGGGAAAATGAGTACAAAGATATGGATCCAGAAGAGAGAAATAAGAAATTTTACGCAGAAAAATGTGAGCATTCCCCTGAGGTCCGCTATGAGATGGAGCATATGCGGCAACTGAAGCTGAAAAGTTATGAAACTGAAAAGAAACCGGAGGAAAAAAGGCAGTACAAATTCTTTGCTCCCGACGGAAGGCCATTCAACATAAATCAAGCTAAAATACCGTTCGTATTCTCCGATTCTGACCCTGAAAAATATGTGTTAGATTTAGCTGTGTACAAACACTTAGATACCAGTTTAATTGAGGTGGATGTCCAGCCAAATTATGTCCGAGCAACGATTAAAGGAAAGTTATTTCAGCTCCATCTACCGACAGAGGTGAGCACTACTAACTCAACGGCACAACGCTCGCAGATAACTGGCCACCTCGTCGTAACTATGCCACGATTAAATGTAGACATAAAAACACAGATGGCGCAGAAAAAGGCAGTTACAAAAAAGGCCAAATTATACACGGAGCATCACGTAACCGACTGCCGCGAGAGTTCAGGTCAGTCGAAGAGAGAATTTCTTGAAATAGGCCCCTCTGATAAGGTTCTAGATCTGTCTAAAATGACTTTACAAAAGAAAGCACCAGATTATATCGATCCGAGACTAAAACGGAAGCTAAAAGATCCTTCACCAGATTTCATCGATAATCCAGAGGTTCCTGATCTTATCTAATTTAGTTTAATGCTTAATTATATCGTTTCTGTATTGTTAAATTATTTAGGAGAGTGCGTTTCCAGAGATGTGCGAGAATGTGTAGCAGTGTGGATATATTTCTTATAAGAATATATCCTACTACTACCTCAGCGCAACTTTAGTGGACAATATTCTATTGGTTCTTAACAAACACATCCCTCGCACGCTACGCATCCTCACATATCTCTGGTGGAAACGCAGCGTTTGGATAGCTAAAACTAGTCGAACACAGGAAAATAAGCCGAACCTAATATAGAAACCTCTCTCAGTAATAAAACTCATTACTTATTAATTGAAAATACTTTAATGTTCCAGCTTTCTGAGTTCGATTGATTTTACAATTAAAATATACCGGTTTGCTCGTAGTTGTATTTATTATTAATAAAAATATTTATTTTACTTACTACTTATTCTCTTAATAACCTAATGTTAACTGAGGAAAACATTTCATAAATAATACTTACAAGTATATTAGGTTTGACTTATATTACAAGTTATGCTATTAAGTAAAACTATAATAAGTTGTACAGTCAGCAACAAAAGTAGCTTCGCGGAGAAGCATTCAAATGATTTCTTTTTCATTTGGGAATTACGTTTGCTTGGCTTCTTTCCGCTCCTGACTGGTAGAACTATAACACATTTAAAGCTTTTTACTAGGCACCGAAGATAAAAACTCAAAGACATATGAATTTATAGTGTTTGTTTACTTACTTAAGAGTCCGCAGCAAGCTCACCCGAATTTACCTTCCCATACAAAGGGAGTTTCGTTCTCATTTTAAAACTACGTGTAGGATTGTAATAAAACTTTGCACATAGATACGACTGAGGTATATACATGCCTGTAATTATTTTATATAGCTCCAGCTTATAAAACAAACGAAATAGAGCAAAATCAAGTTTTGTATGAAAAACTTAAATATATTATCTAATGCTACATAAACTAGTTACAGGCATAGATTGTATAACTTACCCCATTGTAAGTACAAATGTTCATAGCAATCTATCTAGTCGTTTTTAAATGAGAGCGTAACTACGTTTGTTTGGAAAACCGAGCTTGCTGCGGACTCAACTGTCATATCATAAATATCATAATATTTTGTATTAGGTACTGTACTACTCTGGCAAGCTAACTTTGTAAGTAAAAGAAGGCCTGAAATTTTTAAATTAGTATGGAGAAAGATCCCGCGCGCCTAAATTTATCAAATTTGCCGCCTTTTTCTACTGATAAAGCTAACTTGCCAGAGTAGCCCTTGCTCCGCACATACGCTCCCCTTAATACATCACCTGGAGCCGCAGTTCATGCGGAGACCGCTATCGGTAAATTATATTTGACAGATAATTGATGCCTGTTGGAAACGACCTTTATTCATACTCTGACACTTACATATTCTATTCTCTCACTTTTAGTTTTCGCATCCGTCAAGAAGTTATTGTACTACATTCAGATTGACCTATGTACAGTCAGTCAAATAGATAGTGACGGACAAAGTGGCCAAATATATCGGAACACACCATTGTTACCTTAGCGATAAGGATACTTAGCAAATGTATTCGACCACTTTGGCCAAACACATTGGAACATACTAATGTACACAGTTACACGTGCATAATACTTTGTTATTCGCAAGTTCTTTCAATGGCACAGTAGGATCCTAAAGTTAGCTTATAATCCGTTTGTTTCCGAGTATCCGTTGGTCTCCGGCGGCGCGACCATGAGGATGAGGAAGCCGTCGATGTCGTGTATCTCCTTCGAGGTGAACTTCGCTGAGATCTGGTGCCGCCCAGCCCACGGCGGCGTCAGCTTGAACTGCGCGGTCGCGAACTCACCGGGGGGCACGTTCTGTAAGTTATTATCAACATTTTATTAATTCAGTCCTATAAAAAGGTAAACCGATGATCTGGCCGCTTAGCATGACTTGCGATGTCGCGGCAACTCTATTTATATCAAACGCGGCAAGTAGAATAGAATAGAATAGAATAGAATAGAATAGAATAGAATAGTTTATTGCATATCACATTACAAGCATGGATGGAATGGAACATATAGGTATACATGTGACACCCTGTAAGGGCACAGCAATATAAGAGGGCTACAGTAGGTGATTAAATTACAATTATTTCGCACATCATTAAAATAATATTACACATACATTCACGCATGATCATTTGATTGTATTATTTATTACATTATTTCCTTACATAAACGAGGCACGGTAATATTTTCAACTGACTTTATCAAAATATTCATTAAGATTATAAAAACATCCATTAATTAAAAACAGCTTCAGTTGTTTTTTAAATTGACCTACATTGTCCAGATCTTTGATAGAGATTGGGAGGTGGTTGTAGATTTTCATAGCCATATAATGTGGGCTACTTGTGACAAGTTTTAATTTTGAAAAACCGGCCAAGAGCATGTCGGGCCACGCTCAGTGTAGGGTTCCGTAGTTACTCTTCCGTCACAATAAGCTAAACTGGAGCTTATAGTATAGTAAATTGTTAACCAAGGGATGAAACGGTACCTTTCACGCGAGTTAAACAACTAGGCAAATTTGCATAATCAGTACCTAATTAAAGTCTTTTTACTATGAAGGGGAAACTTTTTGCGATAACTCAAAAACAGCTAAACTGATCATGTCCGCTATAGTTTTCATTTAAAATCTTTCTTAAGTTCTACTTCCACGATTTTTTTCATATTTTTTGGACCTATGGTTCAAAAGTTAGAGGGGGGGGGGGACACATTGTTTTTTTCTTTCGGAGCGATTATCTCCGAATATATTCACTTTATAAAAAAATGTTTGTTGAAAACCCCTATTAGTTTTGAAAGCCCTTTCCAACGATACCCCACACTGTAGGGTTGAAGCAGAAAAAAAAATCACCCCCTCTTTACGTGTAGGGGAGGTACCCTCAAAAAAATTAAATTTTTAGATTTTATTGTACGACTTTGTCGGCTTTATTGATTTATATATCCATGCCGAATTTCAGCTTTCTAGCACTAACGACCACGGAGCAAAGCCTCGGACAGACAGACAGACAGACAGACAGACGGACATGGCGAAACTACAAGGGTTCCTAGTTGACTACGGAACCCTAAAAAGGCACTTTTAGTTGATTTAGGTTGCGATTATTTCTTTTGATTTCAGTTGTATCTTTGAATGAATATAAGTTTAAATGTTTCCTAACGAATTTACATGATTCGAATATGTACATAGACGCAACGTCAGTATTTCATGTTTAATAAAATAAGGTTTACACGACTCCATTTGATCAATGTTTACTAGACTCCATTTGAAGTATGGAGTCGCGCGCGACAACGAGTCATATATGGTCATTCATAGGTTGTTATGAAGATCTTTTGTCAAAAATGGACATCTTTTCGCTGAGATTATGATGACGATATTAATTTCAGTTAGAATAATAATAATCGGTTGTTGTTGACCGTGACGGTGTTAGGTAAAATTTAAATCCGTTCCTCGTTTAAACCATCCCATACAGATATCGCTCTATTTAGTTAACATGGTGCCAAATATTTGTTTGGTTTTATTACGAAAACATTATCGGTCGTCTGTTTCGTAATAAAACGTTTTGTATGTACTTTGTTTATTAAATAAGTAACGAGAAAAACATTAACGACCCTTATCCTATTTGGAACATAAGTTACCTCATCCAGAGAAATCTTGAGCTGCTCATCCAATCCCGGGCCCTGGATGTAGAATTTTCCATTCTTCAGCGGTATGGGCAGCGGGTTCTCAAGCTTGACTGTAACAGTGAATTCTTTGTGCGACACCGGCTTGCCTTCCACGGTGATCTTGATGTCAGGGTTGCGGACCCTAAAGTCGTCCTGCGCGAAGTAGTCGAAGTTCTTGTCCACTATTGAGGCGAGGCAGGCGATGTTGAAGGATGCCTGAAAGATGTGATTGTACCTTTGTAAAAACTCATCTTTGGGGGTTTAGAGATTTGAGCAAGAATTCCTTTAAAATAACTGCATTTAATTGAATCATCGCGCAGGCTACTAGTTTTCTGAGAGAATCTTATCTAGATCAATACTAAATCCAAGTTCTAACACGATACCAAAATCAGATTGCATTCGTAGTTTAATCATTAATTTGCGTATCTCTTTGCATAAGCATAATTTGTGGAATATTTTAGTCATTTCTAATAATTACTCCCGTCTGATGACTGCAGCCACCTTTAGTTCCGTCGTAAATTTCATTACCGTGTTATGTAAGTATGTATTTAATACTCTTTAACACATCTTCATCTCCATCGCTGTCTAATGAGAATACATCTCATGAGAATCTTCACATATATAATCTTCAAGTCGCTTGTAATTCTCATCGAAGCTAACCACACATGGCGACTTTTCTTGGCCTCGAGTGCTAATAGTGTCGTGTCAAACTCCTATCGCTATTTATCGCGACTTGCCTTAGTACTCTACTCTTTGTCACATCTCTCTCACTCACCTGATCTACGAGTCGCTTGTAGTACTCGTCGAAGGTGACCAACATGGTGACCTGCTCCTTAGCCTCGGGTGCGAGCGTCGTGTCGAACTCCTGTCGTTTGACGGACTCGCCAGACTTGCCCGTGTACGTCACGGTGTCTACCCGCAGCACGCCTTTCACTTGGTGCTTGTTCTCTAACGAACGGTTGTTCATGTGTAGGATCTGAAATACAATAAACGCAAGTTACAGTTACACCCCAACACGTAAGTACTGTAGTTTTTTTTCCATTTTGTCCTTCTGACAACGGGATTTCAAAATTTGCCAGCTTAAATTGAACTGTGTCAAATTGACAAAAAGTCCAAACTTAATTAAGGCCTATGTATTACGTGCAGGACGCGGAGGTTAAAGCAGCCTTATAGGTTGTGAATCTGTGGTGCATCTCAGGAATCAAGTTATTTTACAGAGTTATACAGATTCCAGCTGAATGTGACCCATTTAGGTACCCTGTCTCATCCTGGATTCACCTCAGGTTAACGTAAGAATAAGTTAGTAGAACCTTGTAGGTGAGGGACTAAGCATGTTCCATCTTAGATGAAGTAGGTACGCCACCTTAGATAGGTCCACATATGTATGCATGGGTTTTACATCAGGTTAAAATCAGAGTCATAGGGGTAATAGTAACTGTATGAGACATAGACAAAGTACTCACGACACTAAAGTTCTGTCCGATCTTGATATCATCTCTCAGCTCGAAGTCAAACACCACATCGTTGAAGGCATCGTTGAGGTAGTATCGTGCAAAAATATTGGATGACCGACGCAGAGCTTTTTCCATCGTCGCGCGCTCCTCCCACGTGCGCTCCGGATATTTGTACGAGTCAGTTATGTCCTGCAAATCGACCATATCCTTAGAATTTCCAGTCGCCATTTATGGACTTTTTGTCTTTGCTATCAAGTATAGTTTACGAATAGTTAATAAAATGTGCCCATATTGGTGTAGAGCTGTGTTAAGAGTAAAGAATAGATCAGGTTGAAACCTTTAACAACAATAGCGCCTACTCGTATTTTCAAGGCAATCACCATATTAATTATAACATCGATTGGCCAAAACAGGGCGTGATGGAGCTTACCTCTCGTTCCATCTTTCCAATGGCTTTGGTGGATATATTCTGTCCAACAGAAGTGGTGTCCCGAGCCAGTAGCTTGAGAGGCTGGATTTCGCCGGAATATTTCCATAATACCTGTAAAACAACATACAATTACTAAAAGTAGGCCCCGAGGTGACCTTTCGTAATTGGCTAAAAGATAGCGTTTTATATGCGCAGCTGTGGCTCTACGCTCGTATGAAACGACGCTTTATGGCCAAGTCGTTGGTATGAATGTAAAAATAAGCCTTATTCATTTCTTGTAATGTAGGCAAATACTCGAGTAAGAAGTAATTCGATATCTTTGGTTTCACAATAAGTATGTACTTCCTTTAATAATTTAATGGATCTTAGTGATATGGAAATACCTAATTTTTGCAATGCAAATATTATAGGCACGCAGTTAACAAGCTAATACATAGTCAAACGAAATCTACTTATTGCTTTGAATTTTAAAACTATTTAATCCGATACTACCAATATGTACCCTCAGTATTAATTTATACGTAAGCCGCCCGTCAGCCTTCTAAGGTACTCAATGAGAACGAGAGTAGTTTAGTTAATATTGACGTCAGCTAACCTTATCAGCATTGACTTGCGCGAAAACGTATCCCGCGTCGTACGGTTTCTGAATGTCAGCGTCGCGAACCGCGCGTATTGACGCCGGGCCGCAGCGGAAGAGGTCCTCTGACATTTCTTGTGGCGTCGAGTCGATGGCTTGCCAGCCGCCGTACTCGGGACCTAGGTCTGGCCTCTCCATCCATACCTGGAAATATTTAATAAATACAGCCATCATCTAAGTAAACACTAAATAAAGTCATCTTTGGTTGCTGTAGATTCTTATAATTATCAATTCCACCAAATTTAGGCAAACAGGCTGTATCATAATAATTAATTGAGCACCAAGGCTGATGACGAATCGGTCAAACTTTATTGCGTCACAGCTGACGCGTAATTTATATTTACATTGAACGAGGATGATTCAAAGTGGGCGCATTGAACGGTGACCCCTTTCGCATTCCAGTGAAGGAACAGATTGGGAAATACCGTAAGCCCGTAGGAAGATGTTTTAAAAGCAAGAATATTCTTTTACATACAGATTTTGATTTACTAGTAAATGTTGAATGGTTCCGAATAAATACGAACTCTAGACTCTGACAACACTTAGTTTGCACAGACCTGCTGAAACTATTAAAACTTGGCAGGCGACTTGGCGTGGACTTTTGAAGGACGTCAGAGACGTAGGATACCTACGTGTGCTTTCATACTTGAATTCCTTGAATTGCTTTCCACTCTCACTCCTGACTCCACGGTGACTGTAACGCTGGCTTGGCAAATAAAGAAATTAAGAAAGACAGAGATGCAAATCACTTTTCGATCCCATGCAGTACCTCGTTCCAAACATGGTAGTTCCAGACAGAGTCCTGCGTGAAGTGCTCGAGCGTGTTACCGTCCTCGTCCTTGATGATGTCGACGGTGAGGCTGCCCTGACTGTCGTGCGCCGCGTCATACCCAGTCACTGGCCGGCAGGGAATACCCAGCGCTCTGCAAACTGAACACAGGGTTAATACGGGTTGAGATAATAGGCCTTAACGTTGTAAATTAATAATGCAAGACACATCGTCAAGCATCATGCCGATCGCAACGTTAAAGAACTACAATATATTTAATATAACTTAATTATAAACGACGACCTGTCTGGCCTAGTGGGTAGTGACCCTGCCCTATGTGATGTGATGGCCCTAAGTACGCTAGTACTCTTTATTATACTGTGCCCTCGGTTCAAATCCTGGTAAGGGCATTTATTTGTGAATATTTGGTTCTGAGTCATGTGTTTTCTATGTATTTAAGTATTTATATAATATTGTATCGTTGACTAAGTACCCACAACACAAGTCTTATACCGTGGGACACAAAAAATGTCCTATAATATTTATTTATTATTTATTTAATTATTTATAATGGTTGCAATCGCAACCCTCAGGTGGCTAAAATGTAGTATTTGGTTTATCTCATTTACCATTATTTGAGTGCCGAGGTGTCAACATGTGTGCTTATTCTGTTTTAGTCAACCGAAGAAGGTGATTAAATTGGCTAAGAACGTTCTAATTTACCAACTTACTTGTGGTTAAAACACCTGCGTAAACCCAGCATTGCGCGTATTTGACGGGTTTTTTCTTGGTGTAATACTTCTGTAGGATAGCGAGGGAGCCAACCCACTTGACTGGGTGTGTCCCTCCGTCGTAGTCGCTGAGCTCGGTGCCCCAGTTGCCCATCAGCACACCGTTGTCGTCCTGCACGTTTATGGCGGCGGACAACGCCCGCACCGTCCGAATGGGGTCGCTTCGGGCGCGACCTTTCACCTGAAGTTTAAGAAAGATTGTATGTTTAGGTGAGAGAGTACGATATGATGAATGAAATTAACATCTTCCATTACTATAGCCGTTATTAAACCTTGCCTGCGAAACTGGTGACCTTATTTTCGAATCCTGGAAAGGCATATTTGTATGCTGTTGAGCGCAAATGGGTACCTATAGGTATTTGTTCTTTAGTTATGGATATATATTTTATAGGACTAAGCCATTTTGTGTGAAACTGTGAAATGTTGCCCAAATATTAATTCATTTATTTGTCATGTAAGAAATAAGAACTCCGTCTTTATTCAGAGGTCTTTGATTATTGTCGGTCAAGAAATACGAGTACCTAATTTATAGATTTTTGATGCGTAACTTCAGATTATTAAAAAAAACTAAGCATTATTTTTTCCTGTGAATCTTCCTTAACATTTCCTAGCAATAATAAATGAATAGTGCAGGTACTTAGATACTTAGTATTTCTACAATGACTCGACAAATGATTATTCTAATATGATCATACGCTGAACTAATCAAAGAGGTCGCTTCGTCTCACCTCTTAAATGAAACTTGCTGATTGACCTTAAGCATTACATACAAACGTCTAATCAATTAGGTTAGGTATATTTGCCAATTTGTGAATGGTCACTTTCTATTTTTAGAATTTGCAAATTTAGGTATATACCTGGTAAAGCTAACCAGTTTCAAGCTTACCTTTCCGATTTCTCTGACTAGATAAAGCGCGCAGTCCAGAATATCTTTCTCGTACTGAGCGTAATTCCATGGCGTTGGCTTTATTCTGTTGTAAACGCCTCGATACATTAGACCACCATCTTCTTGAATATATTCTTCACGATGACTATGTCCTAGATAATATAGAATAAGAATTGCATAAGCATTATATAACAACGTGGAATCAAGCAAATGTGTCGAAATGGCTCAAACTACAAGAAAGGATATAAGTATACGTGTATTATAGATTAATATGAGGATTGCTGACAAAAAATTCAAGGGCAATGATTGAAGAGAATGAAGAAATGATTGTTAAACTAACCTGGCATATAAACCTGATCATTTAAGCACCAAGGATTAAATAGCACATAAATAGGCTGTGGGTGCGTATAGCTTAGGGACCCTCCAGTCTTGAGCTTGGTGTCAATATCGAGTCTCCAAGCAGCGACGATGCAGTTTGCTGAAGCCGTGATGGCGACCATCAGGTGGGAGTCCATTTGTCCTTCGTACACGGCCGTCCAGGATCCGGGCATCTCTGATCCTTTGTCCAGCAGTGGAACTGCAGCTGATGTGTCGTCTGATGGTCCGCGTTTCTCCACATCTGTGTATATTCAATATCATTAAGCGAATAAATAATGCGACGAATTATTATCCTGTTGCAAACTTGCATAGACATTTTATAAATGACTTCATTCATAAAAAGTCAATATAAAACATTCTACAACAACTTACACAATGCGCCAATCATCGTTTCATATAAATACCTATGTCATATTTTAAATAGGGTTAATGGGGTTCCAATATTACATGTATTTCAAAAGTACGTATTATTTCAATGTTTAGATGTTTATAAATTTCTTGATGTCATTAAAACAAAGTGTGGGAATATCTTAAACTAAACCTACACGTTCCCGTTCGTGTTGTAGCATAAACAACGCGAATATTAACAATAGCGTATGCGGTGTCGATGTCGATACCTACTAATTTTGAACATGGTATGCTGGACGATCTAAAGCGGTTTAAGTACTAACTGAAAATACTGAAATGGGTTAGATTCACGAAGATTGCTTCTAAAACGAAACACTTTCTGATCGTTGTTATATTCATTATTTCGCTTCGACACATAAAATATATTGACTAAATAAAACGTGGCGTCATAACAGATGCGATAAATGAATGATGAATGTTCCAAATTTATCCAGGATTGCGTCCAAGCGAAAAATAATATGTATTGGATTTGAATTTATTTCAGACCTTCGATTTTTTAGGGAATTTACGCAAGATAAAGTCGTTATAGGTACCTAAACATAAGAATGGGCCAGTTATATATACAAACATACAAAATAATGCAGCTACTTGCATAAATGATATCATCTAAGCCCACCCACTGCAATCCTTGCGTAGGATAAACTATGATAATCATGCAAGTAACAATCATTAGTGTTTGTTCATACCGGACACGTAGAAAATAAAGGACAACGCGTCCCTAGAGGCATCGTAGGGCCGGTTGAGCAGCAGGTCGAGTTTGAAGGCCTGTCCACGCCGCACCACGAGACAGCGGTCCACGGGTTTGGTCATCAGATTGAATTTGCTGGTGTGATGATTTTCCCCGTTGGAGTCGTTGCAGAAGTCGATGCCTTGGACGGCGAGCACGCCTAATCTGGCGCCATCAGTCACATCTGAAACAATATTGCAAATTATTATCGTTCTTTGGCGGCAAGCCAATGTTTTAAGACGTTTTAATCTTTTTTATGAGAATACATCTAATTTTAAATAGTAATTCACTGTCATATTTATGGAAAATTTTGTTTATTTCTAATAATTAGTTTCCTATAAAAAGACAAAATAACAACAGTAGAAAAAGTCCCAAAAAACACAACAATTAAAACAAAACGAAATCAACAGCCAGCGTTATACAGAATGTAACAAAAATAGTCGGGATCCGTTTAAGGGCATAATCGGTATTGTGTTCGGATTAGGAAAAAGTAGAAGAAAAACATTTTAGGTACGGAAAAAAAAAAATCTATTAAAAAATTATCTCGACAAAAAAAATCTTCTACTTTTTCATAATCAGAACACGATACCGAATATTACACGGATTCCCATTATTTTGTTCTATTTTATGAAAAAAAAAGCAACCGAAATACCTGGCTGAAATGGTACGATAATATATTTACGCCGCCTTCCAAACCGTGACCTCCACCAATTTTTGAAATACTCCATTATTACTTGAAATAAGAAATATAATTTCCAAAACTCCGTTAATTTATACAGTAGTCATCACTAGAGTTCAGTTGATGTGTGTTCGCCGAAATTCGAACCGGCACTTGCTAATTGTTACCACAAACGTGCGGTTCTTTTGGCATTCTGCTGTGCACTGTTCTTGGCGTGGGATTATATCTCGCCAGAACGTATATGTATCTAACTGGCCAGATGATGTCATAGTCACATAGTCAACAAACGCGAAAAGCTTCCCGACACCCGGAAACAAAAAAACCATTGACATTAACCAAGGTCCGGTGCATGTTACTCACAACTCAATCTTATTCTGCGACAGCAGATCTGTCCAAACATATATGGATGACCTCATGAGAATGACAATTCATAGTAAATCATGATAATTAGAACATAAACTAAACTGAATCATATCGTCCTTACAAGGGCCCGCACAAGAACATACTGACTTCGTATGAAGAACATACATAGAGTGAAATGAATTAGGTGCAGCAGTTTGTTGACAGGTATCCTACATACCTTATTATTTTATGTAAGTACAAATGCATTTTTTTTAATACTACGTCGGTGGCAAACAAGCATACGGCCCGCCTGATGGTAAGCAGTCTCCGTAGCCTATGTACGCCTGCAACTCCAGAGGAGTCACATGCGCGTTGCCGCACCTAGCATTCCCATTTAGCATTTCGTTGAGCTTATACTTGTACTTGTTCGTTGGTTTATACTTGTAGGTATTCTTATACTCGTATGTATCTAGCGGTTTTTAAGTTGTTACGTAAAGTCGGAATAATACAGATACCTAACTCTTTTAATTTGCTCTATTATCATTCCTAAGTAACGTATACAGCAATAACTTTATTTTATAATCTATAAGAGTCGTTTAACTATTGTGCATGGTAAATTATGGATTAAATATTTCATATTTTTTATAATTCTATTAGTTCCAACAACTTACAAGTACATACCTATATTATATCATATCATATCATTTATTCAGTAATAGTCATACATTGTCACTTACCTACCTACCTATACAGGATGATTCAGGAGACGTGAGCAGGATCAAGCCTGCATATTCAGTAAATTTTCAGCAACTGTTTCGTACCAGTATGTGTGAGATTAACGTTAATTTAATTTTTACTGTTAAAAAAAAAGAGTTTTATTTTATTTACGATATTTATGGTCACCCTCTTTGTTTTATCCATAATAAGTGACAAATTGAATGACATCGGAGTGTGGTTACTTTTATAAAATCGTATCTCACTCAAGTGTGACATTTTATTTTCTTCATAATCAAAGTGCTGTCATAACGGATAAAAAGGTTTTATGTTTGTTAATTATGTGTTGTAGGGTATCCATGATTGTAGACAATCAAATTTGCCCTTAACAAAACGTTAAATAACAGATAAAAAGCGTGATTGTTTTACTTAAATATGATGGTGAACGATTCATTAACATTTACTGATTGTGTAGGCTTAGTCCAGCTCACGTCTCATGAATCACCCTGTATATACTATACCTACCTACTTAAGGAAGTGGCGCAGGTTCAGCGACAGTAAAATTGCGTTTATTAAAGTTGACTGTACCTACCTAATTTTGTTTGGTAAAATTGATCAAATCTTAAGATGATTTGATTATGGTATTGAATTATGGATAAAGGTAAGATATTCTTTGTTTATTTTCGATTTTTCGATTGATAGCAGAGTTACACCGAAACCTAAAGCTTTTCACGTCTTTATTCGACATGCACGCAAAATCATATTTATAACTAATGCAGTATCATTATTTAGTACCTCTAAAAACATTTCAACTTTATATGATAATTTAGAGTCAACAGTATAATGTTAACTTCAAAGTATATATCATTCAACTTGCTTAGTCTAAGCATCGCCAAAACTTAAAAGAAATTAACTAACATATTAGTATTTTTATGACGATACATGTTCCTATTTGGTCTTAATTACCGTCGTGGGTGAATCGTACTGGGACAGGTTGCCTTGAAATAATAAGCGTTTAATAGGATTTCCCACACACGAGCTGGCTGGCATCCGCGTGGGCCCGCTCAAAAGGAACCATAGTCGGACAAGATGCTAGATGCGCATTGATAACATTATTGTGCTTCTTTTATAGGTATATTATATGCAAAAATGCTGCCAGCAACCAAAGTGACGCCTATTTTATTTTTGTATTCCTCGAACTTGAAGTGAGGGAATATTCCTTAATTTTAAGGGTCAATTTCATACTAGAGTCTGTGCGGAAAGAGAAGAGTCATGGAATGTATGGGGCCCAATAATTTCCGAACAGATTCTGTGTGAAAATAATAACACATGTTAGTACCTGTATGACCTGTATTTAGTCTTAAGGTAATTGATTCAATTGTGTTATGAATATTATCATAGGAATAAATTGTATACTTAGTATTGCATTTTTAACCGACTTCAAGATTTCAAAAGGAGGAGGTTATCAATTCGGGTGCATTTTTTTTTTAATGTTTGTTACTTCAGAACTCCGTCATTTCTGGACCGATTACGATTTTTTTTATTCAATCTATATATATACAGATTGGTCCCGTTTTTCCACTCCCATCCCATACCCTGTTTTGATGATGGGATCCATGAGGAATCGAGGGAACTCTTCAAATGTGAAAGGCATACATATAGGAATTTTTATATTTTCATCACCAAATCAAGCAAGCATTTAAAAAGTGACATTTGGTGAAGTGGAACTGCTGATGCTGATCAGAATGGAACTCTTCACCGACGCATGGTTCCTGCTTGGCGACTTGTCATCCTCTTTATGTTTGTTAAGCAAATTAGGTATTCAAGATACATTTTTGCCAAGCTCGAGATCTGATGGTAGAATCTATTAGGAATCGAAAAAAAAACTCCTCAAATGTTAAAGGCATAAGTACATATAGTGATATGTGTAATTTCTTTTACAAATCAAGCATTTACATTTAAAAAAGTGACATTTGATTAAGTGGGACTGCTGATGATGATCAGAATAGAACTCTTCAACGACGCATAGTCACGATTGGCAATTTAGCCTCTTCGCTGTGTTTGTTAAGTAAATTCGATTTTTAAGACAGTTTTTAATATAATGTAATAATTTTTCTTTCACCGGTCTCCCTCATTGAAGTCGGTTTTTTTTTCTTAAAAATTATATTGTACTTATTTCATACACATATCACTTTATAGCATACGCCAACACACTTCACGGAATTTAAATAAAAACTGTTTATTTTTCGTAACACAATGGAATCGATTATCTTAAGAGTAGGTAAGACTAATCGCATTGCAGAGGAAAGACGACGGCCGTTTCTCCATACAAACGTAGTCCCCATTTTCCTCTCTGGATATGGATATTATAGAAAATATTTTTACATGATTTGATATATATTAACCTATTAATAGCTAACTAACCTATTAATAGCTATATGAATGTCCCTACGTTTGACTTTTTTCGATTTTAGATTATTTTAAAAATTAGTAGCGAAATACATATATTTCTTTTTAAATTCTCATTACTTTTATAATAATTGAAAATTCCAAATAAATCTGGCTTAGGTGTGGTTGATATACAACAAATTGTGTCAAAATATTTTCATAATGTTAATATCCAGAGAGGGAAATGAGGACTTGTATGAAAAGGCGATTTCGCGCGGGTCCTCCACTTTCGTCTTAAAGATCTACAGATCCTTATAGCTACTACATCAGAAGTAAATTGAAAAACATAAGTATGAGCTTATCCAAAAAATACAATAAGTATCAATTTTGATACTTAAGAGCAGATTGTACCACAAACTAAAACTCAGTATAAACATCGATTTGACATAAATATGAATCTTGTATGAATTTTAATGGGTAAAAGTCAGGTTGCAATCTTTGGTGCATTTTTACTAGATCGGAGTTCAGGGAATCAAAGATAAACATCGCCCATATAACCGCTCATGTATAGTCAAATTTTACGTGAACTATGCCTCGCCTATATAAATCGTCACTGCCAAGCGTGCCAGTAAGTCGGCGCAGCCACAGACAGCGTAGTTGGACTCTACCAATACAGAGGTGGAGGTGACACTTCCCTAGGTGGCATTTTTTACAGAATGTTTATATCTCCAAACCTATTTTTATTTTCTTTCGGGTTAAAGAAGGTTTTTGACAGTTTATTTTTAGAGCTTTCCCAAATTTCTCTAACGTTTCTAATATGACTGAAACATCGGTCTGGGTAGAAATGGCAGCAATGTAAACCGACAAGGGGCCCTTTGATAGTTCAATCATCTGCGACGAGCTCTTGTTTTCTTCTCACAAAATGTACGTTAATGTATGGTGCTTAAAATGAATACCTAGTATAAGTAAGTACGTAGGTATAATTATGTAAGTAGGTATGAATGGTCAGATATGTATCATTTAACTGGGTATAAAAAACATAATTTACTCGGAATTTACTGTCCTTTACCTTTGTGGAAGAATATTATTTAATTTATTGAGTAATCAGCGCATTCGTCATTATAGTTTATTAGCGTCGTAAATGTAAATTAAGACTTTGTTATTAACAACTTCACATAGCATGCAAACAATAAAATAGATGTTCCTTTGTTGTTAAACGAAATAAAACTTTTCATTTATCTTAGCCTTGATTTATGGTCTTTCATCTGAATCGTCCGTGACACATATATTAGTGGCCAAAATTAGTTAAGAATTAGATAATTTTATAACAATTTAAGATTTGAATAGCTGATATGAGATAAAAATACGTATATGTAGTATACATACATATCCTTATTTTATTATAGGTAACGTAGTGGCACCATTGACCGACAGGGAACCAGCAACCGACACTTCTATTTTTTATTCCATAATTCTCAGAAAATAAGGGTAGAAATTGGAACTCCCAATAGGTACCTTCGGCAATATTGTGCAGCTACTGCATAGTGTTGCTATATTAAGAATTCGGCTTTTCCCCTTATTTTCTTGGATAAAAAATAGGAGCGTTGGTAACTAGTTCCCTGTCAGTTAAGGGTGCCACTACGTTACCTACATATGTACCTAAATTGTGTTTTATTGTACGCGATATTTGCCTAAGCAAATTTGGGGTAATTAAATATTTTCGAATTGGTTATCTATTGAGCAAACTTTAATATCTAAAAGTAATAAGTAGACAGTAAAACAATTAATCATTGAGTATTTAATCGGCATCATAAGTAGTTAGTTCTAGATTTTAACTAGCAATTACTTATACATGCTTAACTAACTTCCTTGGTTAGCTCAACTATCCAAATCAAAGTCTGTGCGGTACTTCGCCTTAACTTCGTGTTAAACAAAGTATAACTCTGACTGTTTAAACTGATGATACTTGTATGTGCATGCGTTTCAATATTTTACTACCATTTTCGGTCCAATAATATTGGTTTACAAAAAACAAAAACACCGGGCGACACATGTTAAGCCAACATAGCATTGGTATTGTATGTGTATGGAGTTATGTGCTAAGATAAATAATACAAACTTGTTAACACAACTTGCGCAACTGGTGATTTCATTCATTCATTCGTTACTTATTGTTATATTTTTATTTGCTAGTATATTGTTAGTTCTTGGATGAATTCCTAAAGTCACCATTGAGTACATTGCGGCGGATGGTACATGCCTCATTCATGATAAAAGTAATAGGTACCTATATATTATGAGGGATTTGTATGTATGGTATGTATTATTTTAGCCTATAGAATGCATGGGCCCACCAGTCAATCGTACCGTGCCGAAGTTACATATCAAATACATAAATGTAACTAACTAATGCACGTGGTTTTTCCATTTGAATTGAATGAAACCAAGACAGTGTTGATTAGCTAGTCCTTTGTTGCATTTTAAATGTACCTAAATCAAAACCGCAGGTAAATCTTTGACACAAAACTGTTCTTTGTTTTACCAAGGATACATCGCGATGCCGATTCGAATTTGCAGATCAATGAAAATTTGATCTCATCTAAGCACTCGCCCATTACATGTTTCATGCATTTTCCTTGTACCTATCTCACTTATCTCTATCTCTATCTCTATGTAGTAAAAACAAAGTCTTTAGTCTTACTTAAATAATAATTGAGGACACGATTTGACACTACAATTTATAAATTATGACTTTATTATGTTTGAAAAATTATTTATGCTAAAAACGAAATTGAGTTTAGCGACAACCTTTTTAAAATTTATAAATGCTGGCTTTTACAGAAAAATAGTTAAAAAAATTACATGTAGGATTGGGAATTACATCCTATTGCTGCGTGGCTGGCCATCTTCGGCTTCGTCCTCGTCCGGTCCGGTGCATGTTCGCGACCGACATTCTTGCCGCTGCTGGCGTGGCCTGGCGAGTTGGCACCTCCATGTGGCACTCGATTGACGCTGTTTAGAGCCAGCCAGCTCTGCTTCCGATGATAATGATGGTGGGCCGGGATAACCCTGGAGCCTGGACACCTCTTGACACGCGCTTCTTAATTTATTTTCTTAAATGGGTTTCCAATTTTCTGACGTTGGTTGGTTCTTCTTAGATTGACTGGTTCTGACTGCGTGGATTGTTGCGTTGAAGGTGTGATTGATGTTCTGAGTTAATCTGAATGCGTTGGTTCTTCTCTTCTTTTGTAGTTTTAGTAGATTTTTTCTTCTTTCTTGAAAGTTAGTTCCTTAATAGTATCCTGGCAGGATCGCCATCAAATAACAAGAGTGTATCTTGTTATATATTGTTTGGAGCAGGGACGAGGAGTATGAAGAGAAGCAACTTATGTGTGATAGTATAAGAACGTATATTCTGTAAAAGCCTGCCTATATATACACGTTAGGTTGCGCTGACACAAGCAATATGCGTTTATGTCACAGTAACCCAGTGTGTTACTGCTAAATACTAAAAGTGTCTAATTGCCATATTACAAATAAGTAAGTCTTTTAAGTGAAAGCGAATGGCTAATTTTGGTATACTTACTAAGTATACCCAGTACATAATATTGGTGCACTGAGAACAATTCAGTAACAGATCGATACAGTTTTTTTTTTAGTTCGAATGTCGCTTTGCATTACATTTTGCAGTAAGGAAGCTGCACATTAGTAACAAAAAGGTATGGGTTATATTTATTATATTCTTATTACTCTGTGCTCCGCTATACTAACCTGCGCGTTTATTTGTAGAGTAACTTATCCAGAGAGCAGTGTGGTCTACTAGCGACATTTAATACAACTTTGATGAGGGGCATAACCTTGTGTAGAGCTTGAGTCTTTGTTATTGACTTGTCTCCCGTTAACATTCGTTAGCCAAATTGATAATACTGATAAATCTAATTAAAAGGTCATGATCAAGGCCAGAGTTGATAACCTTTATTATAGGTTTATCTCACAATTATTTAATTGTAATGTGTAAACTTCTTATTCCCGTAATTTATTCGTGCATTACCTGCTTCTAAAGTTTTCTGTTGTTTATATCTTGCTACCCTAAGGTTGTCAGGAAGATATCGCTCACAGCGATAAGACTGCCTGTTGCTGTCTTTAGTTACATTGTAAATGTTTTATTGAATTTTTAATTTGTGATGCAATAAAGTGTATTTACCTACTTACTTATCGCTCATACTTAAAGTAATAAAAGTTCTTGATATCTCTCAACACTAGCCATGTCCAAGTGACTGGAAAATAAAGGACGTAGCTCGAGAAGGCCTCCAACAAGGTGGACAGATCATCTGGTATAGATTGCAGGGAATCATTGATTAAGGCTGCCCTTAACTGAATTAATGGAAATCCTTAATGCTTGTGTTCAGAGGTAGCCTTTTGTCAGCTGATATGACTTGGTAAATCACGTCAGTATATCTACGGCACTAGGCCGGCCGCTGTTACGGCCGACCGTAGGACGCGCGCGCCCGCAGTGCGCACGCCGGATCACCTTGACTGCGCGCGCGCACCTTAAAGCGACAAGTCATCAAACATTCCTCGAATTCACAGAACGAGTTGTATTCGATTTAAAAAATCTCAACTTAATTGTTACTTTGACGTTACTTGCATTGCAGTGCATCTTGCGCGCGACTGTAAACGAGTATTACTACGAACGCCGCACGCACGTAAAAGGCGCACTTTGAGTAATGTCATATCAATATCTAATCAAATTGCGATTTTTATTGTTAGAATGCGGCTCGAGGCCATAAATTAAAGAATGCTCGATACAAGATGTATTAGATTACGCGCTAAAAAAGTAGCTTCAACATGTTGTAGCAACATTAGAAAAATGTAAAGACATGTTCCTCTTACTGCTTCTTACATGAACGGTTGCCTTTGATAAGAATAATTTTATTATATTAACTAAGCAATCGATTGTCATGATTATCTAGTCATATGAACTCGTCAGTATTCTAAATAATTGACCATAATATGTATAGGTACGCAGGTTGGTGTTGCATACCTAATATGTAGGTAATATGATAATAGAAGCGATTTATTACCGTACGCCTAAAATAAACACTACTTTAAGAAACAAACAAGTTTAATCCATATTAATAAGATAACTGCAGATCTATTCGTAACAAGTTTTCCTACTATCTTCTAGTAAGAAAAGTGATGTTTATTTTGGGATTTTAATCGGGATATGTATTTCAAGCGGAGCGGCATCCGGCCGAATGTGAGTGTTCCAATTTGTGGTGATGGCGATACCAGATTTCATTGCTTTCTGACTGAAACAGCTTTCTATTTTGGCTCAAAAAACTTACTCTTGAAATATATCCCCCTAAACCTGTATACATGAGACTCATGAGAGCGATAAAGTTTCTTAAGCGTTTTAGTCTTAGAGAGTTCATACAGAGCTTTAGAAGTCAATTATTACAAAGTTTTAGTAGGTGGCAACAAGAATTATAATTACTTAATAATCTTTTTACATTATTTTTATACTAGGTCTATTTTTTATGATATCTTGATGTTAGTATGATTCACAAGTCACAAGAGTTTAAATTCGATGCTCAAGATTATCAAGAAATCAGCTTAGAATAGGTTTTTTTAGAACTTAGAAATTTTACTAGATGACATTGTAAAAAATGTCGACTTATCCAATATGGTAAGTAGGTTCTAAATTCAGGTCAATATTTAAATGAGAGCATTTAAAAAGAGAATATACTTAATTAACCATCAGAATTCAAATAGTCTACATTAATCGGTTTAGTCATCTAAAAATGTTTAGCATATGTTTTAATAGATAAGTAAATAAAGAGTGTTGTGCAACGAATGTGTAACTTAGTAACTGTGTTATTTGTATATGACGTGATCACACTGGTCACGTATTTATAGGTGGCAACTGTTTAGTCAATAGATGAGAAATATATGGCAAATAGGACCGGTTAGGATTTACAGCAAACAACAATATTGTGCTGGTAAATAACTTATGAGCTTACTAAAATATGGTGCCCGCAGTTCCGAAATGATGGTACCTTGGTGGTACCTTGATAAGTAAAGATGTATTGATACCACTGGCTACTCATTTTAATTAATATTAATTATTTCACATGTACAGTGCTACTTCTGTTTGGTTTTCTCAACAATCAAAATATAATGTAGAAAAATTTAATAATAGTTTATTACATTTATTGTACCTATCATGCTTAATAAGGTCGAAAGAAAAACATAATTCTTGGTCGCTAGGTAGGGTTACCCAGAACGACGGCTAATTTAGTTAAGCTCCTATATTTATTTTATTATTATTACCTACCTATTAAAAATAAAAACCGAAAATGATAGTCCAAAACTTTTTCAATTTAGTTTTTTTATGAGTAGGTAGGTATACAACAGTCGGATCACCGGTAGAACTCGATTCCAACCGGTTTGTCTATTGGCGGAAGTTTTATGAAACCTAGTTGTGCCGCCAAAAGTAGATTTTGTTGATTGATACAATTTCGTCACATTAAAAATTAGGGTACTGCTACCGTTAAATAGTGTTCAATTATGTAGTTTAGTACAAACGGCGAGGTGCTAATTTTAATGTTGACTATACTCAACCGCTTTAAGATTAAAAGCAAGCTGATAAAACAGCCTTGACCTACCGTTGGACAGGTTGGAGGTGTCTAGCCTTGGCGGGCGCGGCAGCTCCCGCAAGTCGTAAGACTCCGACCTGCCGCAGCACTGCGGGGGGCACCATCTCGAGACCTTGCTCTTCACTACACCCATGGCTCCTACACTCTCACAGAACCCGCGGATCGCCTTTACCACTAAATTATCACGATAAATTCCAAACGATTAGATCATAGCTGATTTTGGACAACTCGACTGTGTAGTCTGCCACAACGTAAACAAAAGAGCGACTGTTCCGTTTATTGATTTTAAATCGAAGCGGATAAACTAGTTGTTTAAAATTAAGAGTTTTATTTTTGCCGCGTTTTTTCAACGCGTGCGCACCTCCGCGCGGAGTGAATTCGTCTGGCGCTACCTCCGTGGTCCGTGGCCAGTATGACCTCTTATCAAAATTGCGAAACTATATAAATTGCTCAGAACCTCATCTAGAATGACACATTCTCTTATGAATTGACTTACTTAAGTGCGAGTCATTATTCTGCGGGAATTGGTAAACTGGGAATCACCATTGACGTCTATTTATTTAGGAATGTAGGACAATAACATGGACTACACCTGATGTGAATAATTTTGTTGAACTATTTGTAAAGTAAATAGATATCTGAAACTATTAAAATATACCCGGGACCCGGGTGCATCCTTAAACTGCGTTCAAAAGAGAGGTATGGACATTGTGAATGTCATCTCGCTTTGTGTGGTACGGCACAGCACTGCGGATGTCCTTCCAGGGGGCCTACCGCGAAAACCGAAATTCGCAAATTTTGGGGATTTTTCTCTTTTACTCTCACTAAGATGTAATTAGAGTGACAGAGAAAAATGCCCGCAATTGACGAACTTCGATTTTCGCGGTTACAGCCCAGATCTAGGGAAGAGCTCAACTGGGGAAGTACCTCCACGTTACAGAAAACCGCAGCCAAATAACACTAGACCTTACTCATAGTGTTGTGTTCCTGCCGGTGAGTAAGGTTGCCAGAGCTCAACGAGGTGGGGGGGGGGGGAAACGTGTTAGGGTCGGCAACGTGCATGGAGCTCCTCTGGAGTTTCAGGCGTACATAGGCTACGGAGACTGCTTACCATCAGGCGGGCCGTATGCTTGTTTGCCACCGACGTAGTATTAAAAAAAAAAAAAACAACGGGTCGCACTCCGGGAGTGCCGGCAGAAGTGAAAACTTGAATATTAACGTTGTGAATTTTTGATATTTTGGAATGGCTAGGGAATAATTTTGCACGAATTGCTTTCATTATCAGTATAAAAGTACTATCATTTATGTCGTAAAATACAATAGTCATACACAAACATGACAAATTATATTACAATAAAAACACAGAACTATTACAATTATTTAACATTAAAAAGTTTATCTCTCAGAAAAATCAACTGCCACCCATAATTTCAACGACTCTACTCTACTGGCTTCAATGACATTGTAACCGTTTTTCGATCAGGTCACGTGTCCGTCTTACGAATTTGCAATCTGTCGAATCTGTCGGTCACGTGACCTGTCGCAAGTTTAACATTTTTTCCCTATCACAAAAAGTGCACAGCGCCGCTAAAGAAGTTTTCACTTCAAACATATTTTGTAAAACATGAGATCGAGATATTATTAAATCAATTTTAAACTTATGATTTTTAGAACAACTTTTTTTTTTTACAAGCCATAACTTTCGTAACAACCAGCTTCCGCGAATTTCAAGTACCTACGTACATAATAAATTTTCATCTAAAAGGCCCGTGCTAGTACTAAAAGCTTTTTGCACAGTCGTCTCTTTCAAATAGTTCTCTAATTATTAATATTCCTTTTTTGCTTAACTGTCTAAAAGTAATAAAATGCCAAAAAATGTAATATATATCAGGGAGAAAGACATTCGTGGCAGGTTTTCTACCTGTTATTTATTATTGTTTACAACTTAATTAGGTACTGTATACTGTGCTTTAACGCGCACACATGACAAATTTACTGCGATGACATCATACAGTGGCCGCGAACTTACTACGTAATACGTATCTTACCTACCTAATAATATTTGTCATCGAAGCGCGCAGACGAAGGTTTTATTGGCATTTTCCTTAGAAATCCGTAAATTACATGACATATAGGTAAATATTGGGAACTTAGAGTCAATTTTAAAGAATTATGAGACATCCCGATTAGAGGTCGGCACTAAAGCATACGAGATTTTTAGTGAAATACAAATTACGCATTACTCCTAATTCCATTTAGTTAGGGTCATCCAAAAAAGTGTCGTAGGACATAATATATCTGAACATAATACGTATCCCATGTTTACTGTACTATGACAAATAAAAATATTGATTGATTGATATCTGGCATACATCAGCTTATTACGTCAGTTAAGGTTGTTAGCGTAAGTACAATATTACCTTCCTACCTACGAAAAGAACTGAGGACTATGCCTGGTTCACATCTATTCCAGTAGCATTCCAGTCCAGTGGTCGAATTAGTGCTGAACTGGATCACATCGATTACAGTAACCCTTTAACGGGCAAGACTGAAAAAAATCCTCAATTCAAGCCTCATCGCCAATCTACAGTCCTGAAAATTCTGTACAAGGAAAAAATAAAAAAGATGGTGTTGTAGGGTGGTCTCTTTCAGACCGTTGCCCTATAAAGAGACAATTCCAATCATTAAATAGTTGTTGAAGCGATAACACATAGATTGGGAGAGCTGAAATCAAGTTAGACCGTCAATCCAGTCACTGAACTGGAATGCTCACTGGAATGAGTGAGTATATCCCACTGCCGGTTCACATTATTCCAGTCGCATTCCAGTGCTGGTTTAGATCACTAGACTAGAATGCTACTGAAATAGATGTGAACAGGGTATAAAAAAAATATCCATGCAATTTTCAGCGAAATTTCAAAATGTAGCTGAAATTCCTAAACACACCTAGTCTAGCCATGAATTCTGTTACAAAGTTAAAGTTATTTGATAATGTTTTATATACCTAATAAAGGGACTAATAACGAATAAAAATGCCTAATAAATATTCCATACTGTCAGCCCTCACCTCAATACATGCCATTTTAGGAGCAAGCGAACATGGCATAATTTACACGCCAGTTTTTGCGGAAATATATTCTTATTCTGATAAAAATTATTCAGGTGACCAAATTTTTTACGATTTTCAATGTATTCCTTGTCTGAAGCTGAATACAGATCTAAGGGAGCGGCAGATGTAATGAACAAAGTGCTGCGAGACTATCATCTCGTGTATTTTATGGTTTTGTGGGCTGATCCAGATAAAAGGGTCACTAAGCCCAAGTTTTCCGAAAACTTGATCCGGTGTTTCAATAACTTTAAATTTATAGTTCTTATGTACAATTAACTGTGTAAAAGAATTTATGGCAAGACCAGGTAGCGTATACTTGAAACAATTGTTCAGTTAACTGAAGCCAAAGCACGTTCGCAGGCTATTTCGAGACTCGTTAAAGTTTACACTTCACAGTTAGTAATTCAAAATCCTGTTTTTGTTAGACATACATGACTACATGTTAGGTGCATTATGCTGAAATCAAACTTCAAATAGATGACAGTTTGACAGTGTTATTAGACTAGGGCTTATGGGTCTTAGCTAGGTCACGTAGCTAATTTATCAAAGGAGAGGTAATATAATAAAATAAACAAAAAAATTCAGTGCATGCTTTTTTATTTTTGAGATCCCAAAAACACACAAACACAACTTTTTTTGGTATTTTAAAAATATTTTTATAGTATAGTTGGTAGATAAACACATAATAATAATCTTATTTATTTAAATCTTAAAGTAAGGTATTAAATCTATATTTTTTCTTTTATAAAGAAATAATATTTGTCATAGCAAAGGTTATATGGCACTTGAAGCATCGGTCTCCTTCTTATTAAACACGTTTTTAATATTAAATTATTATTATTGGCATGTGATGATAATCATCATAATAAATCACTCCGTGAAAATTGTGAAAGTATAAACTTAATTTTTTTTGTTTTTTATTTAAACTGTGCGCGTGAAATAACTCATAAATAATATATCCGTTGTCGAGTCCATGGTCGTCGTAAAAGTCATCGTAGAGGCAGTCGACGGGTTGTCAGCCCCATAAAATATTCTTATAGATACGTTCACAGAAAACACTTAAAAAACGTTTAAAGAGTCTTTAAAACAACGACTTGTTCCTCTTGAACAATGACTTGTTGTTCGGGCGCCACGTACACGTAGGAACGTTCCATTTGTGACGCTAGAGGCGAAGACGGCCCCGGGGAGCGGCGCGGAGAGGCCGCGTGGGGCCCGGGGCCGTGCTAGCCTCGCACGTTCACGGTTGTGCAGCCGAAGATCTCGTCCATCTGCCGCGACGAGAACGTCACCACGATGCGCCGCTCGCCGTGTCGCCGCGGCATGAACTTGTCCTGGTAGTTCACGAACTCACCGGGCTTCACGTCACGGAAGCGGATCTGGAAACATACCAAACGTAAGCATACTCTCTTTCCTACACGCACCTTCCCAACTTATCAAATTCATGGAAACTGGTTTACCTGTCTAGGCCGCTGTACTCCAGGCCCTTCGAATGTGAAGAAGCAGTCGGTCAAGTGCACATTCAGTGGGTTCTGGAAGCTGAATGTGACGGCGCATTCCTGGCCTATGCATGGCTGACTCCTCACCTACAACAATTTTATGGGAGTAAGTTATGAAATCGTGAGTCGTCATCCAATATTTTGATTTAAAAGAAAAGGGTTTGTAATCCTACCATGTGTAAAAAAAACGATAATTACGAAAATTACCTGCACTTGCATTCTCGGCTTATGCAGCGGGAAGTCATCTTCGTCGGACCACGCCTGGCGCGTCTGTTTGACGTAGGCCATAGCGTGGACCTTGACCATCGAGTGGTCTACCAGCTTGTCCATGTACTCCTGTGGTGTGACGTGTAACTTGAGGACCTCACGTTGGCCGGCGCGCACGACAAACTCGCCCTGCGCCCGCCGGAGACGCGATGCGATCGCGCCCGTGTAGTAGCATGAGGATGCCGTCAGCACGCACCATATGGTACGATCTTCGTGCGATTTATTCTGGAAAAAGTTATGATCATTTTAGGGTTTTATTTTATGATGAGCATAACTGAAACTGATACTCCACCAAAACATTTAATTTAAAGCGTTCCCAAGGCTCACGCCTCACAGCCTAACCGTGGCACTTTCTTAATAAAAAGTTATCTAGATCAAAGGCATCAAAGTCAATGTCTCCTATTAAAAAACTCCTGTCTACGAAGAATACCTAATTCATAAAAAATATACATGTGTTTCCTTAACTGTTACTAATGCATTTAACCAACTGACCTGAATATTCATAGTACAATCAAACGGCTGACCATACGGCACGATATCAATGTCCATAAGGTCGAAGTACACGTCCTCGTAGTTGCGGTCGGGGTACTCGTAGTATTGCTGCAGCCGCTGGTAGCCGCGGCAGGAGGCGATGACCGCGAGCCGCTCGGGCGACGAGCTGTCCATCGTCTTGTACTCGTGCGTGATCTCCAGCATGTCGCTCTCGCCTTCATCATCGTCGCGGTTTGGATTCTTGGTGAGGATCTTGCGGCCAACTCTGAGAGAGTGAATACCTATTTTACAGGATGTTACTTATTTACCTACTGTTGCCTATCCCTGTTATACTATACATATGAGGCTTTTTCTTGTTTTTGTTTGAGATGGCGTTTTGGACACATTCCAAAAGTTGTATGTTTGGTCAGATATGTCAAAGAGCTGGCTTGAGAAAGGTGCCCAAAGGCAGAAAATACCTCAAATAGAAACAGGTAATAAATCAAAAAGACCTCAAAGTACGTAGTTAATGCTACGGCTATACTGCGCAGACTTAAAAAAAAATGAAAATTTGGTAAGTACCTCTTCAAAATTTGACTGATCACTTATTGGGATATTTTTAGTAGGCACCTAGGTTACTTTTTGAATGCGAGCGTTAAATTTACAATCGGTAAATTCAGTCATTAGAATTTGAAAATTAATTAGATCGACAAGTCCTACCTATATGAATGTTTTCATAAGAGCTTGTTAAACAAAAATATAGCGTAATTCAACTCACTGATAATTATTTGACGCCATCCTAATGAATCCCCACTCGGAATTTTCTTCCTCCTGGAAGTGGCACAGCTCGGCGTTGATCTGGTTGTACATGCACGGCGTGTCGTACTGGAAGCCGACCTCTCCGCGACGGACGGCCTCGACGCTGGCTGGACCACATTGGTATACTGATTCAGCTTCCTCCTGAGGTGTGGCATCGATAATTTGCCACCCGCTGTAACCTAAATAATAACAGAGATATGTCTAGGATAAATGAGCCACTATTCAATTCAGCCTAATATAATAATAATTGCTACATGGTGTCAGGAAACGTATTTAGACTGCTACCTAATAATATATTTCAACAAAAACTCCGACATTGGGTAATTGTTTTTTTTTTACTTATGGTTATTCATAAACGCGTTACAAGCCTGGATTTGCTATGAATCGTTTGTCTTTATCTGTCATTTTGACTTATGTATTTGTAAGAAAGGGATAAAATATAATTTAACTAAATCAGGCCCGTAAAGTTTTATGAATAAGAGGGTAAGTGATTTTTTTAAATAATTGACGTAAGTTAGTTGACAATTTAAAATTTGCTTTAATAAATAAATAAATAAGTATCATAGGACATTTTTACACAAATAGACTAAGCCCTACAGTAAGCTAAAGAAGGCTTGTGTTATGGGTACTCAGACAACGATATATATAATATACAAATACTTAAATACACACCACAGTAAATGCCAAATACCTGTGCTTATCAAACAAATAAGTGCCCTTACCGGGTTTCGAACCCGGGACCATCGGCTTCATAGGCAGAGTCACTACCCACTAGGCCAGACAGGTCGTCGAAGGATATTCATTTTAATTCTATTTACTTATTTATTTCAAATTGTACATTTTAATTTGCACATTGTACCTGACCATGATTCTCACAAATAAAAATTTTGAACATTAAAAAAAACACCATTGATAGACTGAATAAGCAGAGATCAAAGCATTCACAAATTTGCTTCGTTTATGGAACATGCTTGGAACAAGATATTAGTTAGGGTTAACTTAAACTAGGGAAGCTTTTTATTGAAATATGTACTCTAATAGAATTAGGCATGCTGACTTAAGTCTAAATAAAAATATGTACCCTGCGGCAAGTCGGGTCTTTGCATCCAAACATCGTTCCAGACGTGGAAGTTCCAGCAGGAATCATAGCAGTCCTCATCAGGCCCGTTGGGTACCTCGTTTCCTTCGTGGTCAAAGTACTTGTCGACGGTGAATGTTCGGTTAGTGTCGTGTGCTGACACGTAGTTCGTTACAGAACGGCAAGGAATACCTGAAAACAATAAGTATTGCATGAATTTAGGTTGAAGATAAAAAGGAAGTTTGTGATTATGAAGTAGTAGATTATAAATTACCAAGAGCTCTGCAGATTGTAACGACAAGACCCGAGAAAACCCAGCACTGGCCGTATTCAACAGGTCGGCCACCATCTGTGAGGTAGCGCTCGAGAATAGCCACGGAACCAGTCCACGCATGAGGAGCAACACCATCTTTGTATTCACCGTCGTAGCGTCCCACCATCAGTCCATCGTCATCATGATTCGAATTTATCTGATAAATAGAGATTTAAATTTATACGTTCGTGTTCAGGAGAATAGAATATTAAGAAAAATTACGTACCTACTTCTAAAAAACTTTCTTACCATAGCGGAAATAGCCCTACAAACTCGGACAGGGTTTCCACGTTCTGAGTGCTCAAGACCACTACGTTCCAGCAAATACATACATGCTGGCAGTACGCAATCATCAAACTGGCCGTAAATCCATTTGCGGCCCTTAGGTTGGCGCCAAGTACCGCACCAAATCTTTCCTTGTTCATTGAGGACGTACTCCTTTCTAGAAGATTCGTTATCCATGTAAACGGTATCCTCCCTGCACCAGGGATTGAAGAGCATGTAAATATCTTCATCGCACTTGTAATCGTGGCGGTTGTCGCGCTGGCCGAAGCGATTGGTCTGAACCCAACAGTTCCATACACCCACAGGTGCGGTGGCCGGTACATGCACTTGGAATGTTATGGTGTTTCCATCTTGGCGTTGAATGCTAATATCCCACCTGTCCATATCATGGGCGAGAGAAGCTAGGTTCTGCATAGAACCGTGACGGGATCCATGACGAGAACCATGTCGTGATCCATAACTACGGCCAAACGAGGACGAGTGTTGTGTCGCTCCTCCGTAGCGATCGATCATAGGTCGGTCGATTGGCCCGTGTGGGCTCAGAGGGCTATGTTGGAGCGGCAAAGGTTCGTTGCTGAACGAACTGCGACGGACGCCATAAGTCGTAGTTTCCCTCATTCCACTCATAGGACCCATTGGACCAATAGAGCTCATATTACCCATCGTGTTCATCGGCCCCATGGGGCCTATAGATCCAGCGGTAGCCATGTTGCTACTGCTATCTGGCACACGGGACATTCCCAGGCCCATACCCATACCCATCCCCATTCCCATCCCCATCATGTCACGTGAGTGTTGGAATACACCTTGCTGAGAGCTCCAGTTTACAGGTAGAACAACCCGAGTTCCCTTGGTCACACTTGGTTTTGGCCCTAAAACATAAATATTGTACTTAGTAAAAAATACTAAATACTAGGTAAACCAAAATACCTTATCATAACCACACAAAAAATAGTAGAAGAATTATTTAAATAGATTCTTACCAAAGCAGAACACGATGCGGATCATATCCTGTTGTTTGTCATAGGTCCTGTCAAAACGAACCGCGAAGAAAAAGTTTTGTCCTCTTCGGTAAACCGGGTTCGGCAAAATGTTATCATTAACCAAATCATACTGATCAGTATGATGATCTTTCGAATTATCCCTTGAATAAAACTCAGTCAGTTCTACTTTCAGGGGCTGCTGTGAGTAATAACTTTGAGGAATGACATCCAATGTATCTTGACGGCGACGGCGTTCATTCTGGTCAGCCATCTTGCAAATAAGGTTATGAGTGTATTGCGTGTTCGGGCTATTCCTCATAGAATGTTTCATGCGATGCAGAGAGCCGGTGCTGTGGGAGCGTCCGGGACGATGCTGCGCCGTTGGTCCAGCCCGCTGCATGGGCCAACGCCGGGTCTGCCCGGGGCGCTGACAGAAGCTTGAGATATTGTAATAGGCCGATAATCCCGGCACGTAGTTAGACGGCATACCGCCAATCGTCATTTGCTGCTCCCTCATACAGCTCAATGTACTCATTCCTGAGGTGAGGCCCGTTATCCCGCCAAGTCCCATTCCAGTCATGCTGGATGTCATGCTGGAGGACATCCTGTCCATACTAGAACGTCGGACCATGGACATCTTGGCGGAGACGTCGTTTATTCACTGAGGATCTATATGAAAGTTGTCCTAAGAGACTTACTGCGCTCTTGGCTGACACCAGAGCGAATGTTGCGGTTAGGTGTTCGCTAGCCCTTTATATACGAAAGTTTAACAGAGGGATCATTCACCGGCTAGGTGTCAGTTGTCAACGCAGGCGCCGGGGTCGCTGGTTTCGAAAAGTCCTTTTGTTGGTGTGCGCTGACTTGTAGAGAAACTAGAACTTCACAAGTCTGTTCGCGTGAAATGCGTCAGTACACTTGTAATAATACCTGCGTGTCATTGTCCAGATACGAGTATACAAAAGCGATATAGTACCTAGTACCTATCTGTGTATACCTATAGTGTGAAAGAATTTATTGGGCCCTTTACCTTCAGGTGAGCTACCTTAACCATAAAATACTTACCGTAAAGACATTTTGGTTTTTAATTACCAATTTGAAAAAAAAAACAAATTACATAAACATAAGTAAAACAGTAGGTGGTAAATTTCTTATCTCGTTGTTTTCTTGTTGTCGAATCACTAATTAAGAATTTCAGTTAAGTAACATTATCAACGGATAGGTACTCGTGCCGTGCTTACTGATGAAAATGATAACATCGATAACAATGCAATAACGGGTAAAAATAAGTGAGCGGGAGTGGGGATATTTTAGGGTTCCGCACTAAAAGACAGAATTTTTATATTCAAGCAGGCAATTATTACCAATGCCATACCATTATGTTAACATTAGTTTACATGGTATAGTAACGGCACCAATTGACCAATTCCAACGGGAGTATTTTTGATATTTCACTGATAGTACTCCTCTCATACAGACTCTTGAGCTTCCAGTCATCGATTGTAGTGATATGTGCCTTGCCAACCTTTCACAAGGACTCTTGGACAGACTGGATGGGCTCCTAAACAACTGTGTCAGATTCAGATTTATCTTCGGCCTTCGCATGCCTCTGCCTTTCGGCGGAAACTTAATTGCGCTAACTTATTAGCTCCGCGTACGAGAACGCAGGCGCCTCAGAGTAATGTGTATGCCCTACAGCATATTAAATGATCCAGCAATACCGGAGTACCTGCGGTCTAAATTCCAATATGTAAGCACACAGCCAGGCCGTGAGCTCCGTTCCTCCCGTAAACTAACGCTGTCAGTCCCTTTCTATCGGTCTGGTTCTATAACTAATTCCTTTACCATACACGCGATTCGTCTTTGGGACACCCTCCCTATTGAGATTGAGATACGGCAAGCACAGACCAAATCTTCGTTTAAGAGCAAGTTGCGCAGACATCTCCTAGAAGTCTCGTGACTAATAGGAATAGACACTCATTATAATCTGAAAGCAAGTTTATGTATTATATAATAATGTAAATGTGTATTATAAATTATAAAAAAATATTTTGGGGATAATCTTACACGGAACAGATCGAGCTTAACCCAAACTAAAGCTTATACTATGGGTACTAGATGACGTAATACATAGGTATGTAGATAAATACATACTTTTATACATAGAAAACACCCATGACTCGGGAACAAATAAATGCCGTTACTGGGATTCGAACCAGGGACCAGGTATGTAGATATTATATGCGACAAGCCCACCATTTCAGTGTAATTAAATTTGTAAATTAATATTATATACAAGTGTCACAGTTAGTTCAACAAGCCCCGTCCGATACATAAATGCGTATAGAATTTTATTTTCTACCTATTGTATGTTCTTCGAATCAAGCTCTTTTGATCCTAATATATAGATATAAAAATATTTATAACTTGATGATAACTGTTTTGTTAAATAACTTCGAAATATAGAAATCACACTTTATAGGTTTCGCATTTTTGGATTTTTTTTTGGCTGTTTTACAAATTTTAGAAAAAAAGGAAAATCTGTAAACTTATTTTTTCATTGTGTTAATACCACCCTAAAAATATGTAGAGTAGAATAGAATAGTATAGAATAAAATAGAAAATAATAGAATAGAACAGAACAGAACAGAACCGAACAGGACAGAACAGAACAGAACCGAACAGAATAGAATAGAATAATATTTATTCAGACAACACATCAATTATTAGTATTATTACAAAAAAAATACATTAACAACATGCGAGTCGGACTCGCCCATGAAGGGTTCCGTACCATTTATGACGTATAAAAAAAACTACTTACTAGTAAGTAGTTAAACTAAGTTTGCATATATTTTTATATATTTTTTTTAGGTTTATCATTAGAAGTTACAGGGGGGGGGCACATTTTACCACTTTGGAAGTGTTTCTCGCGCAAACTATTTAGTTTAGAAAAATATGATATTAGAAACCTCAATATCATTTTTGAAGACCTCTCCATAGATATCCCACACGTATGGGTTTGATGAAATAAAATTTTTGAGTTTCAGTTCTAAGTATGGAGAACCCCCAAAATTTATTGTTTTTTTTTTCTATTTTTGTGTGAAAATCTTAATGCGGTTCATAGAATACATCCAAGAATACTTACCAAGTTTGAACAGTATAGTTTTTATAGCAAATGTAGGAAAAAATTATATTAGAAACCTCAATATCATTTTTGAAGACCTGTACATAGATACCCCACACGTATGGGTTTGATGAAAAATTTTTTTTTTTAATTTTATGACGTATTAAAAAAAACTACTTACTAAATCTCGTTCAAACCAATTTTCGGTGGAAGTTTGCATGCTAATGTACATCATATATTTTTTTAGGTTTATCATTCTCTTATTTTAGAAGTTACAGGGGGGGGGGGGACACATTTACCACTTTGGAAGTGTCTCTCCCGCAAACTATTTAGTTTAGAAAAATATGATATTAGAAACCTCAATATCATTTTTGAAGACCTCTCCATAGATATCCCACATAATGCGATTCATAGAATACATCCAAGAATACTTACCAAGTTTGGACAGTATAGTTTTTATAGTTTAGGAAAGAAGTGGCTGTGACATAAACGGACAGACAGACGGACATGACGAATCTATAAGGGTTCCGTTTTTTGCCATTTGGCTACGGAACCCTAAAAAGAAACAGTACAAGTTGAAGAATACAAAACAGACAGATAAGGATGTGAGGCTGAAATGGTCTCCACTCAGCATTGCAGAATTTAAAAATGGAAAAAAGTTTCCTCTTTTTGTATGGATGATCACGTGGTATTCACGGGACGATCACTTCCCTTTTAAGAGGAACTTTCTCCCCCGGACGGTCCGGCTGTGGAATAACATTCTGCCGAGGTTTTCTCGAGGGACTACACTACAGTAAGGAGTTCTTCAGAAAAAGGAGCGAATAGGTTTTTAAAGTGTTGGCCACGCACATGTAGCACATGGATTTGCAGACTTCCATAGGCTAAGGTGATCGCTTACCATCAGGCGCCGGGACGTATGCTCGTTTGCCACCGACGTGATATTAAAAAGTACATAAGTACCTATGCCTATGTATATTGGTAATGAAATAAAAACTTGAATGCTACAGACCCTGGAGTTGCAGATGTTCATAAGTGATGGGGACCGCTTACCACCAGGTGGGCCGTATGCTTGTTTGCCACCGACGTGGTGTGTAAAAAAAAATCTTTGGGGGCTGATCGTGAGAAAAATCTTAGCATCACCACCGAATACTAATACTATGTCTGTGTACAGCGCCATCTATCGGCAAATTGTCTAACTAATGTGCGCGATGTAAAGGGCCCTCCACACTCATGCGCAAATCGAGACGCGAAGCCGCGAACGCGAGTGTGGAGGACCCTCGCGTCGATTTCGCAGATTGTTCACGCCTTCGCGCCTTATTCCCCGTTTTTCTTCGGTATTTGGCCCGCGTCAAAGGAGACGCGAAGCGCGAACTTGCAAGATCCACACTCGCGATCCCTTCGCGCCGCGATTCGTTTACGAGCCGATTAATCTGAACTGTCATAACCTTCTATGGCGGCTACTTGGTTATATTGGGTGCGAACTTGATCAACCAAAAATCAATTACAGTTACCAGTTTAAATCAGTGCCTTGCCGCTAACTAAATCCGATCAGCTGACGCTTCGGCGCCATCTTGCCGCGAACCAAACTGCGAAATCGCCGTAAAGTTGTGCGAGTGTGGAGTCTACGTCAACGTCGCGTCGCGGTATGTTCCCTCCGCGAAGTCGCGCCGCGATTCACGCGCATAGTCTGGAGGGTAGGAAGGGAATATGTAATGCACGTATGTTGGTTTTTCGAGGATAATTCTCTATCATGTGAACCGATTTCAAAAATTGATCTTTTACTTGAAGGTAAATTTATTTATTTAATCGTATGGCGATATAGTCACATAGGCAAAATTATACATATACAGTATTATTTATAAGGCAACATCCAAGTTTTGCAACCATTGCACAGCATCGGGCGTCAAGTCTAAAAGATCATCCGGGCTACCCGAGTATGCGCGGAGTGGGCACCGCTGGATGATGTGCTCCATGGTCTGGTCCTCGATGCCGCAGTCGCATAGCGCGGAGTCTCTCCAACCCCACTTATGCCGGAAGAAGTTGCATCGTCCGTGCCCGATTCTTAAGCGGTTTAAGCGACACCATAGTTTCCTAGGAAGGTCGGTCCCCTTGTTCATGATAGTCGGGTCGATATTCCCGGCCGGGGTGCCGTCAGCTTGCCTCATCCATTCTTGTTTCCAGAGCTGCTGTACATCGAAGGAATTTTGTGTGAGTGTTGCAGCGGCGGCGTATGCGGGGCGACGGGACTTAAGTCTCGCCATAGGCGGGTTGGTAAACTCCTGATGCATTGGGAGAGAAGGACATGCTCTAATTTTGTTATTCTCCCTTAGCAGCGCCTGTTTCCTTCTCAAATGTGGAGGTGGGATTCGACTGAGCGTAGGGAGCCAGTGGCAAGGTGTAGATTTGACTGTCCCCGTAATGCATCTCATGGTGACATTAAGCTTCGAGTCTACCAATTGCGTGTGTGCACTTTGTAGCCAAATTGGAGCACAGTACTCTGCAGTGGGATAGACGAGTCCCAGAGCCGTTGAACGGAGACAGTCCGCAGATGCTCCCCATGAGGTGCCACACAACTTGTGCAGTATGTTGTTCCGGGTCGAAATTTTAAGCGAGAGCTTAGTAAGGTGTTCTTTGTAGCTTAGGGTCCTGTCTAAAGTAATGCCAAGGTATGTTGGAAAAGGATTGTAAGGTAACCTTTTACCGCCCAAAGTGACAGTTGGCTCCTGTTTAGCAAGGTGGTTGCTTAGGTGAAAGCAAGACACTTCTGTTTTTGTGGCGCTCGGTATGAGTCTCCACTCTCGAAAATACGCTTTCAAGGTCTTCAAATCCGCAGTAAGTTGACTCTCGCCTTCCCCAAATGTAAGGCTCTGGGCTACCAGAGCAATATCGTCCGCATAAATGAACTTTCTGGATTTGGTTTGTGGCAGGTCGTGTATATACAGGTTGAAGAGCTGTGGTGCTAGAACAGATCCCTGAGGAAGCCCATTGTTTAATTTCCTCTTTCTACTCTTCTGGTCACCGAGGAAGACTTCGAACTCCCTTTCACTGAGCATAATGCACAGCAGGTCTGCGATTTCTCGGCTGGGGATCACTGAAAGAACTTTGTATATCATGCCTTGTTTCCAGACAGTATCGTAAGCAGCTGTTAGGTCTATAAAGACGGCGGTGGACTTCAACTTATTCTGGAAACCGGCTTCAATATGTGTGGTGAGAGCAAGAACTTGGTCGGTACAGCTACGCCCACATCTGAATCCAGCCTGTTCAGGTGGAGTGGCGGCCTCTATGTAGGGAGTAATCCTTGAGAGAATTAGACGTTCAAGCAACTTGTAGACGCAGCTAAGGAGAGACACGGGCCTAAAATTTTCTGGGATATGTTCGTTCTTTCCGGGTTTCAGTAGAGCTATGACCTTGGACTTCTTGAACTCTTTCGGTATATGATTCTTAACCAGAATATCCGAAAACAAAGCAGTGAGCCAGCCGACACTGGTGGGACCCATGTTGCGGATAAATTCATTATAAATATTATCTGGTCCAGCCGCCTTACCAGGTTTCAGCTGCTTTATTGCGGAGGCTACCTCATGTATAGAAAAATTTTTTGAGAGTTCGCTGTTTCTTGGCATCGAACGTCTGAGTTCCGTTAGCTTGTGCTTAATTTTCTTTGTCACTAACTTGTCTTTTTTTGCCCGTGTTAGTTCTACCATGCGATTTGCAATAGCGTTAGGGTGTACTGTAAGTTGGTTAATTTTCGGTGGCGTCTTTTTCCCTGTTAGTTTGTTCAAGGTGTGCCACGCTTTCCTACTAGATTTTTTAAAGTCCATATTCTGCACCAATGACTCCCACTTCTGCTTTCTGTTCAGATCTAGTGACTGCAAAAGTTTTGCGCCCATTTCATGGTCTCCTGTGACTTGGTACGACTTATATAGAAGTTCACTTTGTGTGTTCCAACCTGGGACATACTCCTTTCTATACCCTCGGGGAATCGTGTTTTTTGCGACTTTGATGACTAAAACAGAGAAAACTTTATAGTTCCGCGCGCATGGGTTTAGGTCTGCTGCCGAAAGCTCTGCATCAAGTTGGGTTCTGAATCCACCCCAGTTTGCTCTACCAAAATTCCACCTTGGCAAGGGCATAGAATTTACAAGAGGTATTCTTAAGCCTATTTCTAGATGTACAGGCCTGTGTTGACTGTTTGGAAAACAAGGCAGAATGGTCCGAGTTGTAGGGAGAGGCTGGTCGAGGCAGTCCTTTGTTACAAAAGCGAGATCTGGGTTGTAATCCTTGTGCCAACGCGCAGAGTGGAAAGTACCCGGGTCCTTTGCATCGAAAACCAGATGCAGATCGGCCATTTCAGCCCACTGGACAAGTGCTTCTCCGTTCGCATCACTTTTGCTGTATTTCCAGTTCGTGTGGTGACTATTAAAATCCCCCGCGTAGATACATGGGTGGTCGTGCGTGGGAAGTAGACCAGGACCCCATCCTGCTTTGGGAGGTTTGTACACATTTACGATCTTTATGTCGTTTACTTGGACAGTGATAATGAAAATGTTTTCTTCACTGCTGGCAGACACCAAGGCCACTTCAGTAAGGTTATCCCTGGCGTATGTAGCTATTCCATACTGAGGATGATGGAGCGCCTTAATGAGAGTATATCCCGGTATGCGTCCTCTTCTGTGCAGGTCTTGCTCGTCTTTACTGTGTGTCTCTTGAATGTTGACTATGTCGATGTCATAATCCCGCAGTTGTTTTTGCAGGTAGTCGCATTTGGCTTGACTGATGCCTTCGATATTTAACTGCCAGATGCGTACTGAAGGTTTCACATCTTTGGTCTTGGGATCCCTGGATCCTCGAGAGCATTGAACATTCGTAATAGCCATTTCGTATATGAGCAGATACTGATTTCGCCTATTTCGCCTTTATGGTTGTTGCTCGTTTAGCACCACCCGGGGGACACGTGCAGGGTATTGATAGGTGCTTCCTGCGGACGTGAGCAACATTCATCCCCCAGCAACATTCATCCCCCCCCATTCTTGAAGGTAAATAAAGGTGTATTTAATGTAACACGTAAAGTTGGTTAAATTGCAAACTGAAATCGGAAGGGTTTTTTATTAATAATACTTAATATTTATTGAGATAACAATATACATAATGGATATATACAGATGATTACTATAACTAGCTTATATCTAAAATAGGCCCTTGAGGCATTGTACCAAGAATGCTGGCGGCATTTCCTCGTTGTATCGCAATACTGATACGTTGTGCGAGGAAGCCGCCAGCTCTTCGGTCACCAGTTACGTCAACCAGACGTTTCGCGATTTCTCCAAAAAACTTGTTACAATTTATTTATTAAAAAAACCAATTACCAAGATAGAGGTCTGATTATATTTTTCCTGTAAAATTTATAGTAAAGTTAATATTATGTAAAAATTTCATAATTTTTCGTCGCGCACGCTCCCTATATATAGATTCGTCCTTCTTCTATAAGAGCTTTAAAAATGTACCCTTGCAACATTAGTTGCTTAGCAACGAAATATTCAATTTGTTGACAGACGGAATGTCATAATCATAACATAACAATGCTGTTGTATTGTTCGAATCAATACTCAAATGTTTATTGAATAGACTTAAAAACTACTAAGGATATAAGTATAATGCTGAAGATATAACAAGGAATATAACCCAAATAAATTCTCCATCAACGTTATGAAGTTGTTAACTTTATTTACTTACAATGTGGAAATTCAGTACAAAAGCTACCTTCTATCGAAAGCAATGTTTTTCATATTGCTGACAAATGGACTTATTATTATCTTGCCATTCGTTTTTGCATACGGGGGTCGAGGTAAAAACAATAAATTCAAACTACAATGTCATGTCATGTAATCTGTATATATGCGATGATCTAACCTAACTTTTTGCAGGGTTTTGGTTGAAGTCCCAGAGTTACTTTGAACAACCGGTGGTACATTTTACATACGACTACTTGTTAGTGGCTGAGACCGATGATCCTAGTCAGCCAATAGTGTGTGGTAATGACAATTATGACCATGATGAATACTGTGCTGAATTTCAGGTAAATATAACTACTTTCCAATAGTTACAATTCAAAGAGTAAGCTGTTCAGGTAAATATATGAAACAACATGATTGGGATTGAGGCATGGATTCATAGAACTAAAAAAGATGTCAAGAAAGAGTGTCAGATTTATATCATACCATGATAAAATGTGAAATACACTTCCACCATCCATTTACTTTGCTTGTCTTTTATACCACATCGGTGGCAAACAAGCATATGGCCCTCCTGATGGTAAGCAGTCTCCGTAGCCTATGTACAGCTGCAACTCCAGAGTAGTTACTTATGCATTACTAACCCTAACACTGCACCCTTGTACTCTAGCAACCTTACGTACCAGCAGGAACACAAAACTACCACACTACTACACTACTGTCTGTTGTTAGTTTGCTTTACACATTTTCTTACTTACCTACTTCTAATCTCTACTTGTCTGTTTTTTGTAGGTGGATGAGCATGATAACAATGGTGATGGAAATAATGATGTATTGGAACTCAAATTTCTTCTCCAAATTCCTCCAGTCAAGACATTAGCTTCTATAGTTCTAGTTTTAGAAGTGGACTTCCAATTAAAGGTGAAGGCTACTTTCTGTACAAAATTTGCAATAAGATGCTTTATATTCTGTTTAATGCTATAACCACATAAGAAATTTTTCACTCTCTTCCATTGCAAATTTATTTATACAAGTAACTAAAGTCATCATCAACTAGTATTGTGAATGTGGCCTTAGTAGAGCCTTAAAGGCTCAAACCATCAAGGCAAGGTTTGAAAGTTGTAACTGTAGTCATGTCATGACTCCTAGAGCCTCTCAAGATTTATAATATCCTAACCTCTCTTTATTCTTTACAGACTGTATGCCCACTTCACATGCAAGGTTTAGCAATAATAAATAAGGAATTTTCTCTACCACCCTCTGCATTAACTTACTACGGAGACTTGACATTACATCAGGCCTCCCACTTGCCATGTCATCCCAATACTATAGACACTATGTACAATACATCTTTATTCAGATACTTGGAAAAGAAAGATAAAGATGTTGTAGATGCTATTTTGGAGGAATATTTTATCAGAGAAGGTAATATAAATCTGCAGTATTTAAAAATTTTTAAGCAAGAAGGTATAGATACTTAGATAGCCCATATTTTTCTTTGTGTACTTTGAGTATTTTATAACAGAACCACTTATTGTTTAAGTGGCATGCAGCTACATAGTAAGTTAGTAAATATTCTTTATTGCACCACAAAGAAAACATTTAAAAACAGATTTACAATGTAAAGAAAGGTAACAGGCGGTGGCACCTTTGTTGATACATTTTATGCAAGTAACTAATATGATTTTAATCTAATTTACTTTCTGTTGCAGCTATTATTGACACGAAGACATTACACTCTAGGAGTCAAAATGGGCATACTGGAGCAATGAATATCAAAATACGATTAAGAATACCCGAGACACTGGTACTGTATACACCAAGCCTTCTGCAGGAACTGAAATGGGCATGGCCACAGTATCTATCTATGGCAGTAGTACTTCACTGGATTTTTAATAGAATCAAAAAGTTTGTTTTCAGGAATCGCTTACTAATGGCATGGGAAGTAGTTGCATGGAAGAAACTTTAACTACAAATCTGCATAGTTACATGTATAGCTTACATATAATTTTCCGCATTTACCAAAAATAAAGGAATAAGTAAGTTAATAATAATCCCAGAGACTACATACTTAATAGGCTGATATTTTCATTTAGAATATTAAGATAATAATATGTACCTAATAATATAAATAGTAATAAATAGGTAATTTATGTAATGTTTTAATTTTGCTAATGTTGTAATTGATTTCAAATAAACAAATGAAAAAAATAATTTGTTCAACAATTTATAACTATAACAATTAGGTATGTACACACTACTTATCTACATGATAATAATATACATGAGTTTTTCACTGAGTAAGGGTAAGCGTAGGTAATTGGCCAGCAAAATCTTTTCGGTCCAGTTCTGCACGATTGTCTTCAATTATGAAGGTTTTGCCACTGTAGTCATCTAGTTGCACCAATAGATATCGACACTGGTAGTTGCCATAATCATTCTGAAATCAAATTATTTCTCTGTGGTTATTCTTCTTGCTTATCAACATACATGATACACAATTATTTATTTATCTACTTAAATGTATCTATTAAAAATGATCCATTCATTACTTTGTCCATAGGCTATGGTGACTGCTTACCATCAGGCGGGCCGTATGCTTGCTTGCCACCGTCATGGTATAAAAAAAAAGTTCCACTAAAAGTTACAATTGTCATATAATTTAAAAACTACAATAAATCTAAAATCTTCCACATCCTAAACATGGTTACTTAAAAGGTCCAGTGAGAAAAGTATAAATTATGAAGCATTTTTGTAATGATTGATGAAGATAACCAACCTGTTTCATATCCAGCTCAACAACTGCCTTATTCCTGATTCCTTTGATATAAAACCTCATCCTCATGTGTTTGATTCCATCCTTTTCATACACTGCATGACTGACATGCGTGCGACGTCGCCTTGAAGTCTCTTCTCCATAACCCTTAATTGGAGCACCCAATGCATCTTCTACCCTAGGATCCTAAAAATGGTAAAATATATCATCAGATGAAACCTCCAGCAGCCCACTATACCAAAAAAAATGTGTGATTTGAATCAAATGTTAGAAAATAGAATTGAATTTGTTTTGATAAAAATCCAGCAAAACAAAAACAACTTTGTTCCGATTAAAAATAATCTAGATTACATTGACGTTACTTAGTACTAGCATTAGGCACAGACCTAATGGATGCTAGAAGAGTTATTTACAATTTGAAATTCACAAATATTTCAAATAATTTAGCGTATTTCATACTAAGAGACTTATGAGCTAAGTGCAGGATCTATTCTAGATTAATATTTACAGTCAGCTATGAAAGTGTACTTACTTGTTTGCACTTTTCTAAAGCAGTCGAATAAATGCTGTTTGCGCTGTTACTAGAAAATAACTCCCTGAAGACGTAATAAAAAATAATGCCGGTGACCCCAACACCTAGCAGTATAACGCCAGTATATGACACCGTTTTAGTGGTCTCCTTAATTTTTTCTCCTAACGGTCGGACATCAGTGGACACTTCCGCCTTTTCTTGGCTTTTTGCTAAACTACTTTCTCGTTTTTCTGTAGAATAGCATCGACTGCTGGTAAAATTATTTTTTTGAAGAACCATAGGTACAAATTGCAGAGGTCTACCATTCCGTAAACTTGGGAGAAACTTCGAAATAATTGTCATTTTATTTACAGGGTTCAAGATATGCTTCAGGGATGAGCTGCACTGACCAAATTGTTTTATTTATTTTTAATGTATTTATATCTAATAATAATTTTAAGGTTATCGCTATTTTTTTGACAGTTGACACTATTGACAATACAGTGATAAAAGTCGAATAAGAAGAAAACAACTAAACGCAAATATTTCAAAAGATAAAACTAAAATATCATTACTTTATCACGTTTACAATAAAAAAATATATTTATTTAATTCAATAAAATATTGGTAATAATTATAAGAAACCACAAACGAATTTATCACCTTATAACTTAACGCAGTGCACATAAAGAAGAAACCCAAAAAGAAACCGTTCAGACATATAATGAATTTTTTTTTTATTGACAAGAACAATATACATAATGGATATATACAGATGATTACTATAACTAGCTTATATCTAAAATAGGCCCTTGAGGCATTGTACCAAGGATGCTGGCGGCATTTCCTCGTTGTATCGCAATACTGATACGTTGTGCGAGGAAGCCGCCAGCTCTTCGGTCACCAGTTACGTCAACCAGACGTTTCGCGATTTCTCCAAAAAACTTGTGCGCGCTGGGACCCCATGGACCTAGGGTTTCAACGCCAAAAGGTACAAATATGTATATTAAACTTTTGCACCAAAATTTGGAAAACAGTGCAATTCGACGTCTTGCCTCTATGTCAAACTTGTAAATTATAAACTGCTTCGATTATTGTGTGTAATATTAGGAGGAACCGGAACGTATTTTTGTATTGTCGATTTGTTGCGATGACACTAACGATGACAAGCTAGTCCAATAATCAATTTTCATTCCATTCCAGCAGCTTGTTTTACAAAATAAATAAGATATTTTTACTAATCTAGCCAGTGTTTCTAGTAATAAGGAAATGTATCCATTTGATTTTTCATAATGGTTTCCTTGAATTATAACAATGTTTTTTTTAAATACTAGTTTAGTTACATGCAAATTGTGCACAATTTGTTAATTAATTTATAAATATATCAACTAAAGATGGATTGGATTATATCTGATGAGTTGGGGTTGACCGTCGGGCACCTCGTAGGATGGGGAGCAGCTGGAGCCATGATAATCGGTGGCGTAGCACCATACATTCCACAGTATCGTCAAATCAAAAGGACACAGGATGCTGAAGGGTTTTCCCTTTATGTTTGCTTAACTCTCCTAATAGCTAACACACTTCGTATATTATTCTGGTAAGTGCAAAATAGAAAAAAAAAAACTAAATATAAAAAAGAAACTCTATTGAACATAAAAGTTCTATTATTATTTATTTTAGGTTTGGCAAACGTTATGAGTTGCCGCTCCTGATTCAAAGTATTGTCATGAACATTACTATGTTTGTAATGATCCACCTCTGTGTTACTGTTCGCAAAAAAAGCCAAATCATAAGAGCAAGGGAGCGAATATTTACAGGTAAATAGTTTTTTGGTATGAAAATACTTACTTCCTTATACTTGATGTGGCAAATGATGATCCCTATGAAAGTTCATATTGACTTACTTGACTTAAAGTCCTACGTCCCCTAGGTGGGGCAGAGGGTGTCCACAGTGCGCCGCCATCTTGTTCTGTCTTGCGCTGCGTGCTTCGCCTCAGGCCATGATAGCCCAATTGCTGTCAACTCGGATGCCACTGAGCGCTGCCAGGACTGTTTGGGACGGCCTGAAAGTTCATATTGGTACGGAGTAACTATCAATGTCAAATGTTTTTAGACTTTTTTTGGTACTTTAACACAAATTTTTATTTAGAAATGTAACAATTAAATATAAAAAATACCATAAAACCTGTTTCTTGGATCCTTTTTAAATTAAGTCTACCCAAAAGCGAGTTGGAAAAACTGTTCTAGGGATCATCAATCGCCAGGTCAAGTATAGTTACAGAAACCTAAGTATAGATTATGAATACATTATTATTTTTTAAGTACATAATACTATATTATATTTTTTCTTTTGGTGTTTCTTTTTCAGCTTATTATTCTCATTTATTTATGTTGCAAACATTTTAAGCTTACTTTAAGTTGCTCTTTATAATCATATATTGTTTGACTAATTTTCTTTATTATTTTTAGCATATTATTTTATTTTTAACACTATTTATCTTTTGTTTGGTGGTTGGTGTATTGATGGTGACATTAGGTGCATTATTCATGTTTTATATCCTATTGTGTTGTGTGAACGGCTCAGACCAGCCAGATGAAACGGCACGCTGGCTAGAGCAACACAGCGGAGCACCTAGCGGGGAAAAACCCCATCGGTTTTATGGTGAGTGCTACTACAGTTAGTTCTTGGTATTGGTTGTGAAAACATTGTGTTTTGTCTTATCAATAAGTTTCATTTTTGTTTCAGAATCTGCTTACAAATTTACTTTGCATTCATCATGGTTCTGTGTGGTTTTCCATGCATTTTGAAGGAGTTACATGGCATAGTGAATGTGTTTGTTTTCATGACATTTTGATCATCAAGCTTTTATTTAATATACAATAGCATGTGGTGGTTTTTCATTTAAAGTTTTATTATTAAAAATATATATGAGAGGTAACAAAACCATTATTTTTGGTAAAGTACCTACATTTCTAGTTCAATGAACTGTTTTATCAAGGGTTACAACCTAATTACGGTATGATACATTATAGTTATAATTGTAGAATCTCCACGAGAGCAACAATGGGTCAAATCTATCTGTACGTCACACTATTATCTTATCTATTGATGTCATTTGCCTCTGGCATGAGAATTTTGTGTTAAGCTTTACATTGTTACTTCCTTGTTGAATAGGGAGTTATGTTAGTTTTGTATTACTCATCATGTTCACTTTTGCAACAAATGCTTATATTATTTTTGTTTAATTTAACTTAGAAATGTATTTATGTTGTCAAATATATTATAGTTTGACTAAAGTGCATTACAAAAAATTTTTTTTGTTTTTTACATATTTGTGTTGTTTGTATCCCATCCATCAAATGCATATTAATTTATACTAATAGGCATGCTGCTGTGTAATGGTGTGTTAAGATAAGGCGACAATATTAATCACTGTTCAAATTCAAATTGTTATATGGAATTACTAAAACCATAAATATAACTTGCTTCAAATCCCTACATAGTATGTCTCTTACTTTAAGATTGATCAGTTTAAATATAAACATTTTCAATGTATACTTGAATTCTAAATGTGTCAATGCAGACTCAATTAATTACACCTGCAACTCGTTAATAGCAAATAGATATGCTTTGTTCACTTTTGTTTTACGAATTAAGTCCCGTAGAAAGTTTTTTTTATGAATGCTCCTTTTTTGTAAGTAAGTGCATCATAATTGTAACTGTCCCCACGTAACCAGCTGCCTTGCGGAAATATTGCCTGAAGCAGCTAGGTGTCTGGACACGTGTCTCACCCGAAGCAAACGCACGCGCGGTCTCAATGCGACGGGCGAGGCACTTCTACAAAGATCTACTTGCTTACACTGTCCAGTTGTTTATACGACTAAAGTAAGGACGCTAAGCAAGAAGAATTTTATACATTGACCCGCCTGTATCTATCTCTATCGCACGCACGGAATTATATTGCTGCCTTGCCCCTGATGCTGGCGGTCAATGGAACCGGCAGGACCATGTACGAAATTATTCGTGATTAGCGTCCTTACTTTTTCTCATACAATTGTAATACTTCTAGGTTTTATTTTCCCGCTAATTTCGCATAACGTTAATTGCAGATATGGAAAGGAAATATTTCTGGGCGTGGACAGATTTCCAAAGCTACGTAGACTGTATGCTCGTGTTCTCCGTGATCGGGGCCGCCGCCACGTACCTGATGATCGAGTTCGGGCCCTTCGTGGAGCTCATTGGGTTCATGGCCGTGTTTACGGAGGCCATGCTCGGGGCGCCGCAGATCGCCAAGAACCATCAGAACAAGAGCACGGAGGGGATGAGGTACGTTTGGTACAGAAATTTAAAAAACATAAAAGGAAAGTACGAAAAGTCACTTGACTATTTCCATACATTTATATCACATTTATATCAACAATTGTCATCTTAGCGGTGTTGTGTAAAGGCTTAAACGCTGCGTGTCTCCGCCGGTATTCTGCGCACTCCTGGCACGGCACGCCTCGTGCGAGCGTGACGCCTCGCTCACGCCGCGCTCGCGCCTCCCTGTAGTGTGAGGAAGCCTGAATACAAGCCAGCTTCCCAGCCTTGTAGAATCTAACTAAGAAGTACTTACGTAGCTTATGCTCGTACGTAGAGCTAACATAAATCTTATTCAGGCGTATGTGAGGGTTATTATTTTCATTGTTTTCTGTCGGGCCTCCCCCTCCTTACTAAATATTTATTACATTCTTGTGTTGATATTGGCATGTCCTTTTCTTCATGTTTCAGCTTGAGCATGGTGATTATGTGGACCTGCGGTGACATATTCAAGACTGCTTATTTTGTATTGAGGGAGGCGCCCACGCAGTTCTGGGTGTGTGGCTCACTGCAAGTTGCGTTAGACGTTGTCATACTCTTCCAAGTAAGTATCATTGGCTAGGTACCTGCCCGCTGAGCAGGATAGTAGCGTCCTCCTAGTGGCTATGTGACATATTACTGATTTGACGGATATCAAATACATAATATGGAAATACGAGGCCATGAAATGACGTATTATTCACGTCGTAAGCGATCATTGCTTGTAGTTTCCCCATCAAGCATATCGAACAAGCATATTAGCTACAATACCATCAAATGATAAAATCTGATAAGTATAATATAAAGTAGCGTTCTTGACAATTTTTGTAAATTTGCGCCACTTTGTCAGTTTGAAATAGCTGGTATCATATTTCGATAGCCTCACACCGAAACACCAACCACCATAGCAGTCCCAAAACGCTCTTGAGTGATAATTTATGTTATAGGGAGTCCGTTTTTTAGCATTAGAAGGTAAGCGATTCTGACGTGTCTTTTTATCGAAAAACACTTAAAAAATAAGTCACGGCAAATATGTAACGATTATATATCATAAATATACAATCATTTCAATTCTTTAGCTTTCATAAGTAATAGTTACTGATAAAAAAAAGCGTTTTTCATTAAAAGGACTTGTTAAAATTGTTTAACTTTTTTCTAATGCTAAAAAACGAACTATAGTTCAAACACACAAGCTCGGCAACTACCTAATGTACCGGAACACTCACGGGCCTTCTAAAGTTCTATACCAATTTATAATGGTAAAGCCTGACCAATAATATATGATTTCATTGGAACTACATTTTTCATACTAAACTAAACTGTCACCCTATACATGAGAATAACAGCGCCCTCTTGACAATAGTCATATATTTCTGGTCGGTCTTTACTAAGACCTGGTTAAGTAAACCCATCTACAACTATAATCAGAAATGCGACGTCATTTGTGGGGGTTTATTACCAGTTTTTATTAATAACTAGTGCCGAGTATTACGTATTTATAACAGCAACATTGTGGGTTCAAGAGTCGTTTAACATAACTAATTAAGTACATCGATAACAGATTGATTTACCGTGTTGTGTATACGACGCAAATTTAATGATGTCACTGTATGAAACCTTATGCAGATGGATATAGGGCTAGTATTATATCTGATTTTTGAATGGGTTGCTGCCATTTGGTTTAAATGAGTAGTATTTTTCAACACGTATTAGTGACGTGTTACTGACTAGATGTTGATGTAGTGCAGGGACGCCCAGCCGGAAGCAAGCAGGCTGTCCATCGCTCGTTGCGTTCAAATTGACTAACTATTATGATTGTGTTATGTTATGTTGGACATTGGCCTCTCGCCTACAAATATGTAAAATAAGAGGGATGAACCCGATGAATGCTTTACAATCAAAATCATACCGATCTGATAAATAATCTATCTAGTGGTGACCGCACAAGCCATAAAAAGGTCAAATACGGCGTTCTCTGAATAAAATATTTCCTTTGGTAAAATTAATCTTTGTGTTTCTAAGATGTATTTAAGAAGTATGCTTGTTTGCCACCGACGTAGTTTAATAAAAGTGGAGCCACTCAGATTTTTCGGGGGTTTCAGCGTCGGCGACGTCTGGGGTTATAATTGGGTACTTGACACATGTTGAATATTATAACAAAATTTAGCTAAATGGATATAAAATGGGCCAATCATTTTAAAAAAGTGGAATTTAAACAGGCATATTGAGATTATAAAAAAATACTCCACCACTACTACTTGAGATTATAATAAGGCTTCAAAGGCTCAAAAAAAAAATTTTTTTTAACTTTTAAATATAAAGAAAAAAAGTATGCCATTCAATTCCTTAAATGTTATTGAAAAATAAATTGTATGACAACTATATACATAAACGCAATATTTCACGGTCAAAATAGCAATTTTCTTGATCTTCCATACATTTAGGACAGACTAATGTAATGTGACGTCACATTACATTATCATTTTGTTAGAGGCGTTTCAATCGTCGAGTGCGAGCGTCAGACTTTAACTCTCATTTCTGACCTTTGCATGTGTTGCTTAAATGCCATGAGTCTCTATATAGACATTTGATCCTCAGGAAAATCAAGATCGACGGACATTTTTTTTTTAATAGCCTGTTTGAATGTCCCACTGCTGAGCAAAGGCCTCTCCCCCTGATTTCCACGATTCCCGATTTGGTATTTCCTCCGGCCAGTTGTCCGATGGACATTATTTACAAAAAACTGTCAAGTAGCCAATTGTTTAAGTTTAGATTCTAAGTCAAGTTTGGTATCATTTCACACGCCACGACTTCTTTTGTTCACGCAACCCCATATTTTATGAGCTGCACCTTCGACTACTACATATTATGTCAGTGTCGAGAGAATTATTAGAGCGATTTTTTAGCGGATGATACGTAAATAAAATCGGAATACATAGGGAATACTAGCGAACCCTGAACTCCGAAGTAGCTGCTGAGGATAAGTCCTCACCACCGGCGCGAGAAGAGAATGTGAGAAAAATATCAGTGATATTATAATTCGAGAAAGTACTTTGTTTTCCAGGTGTGGCTATACCGCCGCGACACGGCGGCGGCGCGGCGAGCGCGGCGCGGCGACTAGCAGTGGACCGAGAGCGACTTATAGCACCACCGCTGCCGCTGCCGCCTCCTAGCGGGACTCTTATGATAACTGCACAGTAACACGCTACTTTGCAAATAGCTAATTGTGTTTTTTGTGACGTGACTCATCGAAACAGGATGAAATGAGAAATGCTGTCAACGGCGTCGGAACGGAAATAGCAACTTCCAAGTAGAAGAATACGATAAGTAAATACGACATCTCTTATGTATATTGTTGGGAACATAGTATTCACTTCTTCAGAAACGAACTTTGCTTTTCATGCGACGAAATTAGTGACTCCAGGCTGTGCATTGTATAGGTACTTATAGGTACTCAACATTTCCAAGAAACGTCATTCGTCGCCACATAGAGCACACACCAACCGCGTGAACGCGTCTGTTTGCGGCGTCATAGTGATTTGAGCCCCGTCTTATCACTATCGTGCGGTGCGCGTGTAAAAAGGTAGCGCGATGTTGATACAATAGCGAACTTTTTTTAATCGCTCTTTTGCGCAACATCGCATAATACAGCGTCGTGTATAGGAATTCTGTCTTACTCCGCATTTACACATGCGACGAGGGAAATAATGATAGTGTGTACACGCAGAGAAAACAGTGTATTCGCCATTTACTTGTGTGTAAAAGCGGAATTAGTTAAATAATGATAAAATGTGCCAATATCTAATTTTTATTACAATTGACTTCACAATTTTCGAAATAGGCGATTTTTATCGCATGTCGAAGGTGCTATAAGCTCGTGCCTCCTTAGTGACGTGATCAACGAGGTTATGATGGAAACTGAATGAAGTTAATAACTGATCGCTCGTACTAGAAAACGCCTTTGTGTAAATGTTTCATTGACTGATCAAATGCTCAGGATGGTATTCCACCTGTCCAATTTTTGCTCCAATGTGTATTTGCATCTCACATTTTGCTTAATGAGAGAGCGAGACGCAATGCACATTGGACAAAGAAATTGTACAGGTGAAGATCGTGCAGGCTGGAGGGCGTACTTTGGCGTTCCAAATGGCCGAAGACCGTCTGGACGTCCTAGGTACCGCTGGAGAGACAAAGTACAAAAAGACCTTAGCGAACGCGGCGACGTCGAATGGACAGAAATGCATATGGCGGTCTTTGGTTTCGGAGGCCAAGATTGACTTCGGGTCGCTGCGCCTCAGCAGTAAGTCAGTATAGAATACCATCCTAAGGTACGCAAATATCTGGGTTCGAATAAAAAAAAAACGTATTTTTGTAACATTTCGCGCCTTCAATGAGGCCGTTCTCAACTAATTATTCGTGCATCCAGTCAATGAAAACTTTTTCCTTAGCGCCCTCTATACCTACCTACTGAACAATTGGCAGTTTTAAATATAGATGTCAGTGGTTAAAAGGTACAAAAGAAGGAGAGGTAGGTAGAATACAGTGGTAGGAGACCAACATTAGAAAATTGTTTGTTGCTTCCGTTATTTTAAGGGTGCAATCTACTAGTCGTACGTTCCTTTAGGCCGCTTTTCCACTAAAGCTAAGCTACTTTTACATACAAGTGATCCATAGGTTCGAAACTTCACAATTCAAACATCTTAGCTCTGGTGGAAGACGAACCTTATTTTCAAGGACGAAATTGTATGCTGTTGCTGTTTATTTGTACATAAATAAAATGGTAGTGATGTGTTGATTAGATTGACATTAGTTTGAATTTATTGAAAGTAGACCACATAAAAAAATGAAGGCAAATTATTGCAGCTTCGCGTGGTTCTCCATCTGGCCTTACCAAATTTATATTTGTATCGGTATAAAATCAACAAAGTTGTGTTATTATTTTACTAAAGCATTTATTTAAGCCCGTCAAATCAGTCACATGGTTTTGTTGCCTGATATAAATATTATAATGTGTGTACCCGAGCGTAGTATGGTTAGGTACATAAGTAACATAAGTATTATTTGTGATATGTAGGTACAATGCGCATTGGTAAGCAATCACCTGTACGTACAAATTAAATCAACTTCAAAATTATTATTATTTGAGTAATAGGTATTAGGTGCAAGTTTTATTACACTGGATATCGATTTATAATGTCTAGCTAGAGCCTATTTTCTGACGTTACGAGTAATAATTTTGACCAATAAGAGATTCTTGACCACTACAATTCTCGTTTTACGACCATCGGGACCGATTTTTGAATTTCATCGCTCGATTTCGTGATCTCCCATAAATAATATCTCCACTACTAGGCATTTAAATTCTACTACAGTGGAAGAAGGCGGTGGTGGCCGAGTAGATATGAAAGAAAGCGGTGGTGGCCGAGTGGATATGACGTCCGACTTTCAATCCGGAGGTCGTGGGTTCAAATCCTGGCTCGTACCAATGAGTTTTTCGGAACTTATGTACGAAATATCATCTGATATTTACCACTAGCTTTTCGGTGAAGGAAAACATCGTGAGGAAACCTGAATACATCTGCGAAGAAGTTCAAAGGTGTATGTGAAGTTCCCAATCCGCATTGGGCTAGCGTGGGGACTATAGCCCGAGCCCTCTCGCGCATGAGAGGAGGCCTGTGCCCAGCAGTGGGACGCATATAGGCTAAATTATTATATTATTTTTACGGTGGAACCTAAGCGCTGGTGGCCTAGCGGTAAGAGCGTGCGACTTGCAATCCGGAGGTCGCGGGTTCAAACCCCGGCTCGTACCAATGAGTTTTTCGGAACTTATGTACGAAATATCATTTGATATTTACCAGTCGTTTTTCGGTGAAGGAAAACATCGTGAGGAAACCGGACTAATCCCAACAAGGCCTAGTTTATCCTCTGGGTTGGAAGGTCTGATGGCAGTCGCTTTCGTAAAAACTAGTGCCTACGCCAAATCTTGGGATTAGTTGTCAAGCGGACCCCAGGCTCCCATGAGCCGTGGCAAATGCCGGGACAACGCGAGGAAGAAGAGTGGAACCTCGATAACTTAAAAACCTCTATAAGTGAATACAATATTGTGATCCCTTCTCCACGGAACCGAAAACCTCGTTTATTTAAAGTACCAAAACTTCTACAACTTAAACGAATAATTTGGAACTTAGACCTCAGTAACTTAAAGTTGTGTTTTGACGACCTCTATAACTTAAAGTGCTATCGTAAATTCATTTAAACATTCAAAATTCAACCGAAAGGTTCTGTTGAGAAATTTGTTTTTATTGCGTTTACTGGTCAACACCAGAGAATGTATAACACTTATTGTTTATGTTTAAATCATTCAACCACACTAGCTGAGGTACCGTAACTTATTTGGATCATTATTTTTTGTCGTTCTCCGCGAAGTGCACATTCTTAAGTAAAATGAATTCGGAACGAAAATTAAAAACACTAACATGCAAAATTAAAAGCAAACGAAACAGTGAAAAGTAGCCTGAAAAGGAGAGATGTCACCGCCCAGTTTGGAGTACATGAGAGTACACTATCAATCATATTGAAGAATAATACTGAACTGTTGAAGAAACATTAATCTGGTGAAAGTCTATATAAAAGACGAAATATTGTCGAATTCCCTTACTTACAATGGTTTAAGCAGTGCCAATGTTCAAAGAGTTACATTTTTATTTAACCTAGCTCGCCTAACCGTATCCGATTCCTTTAAACGCACCTCCATAAGTAAAAATATGAGCCAATCGAAACTCGTCAACTTAAAAACCTTAGTAACTATAAGTTAAAAACTCGACAGCTCAAAGTTTTTAACGTTTCCCTTGGACTTTAAGTTATCGAGGTTCCACTGTAGAATTGAAAACGAGTGGTCAATTCCACTAGTTTCCCAAGTACTATCGCTCGTATCTCTAAAATAGCATTTCGCCATTTTCCACAGAATTTCGAGTGACGAAATCGAGCGTTGGCCCCCATCGGTTTAATTTTTTTTGACTTGTAGCTGAATTAAAAGGATGCGGGTGCTTGTAAATGTTAAAATAGTTTCTGTTTTAAAATGTTTACCATCTAGTTGGTTAGTATAATATTCGTGCACCCAAAACCCTGGGGTATTCTCATTTTAGGGGCCCACTGATTACCAGTTCGCCGTACGATATCAGCCTGTCAGTTATCCGCGATTGTCAGCTTTTGCGAATAACTGACAGGCCGATATCGTCCGGCGAACTGGTAATCAGTGGGCTTTTAATACTAACTTTAACTTCAAAGCCACCGAGGATAAGATTTTCCGTGTGCAGATATTTATCTGAAATGTTTAAATGATAAAATCTCTAGTCAGGTACTTGAAGTAATATATCCAACCGTTGGTAAAAAAGGTGCTCGAATTGCTCCCGTACGTAAATAATTGTATGTAGGTAAATAAATACAATTCCACGATTGATTATAGGAATTGATATCTATTTGTGACATAATTAGCTGTGTGTTATAGTAGAAAAGTACAAGTATGTATTTCCTTTGTGAAAGCTTCCAAATAATGTAATAACTCCAATTTTAAGTATCCCATTTTATTTAGTGACATAAGTAGGATTCTTTTAAAGTCTTCCTGAAAGACCTCATGTATTATTTGCAGTTAAGTAAATGAAGTTGTACCAGTGAGTAGCATTCCGTACTTATGTTTACCTGCCTAGTCTGATATGGTTTTGTACGATGCGAGCAAATCCCGTTATTAATATTGCGATTCATTAAAAACAAATGTTGGCCAATTAGAAGTCACCTTCCCCTCCTCCTCTATCTACCCTAGGGGACCCTAACGTCACCGTTGGTGCCTAACTTCGCCCAAATGAAATAATAAAATAATATTTTTAGCAAGAAATATATAGGTATTCATTAAATACACGAAAAATAAAACTGTGTAGGTATATAGTTTTAAAGTAATAAAATAAAAATAAAAAACATAATAACCTAACTTCGCCTAGCCATTATTTTAATTATGAAACGATTCCTGAAACATATTCCAAATCTTAAATTACTAGTTAATAATAAAATTATGATTTAATGATATGTAAGGCGAAGTTATGTTCTAGAGGCAAGTTTAGGGTACGTGTTTTCGTCTAGCATTATTTTCAATGATCTGCAACATGGGTGACGGGGTTTGGATACGAGGTGTAACGTTTCCGATATGACTACTAAATGATCAAAAAATAACATGAGAGATATTAATTATATAGTATGTAAAGAAACATATCATATTCATATGTAGTATCATAAGTGTAAATTGAGATCCGCATAGACGTATTGTCAATTAAGGAATTAATTGTATAGTGACGTAATCGTATGTTGTGATTTTTATGAGTTATCAGTTCTTATATGCAATAAAACTATATGATTTGTTAAATATATTTCTTTCATTTATTAGCCTCCCTTTTACCTACTTACCATTTATAATGATGTAGATAATAGGTAGATAAATTAGAGAGATAGATAGATAGAGACCGTGTTTGTTAAGTCTTCACCTACTTGGCAACGAATAACCCATTTATTCATATACGCATTACAAGCCTCAATTATTAGTTAATTTATGTTTCATCCCTTTCTTACAAATAGATAACACAAAATGGCTGATTAAGATCAACGATTAATAGCTAATTGAGTCTTGCAGTGCATTTATAAGCATAGCAAAGCAAGCTAATTGAGTCTTGCATGCGCATAAGGGGGTAAATCTGGAAGCCATACCAAGGTGCAGTAAGTACATGTTCCCTCACTCTCAATGAGCATATAAGCGTTAGCGAAATGGAAGTGCGTGCTCGGGAGAGCGGTTCATGTTTTGTAATTTTATTTATTTGTACGTTGAAATAAATAAAAAAAGCAATCGATACGTTCCCTCAAACATCATATTGCCGATTTCTAGAAGCAATTTTCGTATTTTTAGCTTTTGTGCATAAGTTGTTAAGTTTTTTAAGTGCATTTTAAACCTATGTTCGTGATTTTTTCTATCGAGCAAAAGTCAAAAACTCAGGATTGTAATCGATACAATCTCTCTAGAAAAGGGCTCAAGATTGCAAATTAAATTTAAGTAGCCGTATTGTGAGCCTATCAAGCCGATGATGGTCCCGGGTACGAATCCCGTTAAGAGCATTTAAGTATTTGACTATTTGTGTGATGAACACAAATATTTGTTCCCGAGTCATGGGCATGGAGTGTTCTATGTATATAAGTATTCATTTATCTATATACGTTTGTATATCGTCGCCTAGTACCCATAGCACAAGCTTTTCTTAGTTTGGGGCTAGGTCGATTTGTGTAAGATTGTCCTCAAATTCAATCGTGTCTTCGTGTCGAAATTAAATAGTTGTCTATAAATTTATGGCGAGTTCTGGGCGAACTAGGTACCTACTGGTTATTTCGACTTGTGATTTTATCAATTCAGAACAGTTGACAACAACACAAACAGTGGGCACAAACGATAATACGCTTTACGCTATACGGCCATAGAGGCCGTTAATCGTGCTTACGCGCTAACAGCCTCATATTATAAGTTATCGTTAGCGCGTAAAATATGAATCGTATTACACTTGTAATAAGGTCTAATAGCGGGGTTGTGATAAAGGGTGGATCGATGGCGCGGGGGTCGCCGGCGCCCTCTCGTGGCGCTCGGCGCGGCCTTCGCCGTCACCCGGCTCCCGGCTCCCTCAGTGCGCGAGGCAGCGGCCGGCGCGAGCCCGTGTGGCGTGTCCGTGCTGCGTTCATCCACTTGTCTCGAGTAACTCGACCGTCAGCAGCTCGCTCGAGGTGAGTACGCCAACGCATAATCCATTCAACGAATGACATAAGACCGCGCGTTACGTTTACGCGGGCTGTTTTAGTAAGCTTGTTTAATGTTGTGCCTCTTATCAACGTCAGGCGGTGCACCGATTACAGGGTGACAGCAAATGGATGGGTAAATTACATGTTTGGTTGGAGGGTGACTTCTAATTTACTTATACCTAAACAACTTCTTGTGATATGTTTTTAACTCTTTAAATAATTAACAGTCAAACATATACCTTCCTTAATAACATGTAATCAGAATCAGATGATTTCTTTTTAAATCCTTGTGTACCTACCAATTATAATATTTTATTTATAGGTACCAATTTAGAGAAGAATTACATTCAAATTTAATTTATAAGTCACGTAAGAAATAAATATAAGTACTACTTGAATTTATTTATTTAATCTTTGGCAACACTTCTACAAATGGCAGACTTAATGCCTTAAGGTATTCTCTACCAGTCAACCAATACTATCCTTGAATCTAGACTTGAATCGTAAAACATCCAGAAAACTAAAATGCGGACTTGAAATCTACCCAAATCTACCTATGTACTTATTAGGTATTTCATTCACGTTACTTTTCCATTTAATTGGAAATCAGTAGCAACAGTCTGAGGTAATAATCATAGTTTTGACTTATTCTACATTGCACCCTACAAGTACCTACAGTTTTAGGTACTGAAGTATCTATAATCTAACAGATGGTTAAGATCATTAATCACATTTCTAACCGACTGACTGTCGTTGGACTTCGATCTGCATTTGCATACATACTCGTAACGCCCGCCAAATACGCAGTTAATTATTGTGTAATAATGTAGGTTATGTACCTACTAATAGGGCACAATTAGGTACATGAAGATCATCAATAGGGAGGTAGGCTCTAGAGCACTCCTTCCCTTCTGCGTCCCTCAAGCTAGTCGCTAGAGGACGGTATACTTAAGTACTTATAGCATTTCTTTATCTTCAGTTAAGAGTTGTCACATATTCTGGATAGCTTCTAATAGTCACTCCACAATACCCCCAATTGATAAAGCTATGTTGCTTTTAAAAAAATCATGATCAAAGCTCTATCATGTTATGGCCAGCACTTACTTAAGTATTTTTTTTAATTATGATTTTACATGGAGATCCAACAGCTATAACTATGCTAATAACGACATAAATAGTGACCGATCCAATTATAGGATCACACATACAGCAACATGTTAATATTTAACATTAAGTTAAATAACGGGCACTATTTTACATGGGCACATGTAATAATATGTTAACTACTAAAACGGATTACTTGGATCAAAGTTACAATGAGTAAATTAATACCTAACAATCTATTTTATACATTTGACTAGCAAAAAGCAACTGCAGTTATTATGATCAAATAAATATCTTATAATAAGTATGTTGGACTTAAAAAGCGGCCAAGTGCGAGTCGGACTCGCCCATGAAGGGTTCCGTACCATTTATGACATATTAAAAAAAAACTACTTACTAGATCTCGTTCAAACCAATTTTCGGTGGAAGTTTGCATGATAATGTATGTTATATATTTTTTTTATTTTTATCATTCTGTTATTTTAGAAGTTACAGGGAAGGAGGGGGGGGGGGGACACATTTTACCACTTTGGAAGTGTCTCTCGCGCAAACTATTCAGTTTAGAAAAAAATTATATTAGAAACCTCAATATCATTTTTGAAGACCTGTCCATAGATACCCCACACGTATGGGTTTGATGAAAAAAAGAAAAATTGAGTTTCAGTTCTAAGTATGGGGAACCTCCAAAATTTATTGTTTTTTTTTCTATTTTTGTGTGAAAATCTTAATGCGGTTCATAGAATACATCGACTTACCAAGTTTGAACAGTGTTCTTATAGTTGCGGAAAAAAGTGGCTGTGACATTAACGGACAAACAGACGGACATGACAAATCCATAAGGTTTCCGTTTTTTGCCATTTGGCTACGGAACCCTAAAAACTAGAACTTACAAAAAATTTAACATTGTTTCTGTGGAGTTAAGTAATGGGTATTAGGTAACAATCACCGCTAAAGGTATACGAAGGTAGATACTATTAAATTTATTAGTCGGTTCATTTTGTACCTTTTTGTTTTTTGCGGTCAGCTACGTCAGCTACGTGGAGTATACACGTAATAGGAGGTATAGTTATAGTAAAATAGCCGAGTAAGATCCGATCTCTGTTTACAACCAATTACAAATAGCAACGATATACTTATTCGAATGTAAACAAAGCATCATTCCATTGTCCGTGCATCGGAAAGGAAACGCAGAGTCTAGTTACTTGTATCGTATCGCATACGAGTATGTTCCTACACGCAGTGTCGGTATTCAGGTTACGGTAATAGCAAACAAGTCACTTTCTTAACTTAGGTACCTATTATACAGTACCGGCCAATAATATTATCACCTTTGTGTTTTTAGGGTTCCGTAGCCAAATGGCAAAAAACGGAACCCTTATAGATTCGTCATGTCCGTCTGTCTGTCCGATTATGTCACAGCCACTTTTTTGTATGAGCATGTATAGAGTAAACAATATAAGTAGGTTAGTTGTGGATTGTATATTTTACTAGTCATTTTATACATATATATGTATATGATGAATACTGCAATAAAATACTGTGAATTACAATAAGAGAATAGAAAAATTAAGTTGGCTAGGTATATATTACGAGTAAAACAAAAAACCTCTATGAAAAAAACCATTAATATAAGACCGATTATTTTGGTCGCTTGCTCAAAGGACTAAACTACCTACTTAAAGTAGTGAGAGGGAATCTTTTACAAATATATATTAAAAAAGTTTTACCGTAAAAGCATGGAGGCGATATATTATTGACCAGTACCGCATTTCCACACCCATTCGGTTTTTTAAATATTTTAAATATAGGCAGGTATATATAACTACTTCTAATTTGCGCGGTCGTAGTTGGATGCTCGAAAATTTTCTATACTTAGGTCTGACCCCTTTGTGGCAGGTCCCAGACAATGCTTGATATACAAACCCTAAAAATGTCCTACCCACCGCTGTTTCTTGCTGTCTTGACCTGGTCGTTGGATTAAGCTGCTTCCGTCCGTTACCTACACATTCGCTCACCACTCCAGATTTTTTCTGACCCAGCAACAATTTTACCTGATGCGCAATCTTGCTGTCGTGACAATATATAACTGACCTAACTGTGCCAATGAAATGATGGCGCCTTTATAATTTTAAATCTCGATGACAAATCATTATTAAACATGTCGATTGTGAAATTGAGTAGTATTTTGCATTCATTCGCAAATACGATTGTCTGATAATCCTTCGCCGTTTGTAAACAAGTGCATTTGTTTTTTTTTTATAATTGATTCTATCAGCATTATTTCACGATTACTCGGCTAGAACAACAGTGCATACCTACAGTATTATTAATTAGCATTGCTTAACTATGCCATTTACTAACTAATTTTGTTAATCAAGCCGTTTTATTGACTTCCTCAATGCGCACAACACTACAGTTCACCTCTAATTTTAGAGGCTTATTTACTTTTTTTTTGTGATATATTTGGGATTTAGTTTGTCTGGGTTGGGAGCTCCTCATTCTAGGCGAAATAAATACGAAATATATAAATACGAAAAAATAGCATACGTTTAATTCGGTGGGAAATTTTTAGAACATAATTATGTACAGAGTAAGAAACTCTATCTATCCATCAAATTTTATTAAAATCGAAACATAATATTATCAAACATAGGAATGGCATTTCTTTGTGCTCTTAGCGTCAAGTACTTTGTGTACTATGGTCATAAGTTCTGTCACATAGGTTTTTACTCATAAAAATGTTATAGATATTATAAAATACTCATATTATTCATACCTAGGTATATTTATTTATTTATTTTAAACTTTATTGCACAAATACAAGTAAAACGTACAATAGGCGGACTTAATGCCTTGAGGCATTCTCTACCAGTCAACCACTGGGCCAAATAAATTTGCTAAGGTGGGTGCAGTGTGACAAGAAATATTAAGTCTAAAACTAATAGGCCAATATACAAACTAATAGGTAATATATATATATACATCGCAGACGCACTGTTGCGTCTTTTCAGCGTCGATACTTATTGCGTCTCCCTCTTCCGGCAGGATTTTATTATGCATGTTTGTGAATATTGTTGGTTTATGTACACACGAAGTAATGTGTTGCAAAAAGAACTCGTTTAAATGTGATATGGCAATATTCAATTTTGAATAATTCTCGGTAATTTGGTGCGTCCAGTTATAATGATAACTATCTGGCACACTGTATATTATCGTGTATATCTGATGTAGTTTGCTTACTTTCCGCATCCATTCATAAAGGTAACCATGTAGCACACTGTATATTATCATGTATGTCTGATTTATTTAGGTGCTCACTTTGTGCGTCAGTTCATAAAGGTAACTATGTGGCACACTGTGGCATACTGTATATTATTATCGTTCATGTCTGATCTAATTATGCTCACTTTGTGACTCCGTTCATAAAGGTGAATATGTTGATTAACTTGCTCATGGTTTTCGGCTTTAGCGGACACTGTCACATCGATACCCTACCCCTCAATCGTACTAATTACCGCAAAAATTGGCCTATCGGCATCGATTGGCCTATCGTAATTCTGCAACGTGAGACCCCATCGGTCCTATCCCTATAGTTATAAACGTGTACATATATCTAATAAACATTCTTCAGTCGACCTCGAGCGAACTTAGTTTTGACACCCATGTAACCTACCTATCTTATTAAAATTAATTAATTTGTTAACCTGTTTTTAAAATTAGTTGTTATCATGGCATCTCAATCGATATCGATGAATAGTAGTGAGTACGTGGAGATGGGGCCGTTAGCACCCCCAAATACAGCAGCTAATAGCAGTAGCAGCACGTACCGTAAGTAAAACAATTTTTTTTTTTAATTTACTGATGAGGCCAAGGTTTTCTTGGGAGAGTTAGGGCGGCGGTTGACGGAGAGAGGTCATGACCCTCGTTCCGGGTCATTCCTGATGCAAAGGCTGTCTATCGCGATCCAGCGAGGCAACGCGGCGAGCGTGATGGGCACCTTTGCGCCTGGAAGGGCTCGGGACGGGTTGTTTGACTAGGTTTTGTTTATGACATTGTTTAAGTTTAGTTTTAGTTTATAGTTCATTTCGGTGTATTTTTTTTTGTATAAATTAAAATATTTGTTATAATTGATATCCTTATCTATGACTTTGACTGTTGTCTATAAATAAAGAATGATTTATTTACTGATAGGTTGGCTTTATCCACTGAGATTTCACCACATTAGAATTTAAATTACATTATAATAACTTAGATTAATTATATTGGATGACTTGGCTGGAACGCGCTGGGATGCCCGACACCCCCAAACGTGTTCATTATGCCCTATCGTTCAGTCTCTAATCGGTGTGTCAGGCCACATTTAGGATACATGACTTTCATAGAGGGGCAGTCTTTCATAGGTGCCTACTGCAGTTTCATAGGACGCAGGACTTGGACACCTATTAACAGCGGTCGGCCAGTGGTGCTCCACTGAGGGTAGTGGGATCTGTATAGGGATTGCAATCCGGTCCGGCGGATCCGGTAATCCGGCCGGATCCGGCACTTTTCAGGTGCTACCGGATCCGGTAAAAATCACCGGATCCGGATCGGATCCGGTAAAATAAAAAAACGCCTAGATCTGTGCGTTTCAGATGAGAAAAAGACAACGGTTACGAGGTATGAAGTTGAACAGAACAAAAAACGAATGAAAAAGTTTAAATTTAGTAAGATAAAAATATATTTATTATGACGATGACTGGGAACAGAAGAGGATTTCTTCTTCTTTCATGTTAATGGCACGATATGACGATTACATAAATACTGTAATAGAAGGAAAAATGAAAGGATGGAGATGCCATGGAAGGCATTTGTAATTTATGCTAAAGAGAAGGTTAACGTCGTGTCATAATGTTGTGATAGGAGATTAAAAGTAAACAAATGAACAGGATTAAGTCGGCGGTACTCAACCGACTACAGTTGGGCTCATCAATATGTGTGAATGAAGAATATATGATAATATTGAAAATCTTTAGTTTTCTCCGATATATGTATATATATGATAAAATATAGATTCTTTTCTATTCAAATTTAAGAGAGAATCTTTTGTCTTTACAATTTCATCCAATCTTATGCAATTTTCTTCATCTCCTGGTAGATGCTACTCTACGTCTAGCCAATTCTTTATTTGATCTATATAACTTTTCTTATGGAGTCCTTTTCCGCGATGGTTTTCAATCCTACATTCTATTATTTGTCGCATGAGATCGTCGTTTCGTGTGTTGTTCCCTATAATTTGACCAATATACTTTTCTATAAATTAAAAAAAAAGTACAGTTCTTTTAAGTCATACAGTCTACTACTTTTTCGGACATAAAACAATAGAGCAAGATAATACTAGAGCGCATTTAATAACATAATTGGATAAAAGTAAAATATCTTCGTTAAAAGAAAGAAAGAATAGTTAGCGTAGGAGTTGAAAATAGAGTTCCGGTTACTCTGGTTATAATATTAGCGGAAAACCGTTGAGCATTAGACTTTTTGTTTGCCGCGATATCTATTGTCGAGTAGCAGTACTGAGAGTTCCGCTACTCGATGCTAGATGTCGACTACGAAAATAATAAGCGTTTTGGTACCAAAACTGATATATGGAGTGAGCACTCTGTGTAATTCTTATTTCTCTATGCTAGAATACATGTCAACGTTAGAGTTTGTGAGGATAATAAAGAAATTTTGTATTTGTATTTGTATTGTATTTGCTTTGGAAACTAATCAAATTTATAATTGTAAACGAAAACTTGAGCACTTTTCAATGGTTATGGTGGTGGTTTTCAATGGTGCTTAATGGTGATTACCGATTTCAAATTTTGTTTTTCAAGTGATATTGACATTGTGACACTTTTTACTATCAAGTTCTATTTTATTGTTAAGAAGTTATTTATTAACTTCAAATTATAGATTTAGGAATACGTATTACGCAAAAAACTAGAAAAATATGTCATTTAATTAACTTTTATATCCCTATACCAAACCGGATCCGGTCCGACCGGATCCGGCCGGACTACGGCCAAAATCCGGCCGGATCCGGCCGGATTGAAAACCAATCCGGTTTGCAATCCCTAGATCTGTAGGAACGGTTTTCCATTTCTCCGAATCCCACTTCCCTCCATGGTCATTCATCAAGCGTAGCATTCCAAGGCGTTGGAGCCGGTTTTTAGGACCGTGAGATGACCAGCATAGCATATTTAAGTATCTGTTTCTTCATAAGGTTTGGCGTGCCGTATGCTGATTCTGGCGGTAGGATCCCGCCAGAATCCTCAACTTATTATGCATGAAACTTCTAAAGTTGAGTGGCACTAATTGTCTTATTTTTGGCACTAATTAGATTAGGTATTAAATATCGGGATCAATAAAACTAATTTTCGTTACATGAGGATTCTGGCACACGAGGTTTGATTAAAAGTTCTATTGGTTGTATGCATTACAGAAATCCCTACAGAAAGCTCATCAGACTCGGGCCACTCGAAGTTCGGAATGGATTTGCCTACACTGCCTCCAGCCTCAGAAATTACTACCGAAGAATCATCAGAGTCAAGCCAGCTACGGAGAATCCCATCGAATTTGCTGCCGACACCCGTTTCAGAGTACACTGAACCGATTTTGGCGCCGACAGCAGATCCAGAGGGCGAGTTGAATGCGATGCGACTGACAAGCTTTGTTAGTTTTTTAGTAACTACAACACAAATTATGACTTTCGAGATAAATAAAATAAAAATATTCGTTACCATAGCACTCCTTTGTATTATTATATTATTAATCTTAACAATTTTTTTGGTTTTGTATACATATTTTTAAAAAATAAATTTCTAAGATTTTTCTTCAGGTAAAGGAGGGTGATAAATTTGTATGGAACCAATAAGAATAAGCGATATACAATCGGAAAGGTTTTTTTTATATACTCCAATTTTTTTGTATGGTGAGAATTGTCTTATTCACTGTGTAAAATTAATGACAGAATGACATAAAAAACAGAAAACGAATAGAAAACTAAAATATTACACAAAATCATCGACATCGACAAAACTACCTGCCGTGGGCCAATTAGCCCACCCTCCTTTAGATGTTTTATTTACATTTTAATTCATAGGAACTAAGAACAAATCTAATTAGTGTAAGACATAATCTAAGTTTTTGAATAAATGTTCTGTATGAAAACTTTTTATTTTTAATCAATTTTTATTTAGCACTTTGTTGTGTTATTTTATACAGGGTGACTAGTAATGTATGACCTATACTTAAACACGTGGTTGTACTCGTTTTACCAAACAACTTTCCCACAGAAACATACATAAATGAGGAAATTAAAATAAAATTGTCGTCTTCATACAAATTGTTACGGGTGATATTGTATGGGAGGATATTTTTTTCTTGTTAAAAAAAAGTTTCTTTGTTCTCACGAGTACAATGATGTGTTTAAGGATCGGTCATTAATTACCAGTCACCCTATATTATTAATCTTAACATTATTTTTGATTTTGTATAGGTACATTTTAAAAAAAAAGCGAAGAATTTTCAGTAAGGTACATTTTTACGTTTTGTTTTTAATTCATAAATATAAATACTAATAAAAATAAAACATATACTAATAAATAAATATACTAATAAAAAATATAATTAGTGTAAGACTTAATCTAAGTTTTTGAATAAATGTTCTGTATGAAAACTTTTATTTTCAACCAATCTTTATTTATTAGTAGCTCTCGGTGTTGCTCTTTCAAAGTTTCGCATTCATTTCTTTTCGGTGGGCGCTTATTTTTTATGTGGTGCTTGAAAAACGTTGTGACTACTTTTTTTTGTTCTGACGTCCATGGTATTAAAGTTCTCTTTTTTCCTTTCTTAACATTTTTTTCTGCCGTTGCCGGCAATAACCCTTCGGCATGAGATTCAAAACGTTTGTTCTGTAGACCAGACGGTCCCGGCTGTGGTTCATTACGTTCTTCCTGGACGCAATCCTGACGTGACAGTTGACGTATATCGGGTAAATCATATTCTAAAATCTCCTTATTTTCAATGTTTTCTCCCTCCAACTCTTCATTTAAATCCAAATTGATCTCATCTAGACTCTTTCCTTTAAAAGCATCAGCTTTTCCATCTTCCATTAGTATCAACAGCTTTTAAATTTTAGCCGTTTGGTAAACGTCATCTGGCAGCCTGTACGACTTTTTATGGACATCATTAGTATGACCCATGAATGTAGCCAGTTGCTCCATATCATTCTCAGACATGCTGAATATTTGTGTTAACGTAGCCAAGTGTTTTCTGAGCCTTGTAGATGAAATTGCTTTAGGATTTTTTGCACCAGATAACTTTGCATATCTTTCTAAAACTTTATAGCCATATATTGAGTTTTCAAATCCCGGATTCCCGAATAGTAACTTGTTTGATGTAGGAACAAATCTATCCCTTATGGAAAGCAATAGTTTGATATCTTCTTGAACCTCTTCGTTGAATAACACTGGCACTCCACGACCACGTTTTCCTCTTATTACGAGTCTTTTGAATTTCTTCACTAGTATTCGTTCGGAAGCGGTGAGTGCCCTCTCGAATTCTTCATAGTTTGAAGTATTTTTTTCACTTTCCAAGTAGTCATGTACCAAAATTCTCTGTAATTCCCCTGGCCTACGTCGGTTCAGTAACAAGACTCTACAATAAACGGTTTCTAATAGCTGTATGTACGTTGCAACGTTGTATGAACCTTCTTTGATCTTTTTTACAGCTTCGTCAGCTTTTTTTTTCAAGCCATTTGCCAAGGGAATGATAGTAACTTTGTTCCATTTCTTTTTGTTCAGGTCTGTTGAAGCCTGGCTAGAAATGTCAAATTTCCAGTGGTTGTCTATTAGCTGTGTTAAAGTTTTCAGGCCTGCTTCTATTTCAGCCGTATTTACATCTGTGTATGGCCCTTCTTTCTTCAATGCCATCGTGATTGCTATGTTGCAACACTGCTTGATGCTGGTAGAAACGTTCATTGCGAATGTAGGTGAGTCAAACCTGTCTTTCTCCGAGTCAAATTTACCCACAACTTTGGTAGCTGTTACTATCTCATCGTAGTTTTCCGGTCTAAGCACATCAAAAAATTTTTTTACTCACGGTTTATTCTTTTTTATTTCGATTAATAATTTTGCCAGTTCTCGCATTTTTCGTGAAACAACGTTGACGAAATGGTTTTCTCTATGGGTCTTTAAATATTGTGATCCGAATGCGCAGATAAGGGCGTCTGATTTAGCAATAAGGGACACTTTATCAGCTCTCATTCTGTGAAATACGGTACTTTTCAGTTTTTCATCAACTTTTAAGTTTCGTAGTAACAAATTTTGGGCTTCAGATTGCACATTTTTACTGGATTTTCCAGTGCACTTTTTTTTTGTGTTTCCATAGTAATTTTTTTGAATAAAATCCCAAACAGTGTGTACAAGGTAGGTAATCAGTAAATTTTTGTTTCCTCATGGGCTTTATAACTTCAACAGAATTTTGTATGTAATTACCTTTTTTTCGGAGTTCTGTTAGTTTATTTTTTCTTTGAACACTTTTTTTAGGATAAGATAGAATTTCTTGCACCTCGATTTCGTATGTGTGGTGTCTTAATAAATGTCTGGCAAAGTTTAGTACTGAGTTTTCACAATAATAATGGATAATGGTGAGTAAATAATTTTCGTAAATAATAACAATGATGATTTTTTAATGTCTGGTATCTTTTTTTTTTTTTTTTTTTTTTTTTTTTTATACTACGTCGGTGGCAAACAAGCATACGGCCTGCCTGATGGTAAGCAGTCTCCGTAGCCTATGTACACCTGCAACTCCAGAGGAGTTACATGCGCGTTGCCGACCCTAACCCCACCCCCCTCGTTGAGCTCTGGCAACCTTACTCACCGGCAGGAACACAACACTATGAGTAGGGTCAAGTGTTATTTGGCTGCGGTTTTCTGTAAGGTGGAGGTACTTCCCCAGTTGGGCTCTGCTCTAGATCTGGAATGACATCCACTGGCTGTGCCCTACCACACAAGGCGAGATGACATTCACATTGCCCATACCTCTCTTTTGGACGTAGTTTAAGGACATACCCGGGTCTAAATCGGGTATCAATCGATTCGTTTTGTTGTGATGATTAAATGTATATATTCGGAGTCGATAGAAATTTGAAATAATGTAAACAAGCCCATTTACCTTCATTGCTTCGCAATCACGCACTTTTAAAGAACAACCATTTTTTTCGTTGTCAATTTATAACTTCTTATTTACATTCATTTTTACTTAAAATATCTATCAATTTCATATATTTCAGTGAAAACAAATTTGTTTAATAATATTTTGGCATATTTGTTTATTTTATTGTATTTTTCAATTGACCCCAAATTTAGGTATAGATATGTGGCCAATTTTGTTAAAGTAACAAAAAAGTCAGAATTGACACTCAAAATCTTCTAGCAAAATGATACTAAACTGTGACGTCACCCTTTAGGTAGCCGGCCTTTTTTTAAGTATGGGAAAATAATGAAATTGCGATTTTGATTGCGAAATAAATCGGACGGCAATTTGTGTAGGTACGGTCAACCAATTTAATTTGTAGGCTACAAAATCGCAATTTCATTATTTTCCCATACTTAAAAAAAGGCCGGCTACCTAAAGGGTGACGTCACAGTTTAGTATCCATTATTAGTCTCGTTCTGGTAGACATCTTACAAGTTACCTTGCGTCTGTTCACAAAGGACGCAGCAGCACAAATAAAATTTGGCGTTCAAACAAGCTTCAAACCCTTGGTACACGAATTAAAAACAAACCATCATCGCATTCCAAGCCAAACTCTTAGGAGATAACAATGGCAAGGTCACGATATCCAGGGCGCAACTTGATCGGTACCGTAGCGAAGTAAAAATTACATATATACACGTCACAAATATACACCGCGACGCCAGCTCCTCTTGTAACGTGCGGAGTTTCGCGAAACTAAAGAATTCAGCGGAATGTTTCCCAGTGGCGATCTCGCTTCCATGCCAATATTTTGCTACACGACATTGCATGATCACTTACGTCCACTGACGAAAAATCAAGGTAGTTCAATATTGCGTCCGTATACTAGACGCAACAAGTCAGTCGGACGCAGTATGATATGTAAAAATCGCTATGTTGGACGCAAGACGACAGCCAAGATTTATATATATATATATATATATATATATATATACATATAATTAGAAAACTTATTTAATACTGAATTACATACAATATAACGTAATTTGCTCTAAAATTTTTGTATAATTCTATGTAATATTCGGATAAAGTCGTAAAAAAAAACATGTTAAAAAATACGCTCCCTGTTCATGGTGATATTGATCCCTATTTATTTATTTTTGTTTTTTAACATTCTTGAATTTTGCATAACGCAAATTGTATTCCATAAAAGAGTTTTATGACATTACCAATTATATAGATTTATTTAAACGGTAAGCATATTAAGGTAAGGTAAGGTTTACTATAATTTACTTCTTTGTTAGCTTCATATTTAACGACGGCCCGTTTTTTGGTGAAATTCATTCATAAATAATTGTTTTTAATTTATTACTTAACGGGTGTCATACAATTGTAATCTTAATCTAATCTAATAATAAACTTCAGTAATTTTGAATGAATTATTAACATTAACTGTCACCTATTTTGCAACACAATATTAATTCCTAAAAATTTACCACGCGTAGTTTTGAGTTAAATTGTAACTGTGAGATAAATAAATCATATCATATCATATCGTATGGCAGTCAAATCTAAGCGTGTATAGTACCTGAATAGTACCCTAAGTTTGAGAAGGACATTAGCTGAAACTTGTCAGAGAACTAAATGCATGCGACGAAATTATCCTCTAATATACTTAGTTTTCATACAAATACACAATTGTACCTATTTTGTTAATGTGACACTGATTATTTATTACTCCCTTTTATGAAGTATAATTTTTCACAATCCAGCGGCGTCCTCGCGTCTAACGCTAATCCCAAAGTCAACAAGTACCCAGACAATAAATTAGTGATCTAAATTTTAAACTAATTATATTACGTTTTGTTCAGTATAGGTAAATTAAGCATTCGAACCATATAGCAAACTTTTTTTTAATTAAAAGCTTTGTATTACATTTTATCAGTCAAAACCTTTATGACAGAGCTTATGACCTGACTAACTAGGTAAGTACTAGGTATTTATTACTATTTATAAAGGCAATACGCAACAGTAGTTGAATGTTGCTCATACATACCTCTACAAACCAGGAAGTAACAACTTCTTGGAGTAATTTATTTTCTGCGTAGATTGTCAGATGCCCATGTCGATTGAATAGTAATATCTACACAAAGAAGACTATATTGGTATTCGTAATCAGCCACTCTAATCGTATAGGTACGTTTACCTGGCTGAGGCTGTTTAACTTACTGTACGAAGCATTTCATTTTTAAATGACGTTAGTTACAGAGGTATAGTTAATTCAGTGTATGCAGTAGGTGGGTCGTTGACGGTTTTCGCTTCAACGAAACGAAACGTTAACTTAGAAAACGTCAACTAGTTGAAAAACTAGTTGATTTCGTCAACTAGGTTTTTGCCTTAAGAGGAATTCCTAGTTGTGATTTTTCCATACAAACGCTCTCGACTGTTTCCTCCCTGGTTTTTTAACCTAGAGCAATGATTTTTTCAAATAAGATCAATATCATCAATATCTGTGCCTCTATGTTTTGCTTTTTTGGATTATTTTATTTTGAAGAAAATTACAGCGCCTCGAAAATCGCAAAAACGGCTTAATTGAATTGGCTGTAAAAAAAGGCACAGTATACAAATATGACATCAAATATCCAAAAAATCAAAACATAGCGGCATAGATTATTTCTTCCTCTTGCAATTTCCAAAATTTCATAATGATTGGTTGTGATTTGGAGGAGGAAACAGTCGAGAGCGAAACCTCGATTTTTGAGTTTTTTGCGTGTGAATTTCGGTCCGAGCTGCAGTTGTCCTTATCGCACGAATTGGAGGCGGAGACAGTTTCTAAATATACGTACACAGAAGGAATAGTGATGGGCATAACATCCTTATTAGGGATTGCAGAACCGGTACTGTTTTAAAGAACCGGGATTTCCCGGGTACTTTCGGAACTGGTCTAATTATTTCATTATTTTAAATAAAACGACAGCATTTTGCGATATGACCACCTTTCGTATTATAATTTAATAATCACAATTTCTTTTACTACGTATAATCACAATAAAGAAGTCATTTTTTTTTAGAAATATAGTATTTTACATTGCTCATACTTGTGCGTCACAAGTAAAAGATAACTACATTGATGTTTGCCACTAGATAGCAAATTAAATGAAATTACATTGACAAGGGGATTTATATACATATAAGTATCGCAGTCGTATTGTATAATCCGCCGTATTACATTACGGCTAGCCGATATCAAAATAAGGGCCATTTTGAAATACGGCGGTTCAACGATTAAGGTATGTTGGGTAAATACCGGATGCGGGTGAAGAACGTAGGACATTCATTTCTCCCTACCCAACTAGCAAAATTTCGTCATATAATGGTTGCGGCAACGTTTCTGCGGTATCCTTTTAGCTCTTACTATTAGTCATCATTACGAAATCATTACGTTTATATGACGCGATTTGGGCCCATTTTATTCAGCATTTCAGTCATATAAAAGTTGTTTAACTGCAACCACCGCCACTTATAGATCTTATAATAACCACCGACGTGACTATCTTATGACAATTTAGCTGTATATTAGCAAATTACATGACTTAAATATGACTGAACTGATCTGTAACTTCCATTTATATGACATATTTGTGGAGTAATCGCATCCTAGGCTACTAAACAATAGAATATAACTCGATACTACACGCGCGAGTTGAGTGTTTGTTAATTAAAAAAGGAATTCGTCTTAATAAGTCTTGACGGTAAGTATTTTCTTTATTAGTCAGCCATGATGTTACATGTTTTTATTAAGAATGCTCATAACGTCGGCGTATGGTAGAAATGTATTGCGAAGGTAAGTTTATTGATGAAGTAAACTATGTTTAATAGTAAATATTTAATGCCCCACTATAATTCTTAGTTAATTAAATATAAATTTAATTAATATTGATGATTTTCTTGAACGCCGCGGTTATACGGCATTTATCCAGTTATAAGCTATATAATCGCATCTTATATAGCAAGTTTAGCGGTCAAAGCGCCATTATACATATTTTGTCGGACATATTTTAGGGTTCGTTAGAGTTTCTGAAAAAACCTTTTTACAGATTTTAGTATTTTATTTCTAGAGACAAGTAGCACCGTGAAATATGGTCATTGTAGCTGATGTGGACTGTTTTTTAAGAAAAGAAGATCAATTGTGGAGTGATACTGATGTACAGTGGCCTTGGAGCGAGACTCATTTCATTTTGTCTTCGATGTGTATTGGATGCGGATACTCAACGTCCCCGTTGACAATTGATCCCACACATTTTATTATATCGGACAATAATATAAAAAATCTACACTACACCATTTTTTTCTGGTGCCCAAACTGTTCAGAGTACGCTATATATGATCACTATCCATTAGAGGAATGTGAGTTTTGTGTGAATACTGACAATACTGATAATCATCCCCAAATCATCCAAATCTTCGGATCCACTGCTCTCATCAGCATTGAATTGGAGTTCCATTTCCTGTACGGAGCTATCTTCTACAACGCCACCAACATCAACGTGCATGTTTTCCGACTCTGCAGTACTAGTTTTTTTTTCGGTCACATTTGTTATTTCTACGGAACCACTTGAAAAATTAGCACTTGTCACTTCACTTCGGTTTACCGAAATTCCTTGCGTAAGAGTAGTTTTTAAATTGGTGATAATAGATTGCCGCTTCTTTTTCATTTTCCTCTTGTATCCACCGATCTTTTTCATATTTTTCCATTTAATCCAATCCATTTTCATATACTAAATGTTTATATCCAAACAACGTGTCGGATGTCTTTAAATGATGTTTAAGAGCTATAACAGTCATAAAAAGGTAGCATTTATACTAAATAGTGGTATAATAGCAAAGTTGTATCATTTACTCGACTACGTTTAATTCTGCTCCAATAAAGGCATATAAAATGTCATTACTCGACCAAATAGTCACATGAGCATCAGGTAGAGGTAAGTTATTCAGCAATATCTAAATCGCTGAATAAGATACTCATATATAACATGTTCTATAATTCGCGTTTATATGACAGCATGTAACATATATAGCTATTGTGCTGTATAAGTTACATGATGTCATATAATAGCAAACTACATTGCTTTTACTCGACTGCACTTGACATGTCGTAAGTCAGATATATAAGTCACTGTTACTCGACTAAATAGTCATATAAGCCACGTAAAAAAGTGACTTATTCAGTAGTGATGGGTAGGACATCAATTTAAAATGAGTTTGTATGAGTACCTCATTCTCTAAAATGAGGTGTTACAATGTCTTACTTCAAATGAGGAGAGGTACTAGCAGTTTTGCAGCATCGACTATTCCATCAACTCCAACGGCAGCAAACCATATTTAATGTAAATACATATTTAGGCATTGCTAAACTTCCTTTTAAATATTTAATTGAAGTGCAATTCTGGAGGTTTAAAACAGAACTTTAACAACAGAAGACATACATTTAAGAATCAAACTAAGGAGTTAAAGTACATACATCCTATTGCAACTTAATTTGATGCTTTTATGAAACTTGTTCTAATTTAGCAGTTTATTATTTTTATTGTTAGATTGTTCAGTATCAATTTTTGCTACTTGATATCATTTTAAGTTTAACATTCATATATTGAAATAAATACTAACCATAAACTACCAAACAAACAATTAACAAACTAAGGAGAACAAATCCAATATTGTTTGTACCATTATTATATAGAAATTACTAACTTACCACCTCATCATTTATCAGTAATAATATCATTGTAATATGATAACAAACGAAAGCCTCAATAACGTTCGCGCGGTAATGCCACCGGCGTGTAATATACACTTGATTTTTGTATGCAAAAGACACAACGAAAGACCCACAGGTATATTTTATCGCGAAAACAATGTTAATATATTGTTATATTGGCATAATTATAAGAATGGTCACTGATCACTATTTATAAAACACAACTAAAGATTACGAACAACTTTTTCGAGTTTCTCGTATTATAAATATGTCAAAATCATAAATGATCGAAATAGTTTACGAAGCACGTTAACAAAAAGTATTACAAATTCAAATCGTTAAAATGTACATGTTTATTTCACCTATACAAATTATATTTACTTTTTTTATTAATAAACTAATGTAAATTATCATATTTTGTGTACGCCACTATATTATATTTCAAAAATTTAAATAATATTTTGGTCTCTTAAACGATAACTGTTTTTAAGCAAGCTTCGTAAATGCCCAGTGAGACTTGGTTGGCATTTCAATCGCTTATCAAGTAACCATTTCACTGTCCAGTCTAATTGATTCAGATTATACATGACACCAGCAATATGAGTCTTGAGGTCAGGTTATACTGGTATGCGCGTTAGTACAATAATAGCTAACAAATATGGAGGCCTACCGCGAACCACGAAGTTTTGCTTTGCTGTCGCACTTACGTATGAAATTACAAGTGCGACAGAGAAAAAAAACTTTCTTCGGTAGGTTCTTTGATGACTTAGATTTTTCGCTTTTGACAAGTAACTTAGCAATGCTAGGATCAAAATGGCGTAATATGTATGTAAGCTTGCGGACGCTTACGCTTGTTTTCTTTCGTGTTTCATTTTTAACGTATTTTCGATGAGGTGTTATTGAAGCACGGCGCGTGTCTGTCTCACTCCCTCTTTCGGTAAATCCAATTCATTGTTTCATTTTGAAAGGATTTTTGAGGGGATGTCACAGTGAGGCGAGTGAATGGTATAAACACAACGCATTTCTCGGTGGACCTTTTGTCCTTGCAATAAGGTTTGTAGTTGGGCAGTTGATAGTATGAGCGATGAATACGATGACGTCAATGACTCATTTCTTCATTTGAATGTCGGCGAGCACCGAGCGCCTCGCGACTCTCTTGCGAGTTGTGAGGAACGCGAGTGAGTTTGAAAGGCTGAGAGTTTTTTTTTAAATTTGAAGTGTTTGAGTGGTAAGAGTTGTGTGTGATGCGCGCGAGTAAATGAGTAAAATTAATTGAGGAGTGATGTATGACATTTATGCGGTGTGAAGTTCTGCGACAATTTAACAAAGTGAGTGGTACAAATGAGGTGCCTCACGAGTGAGCAACTCAACACTATTATTCAGCATTTCTTATATGACTTATTAGTCATATAATCAAGACGAGTAAACGTTTACTCGACTTGCTTACATGACTGATATGCTGAGTAACTAAAAAGCTGCATAAGCTGGCTTTATACGACATGTGCTGTATAATTCACGTCTACATGACTTTTATATGATTTATTAGCTGAATAAGCTCAATCTTATATGACTACTTTGCTAGTTGGGTAATTTGGCTTTATTTTTTAATGTTGGCAACATTGTGTAAGACGCCATTTCATTGCGCCTCGACTGCCAGTGTTCCCGCGTCGCTCAGGGAGTCGGGCTTGTGCTATGCGCAATCACAGAGAGCAAGGTAAATTTCGCGAATTCTTTCTTCTATCCGATGTTCGACCTGTAATTTATTTTGCGTATTGTGATGAAACTGTGTTTGTTTTTGTAATTGTGTTAACAGACCTAGCACTGCTGTAGACCGCTATCCGATCTTGACCCTTCCAGGTAAAGATCGGAAAGAAACAATCCGATCTTTACCTATTTCAAAAACAGCAGTGATTGTCAAACTTTAAATTTTCTTCTATTTACCTACTGACCTACTTAATTATCACATTTATTGTTCTTGATCACACTTTCGTACCATTATTTTTATCCAGTACCACTACCAGCGCGACGGTAAATCAAAAGGAAGAGATTTTGGCAGTCTATTTTGTATGTTTGTATATTGTATGTGTATGTACACCTACTTACTGACAATGTAATTTTTTTAATTTCCGCAACCCAAAGGTTCCCTGGAAGAGATCGCTTTTTAGCGATAAGACCGCATGTTGTTTACCTGTGCTTATGTTTCTGTTTTCTTTTATTGAGGTGTGCAATAAAGAGTATTTATATTGTATAGGGATGATGATACATGTTGAATTATTGTATAACAAAATCGAGTAAAATAAATAGCAAATGAGCAATTTTTCGCAATAAAGTACCTACACATACGGATGCATATGTAGATGTGCACGCATACATACATAGCTAGTTTAGGATACAAAATAGAGACAGGGCTTCGAAATTAGTTTCCTTAAAATGCTTTAAGAGGGCTCTCTTTTCCTATATATTTACTTTACTCTTTACATACGATCCTTACATTTTATAAAAAAAAGATTGTATATCAACTATATTCTATACTTCAAGATGGGCTCTCAGTGAGCTCAACGAGGGGTGGGAGGGGGTTAGGGTCGGCAACGCGCATGTAACTCCTCTGGAGTTGCAGGCGTACATAGGCTACGGATACTGCTTACCATCAGGCGGGCCGTATGCTTGTTTGCCACCGACGTAGTATAAAAAAACCTTGACCTTTTTAAAGAACTACTTAATCTTTTTGATTTCTAAGTTTAATTCTTATTTTTTTGGCGACCTTCATTAAAAATGACTGGGCACGATTATTTTTTATTTTGATTTTTGTTAAGTACTTAATATCTTCCAGTACATTCCTTTCAATAAACAATACATTTACACTTTTACTAAACCTGTACAGTTCACGAGATCTTAAATTGTCAAAACTTCGAAACCTATCTATTATTTTAGTGGTTTTTCTTACTTTATTACTTCGGGTAAACCTTACAATAAGAAGTTTCTTAGCACATTGTTTACTTATCAAATTGCCTTATGACATAGGTATCAAAGTTTGAGAGCCACAATTTTACCAATTATTGTATCAGGGTTAAGATCGGATACAAAAATACGGAAAAAAAACTTTCGTTGACAATTTTTAAGTTTGTAATTATTGGTGGCTGTAATGTAATTTATATACATTGGAGAAGGGCAGACACCGGACCTACGAATACGAACGAATCTACGGTTATTATTTAACGATTCGCTCCGTACTTCAAGAATCTGTCACGTGCTGAGATCTCGAAAAACATTTTCTCACGAGTTCTCTCAATTGGTCCCAAAATTGTCCGGCATTACCCCAACATACTTTACCCAGATTGTCATTGCGATACGTTCTTCAATAAGGCGGCCCAAGGTTAGCCCCATCGTACTACAAGTTAAATAGATTGTAGTTTAGCCATATATTTATACCTACTTACAAAAACGGATAGGTACAGTCAAGTGTAAAAATATGGGTGTACACATCTTACTCAAAAATATGTCCCATAGCATCTTATTCCAGTGTAATAAGAGCGTAGTACCATATTTATGAGACGATTCTTTCGATACATATTTTTGCACTTGACTGTACGACGACGACCGAAACAGGGACATCATTCTTTTTTGCAGTTTTTACCTATATGGTAATTAATAGATACAGTATAATATAAAAATGAAAAACAATATTATGTGATAACAACAAAAACAACTTGCATCGGGCAGCGCAGGATAAATTCCGTTCGGCTCGCGGGCGATGTCGACGGAACGGCGCGCAATGAGCGGGCACTGGAGTCTCGCATCTGTGTGCGCGCACTCACACTTAGATAGCTCCCGCTCCCGCCCACCGCAGCGCGACAGAAACATAGCTTCAAAAATTCGAGATTTGAAAAGTTGCTCAGCTAGGAATTGCTCTTAATTCGCGTCAACGGAATCTAGTCAGTTGAATTGTCGATCAACGAAGTATCTTTCAAGCCCTTGCTGTTGCGTCTTTGTATTTCGCTCGCACTGGCGTCAAAGGAATCGGGTTGAATTGAATCAATGAATGAAAGGAATGTTGATCTCAACTATACTGCCATGCCATTAGCTTAGCGTTCCATTTCGATTACGTTTGTACGTTAAAGTCGTCAACTAGTTGAGTCTGTTACACAAAACGTTTCGTTCGTTGACAAACGAAGAACGTTTTATCAACTAGTTCGTTGAATCAACGACCACCACATTATTTTTCTCACTGCACCCACATTCTAGAATTTCTGTTTTTCCCTATAGTTGACTGGTAGAGAATGCCTTAAGGCATTAAGTCCGTACTTATTTTTATTGTGCAATAAAGTTTAAATAATAAATAAATAAAAGTTTTTGCACCTAAAAGGAATAATATTCTGCTGTGTCAAACGAATACCTAAGTACTACATTGGCACTGAATTGAATACACTCTTGATTTACTCAGAATATAACAAGTTTGCCTTGTAATCTCGTTCAAGAAGCTAAATATAGCAACATGGAAGACCAGTTGCTATTATCCTGTGACAAATAAATTATTCATATATGTGAACCAAATAATAAACAGTTTTTTAGGTTATACGAACCGAGGTGGATACAAATAGATAACTAAAGGTTCCTGCATACCTAGTATACCTACGCACTACGCATTGTGATTTTTAGCGGCGGCAAAGGTTACATTTTCTTTCCGTCCCGAGTTCTAAAAATCATGTTACGATAAGAAGGTAGTGGAAAGTACGGTACCTTGCTTTGAACACCAATTCATCGTACATGCGGCTAATTATTTAAAAAATCAAGCGAAAAGTGATTGAAATTCTGTAGCTGCTTCAAGAGAGACGATTTTATGATTAAATATTATCGTCTAATCTTGGACATTTCTTTTCATGAGGTCTAACAATACAAACACAATCGGCCACAGGCTCCATTTACTATTCATAATAAATATCATTAAGCCGAAGACTCGCTATTTGCCGTTCTCATTTAGCTTCGCAACAGAATGCGGGCTGCGATGACAGATGAAAATAAAGGAGCGCACAGCACAAGTAATAGCCAGCCATTGTATGGCCGAGCATAGGTACTGAGTGGTCTTTTGCTGAAATGCTTTATAGTACTTATGTCTAACAATAGCCTCGAAATAACCTGCCGTTTGATCCAATATTACTCGGACTACCTCGTCATCTAGTGAACTTATGGCGAGTAAGTGTTTAGATACCTAGTTCGCTACAAAAAGTTACGGCTATACTGTGATTTTCCACAGTTTAAAAAACTACCCTTACGGCCCGATTAAATTTAAGATACGTCAAACATAGTATCTTAATAAGGTTCAAAAGTTCGTTTCTACTTTCTACAAACAAAAACGTCACTTTAATGACATATACAATCCATTTCGTATCGTTTTATGAAAGGAAATGTTTGACGTATCTCGAAGTTCGAATCTGGCGAAAAAGTTCATTTGTTCAAATGTTTCGTTTGTTCATTTACAAGTTAAATATATGTACTCAAACAAAAAACGCTACTCTCCCAGAATAAATATTTATAAAAATTAAGAAGCTTTAGAAACCGGGCACCTTTTTACCAACGTTGATGCCTGAAACATTTTTACCACCGTTAATTTAAAGCGTGGGTGTTTGAGTAAATAATGAATGAGCTGAGTAAGTAGTCATAAATTCATAATTCCATTTTCACGGCTACAGCCGGACTCAGCAGCTTTTACTGCGGAGTTTTCACACATCTAGCCCGCAGCGACCGCAATGTAATCCTGCACCTCTACCTGTTTTATTTTATTTTTTAGACTTTTACCGCTGCGGGAGAATTCTTCCGTCTGCTCCACAACAAAGGGAAGTGGCAAACTTGCTAGTAATTTTAAAGCGGAGTATATTAGAGTAATTCCACAAAAAGGCAAAAAGAAGCTTGGAAACTTAAAACTACATCAAATGAGAATCTTTGGCCTCTACCTCTGATATAGTATTTTCTTTATAAAAACTTAAATCTTGTGGGGTTTAATATTTATTTTCCGCTTATTCCTCATGTTATATGCAATTCATTAACTATGAGTTAATTAATTTAGCAAAACCAAAGACACAAAAAACACGGTTTGGGCGCGGGAAATGCATACAAAGAAAACTGCCTGTGAGCGAATCTACCCTAACTATAATAAAACTAAGTTTGTCTCCCGATAAAGCGGCGCAAATACTAAGAATTTGCCGACTTAATTACGGACGGGAAGGGTTGATGACATTTTTATTAAACAATTTCGTTTGGAGGCACCAAATTGTAAAGTATTGTTGTTGGCGTGACGTAGAAGGTAGATACATATGTGGGTGGGCGGGGCCATCTGCTAGTGTTATTCTCTTACCAACCCTGACGAGCTTTTGCTTTATATGGACTATCATAAATATCCGATTACGCGTAGTTGATACAGATCCTGAAATTAATCAAATTATTTTAGATAGCAACTATTAAGGTGATTTCTTAGATTGCATTTAATAGCTCGTGATCGTCCATACAAAAAGAGAAAACGTTTTTCCACTTCTAAATTTTCCATTCTCCATGATTTTTTAGTATGTTATTGACACAATGAAAAACTAGCTTTATAGGTTTTACTTATTTTTCAAAATTTGCAAAACATTTTTTTTTCATGCGAAACCTAAACACCTACAATATATTATGCTGAAGCGATCGACATCAAAATCAAAGTGATTTATTAAGATCTAGTTAGTGGAAAACGTTTTCTCCCGAAATGAAATTTCATAGAAAAAAAATTACCGTTATTTCGCTAAGATCGCAAAGCCATTCTTCCCTCTTAATTGATACTCGCATGATAGCCCCTGACTAGCGGATGGTCTATGTGGAGATTATGGAGGATATATCGTTATGCGCGAAAGTTAAGCAAAAACGCTGAAAGAAATTGAGCCACGGTCACCGGATGTCTAATTAAATGCTCGGCTAGCGGTGACAACTACCAGGGGTCGAATCAGCCATTGCGCGGAGAGACCGGCCTCTCCACGCCATTTACTCGCGCGAGAGGATTTCCCGACCGCAGCCAGCACTCAAGTCAAATCGATTTCAAAATTAAACTGGTAGAATGCTGTGTATGTTAATGAACGTCTTTTTAATTTAAGTTAGAAGAAGATTTGGGAAAATAAAATGTTTACTTAAAATAGGTATCTAAAACGATTAAAGCTATAACTACCCAAAAGTACACATACCTACTTATTTAAATAACAAAGAAATTAGAGACAAAAATAGAACTAAGTACAATAAATAGGTAACAACAGGTGGTCTTATCGTTAAAAGCGATCGACAAATACACAAGAAAATAAATAGACTCGAAGAAAAATCCTACATTCTTCGTCCGCGTCTGAAAGTTAATAGAAATCCGTATGTGCAATTTGAGAGGCGTGCAATTTTCGTAGTAAACGAGGGTGGCTTATAAACAGCGACAAAGACGGGCAAAGCATAGCTCGAGTTTCAAGCCGCCGCCTCGAGACTGCTAGGGTTACAACGTGTCTGGGAATTTTTGCGACATATTGCTTATTTCACAGAACTAGACTAAGGCCATTTCAACTAAGCTAAGCCTATCTAATTGATCCAATTCAGTAACGAAATCCTTTAGCTCTACTTATTAGGGAATCACCTATTTGCACATGTATCGTACAACATTTAAAGTACAACGTAGTACGGGTCTTTACATTTTCAAAATAGTTACGTAATGTGCTAATAATCGCACGAGTGCGGTAAAGTAGCATCAGATGTACTATAAAATAAAGTAGGTATTATATGTATTCCCAAACATGCTTGATTTTTTTTAGGATTTAAATTACACTGCACTGGTGTTGTACTAAAATAACCTATAGTTGGGTTAGGCAGTTTGCGTACCTATATAGTTTCTATTTTTCTCCGTGAGCTTCTACGGATATCGTCTTATCTATTGTTTAAAAACCGTAAAGGCGCGTGCCACTATGAAAAAATGGTCAATCCGCATAGGTAGCGTTTATTGAATTACTACTCTATTGAGCACGGAATAAGATTCATTATGAACTAATACAGAATTCTAACAGAACAGCTGTCTGATCTCTATTGGTGCGTCTAAGGTAGGCGACTAAACGCTCTCAAACCAGCTTAACTTGTGACACTGCGATCCGAAACAAAGATACGTATTCGAAGACCTCGCTTGCACTGGTAATGCGAGCGCACGGCTAGCTAGCGCCAAGGAAGCAATGTTATGTTTCTCGAAGAGCAGGTAAAAAACAGGGCCGGATTTTCACACAAATATATTTGGGTGGTTTGCTTGGAAGAGTTAGCGTGATTTGATTCTAAACGGTATGCATATTTTGTTTTATATTTATTTATTTCATACGTACAATATTGTATAGCTATATATAACTTTATTTTTTGTTGACTAATAATAATGTTAATTTATTCATTCAAGATAACAATGATCTTATTTTGTTAGTACAGTCTTAAAAATAATAATAATATAAATTTGTATAACTAAATGTTTTACTAAATGTTGTAGTCTATTATAAAATTATATCTTTATTTTAATGTATTATAATATATAGACAGACTTCTAACAAACTCACACAGTTTGTATGGTTTGCTTGAAAGAGTTAGCGTGATTGGACTCTAAACGATATGCATATTTTGTTTTATATTTATTTATTTTATGCATACACTATTATGTATATGTTACTTATTTTTTTGTTGACTCATAATATAAATTTGTATAAATGTTTTACTAAATGTGTACTCTATTGTAAATAATATCTTTATTTTAGTGTACATAATTACAACATATAGGTCTATTTTAACATTAGTAGTACGGGATTGTTAAATGGATATACATATTTATTACTATTTTACCATTGTTTTATTGTTTATTTAAAATTAGCCTGTTTAAAGTTTAAAATTAGCAAACAACTGTTTAAACAGTTGATTATAAAAATGAGTATATCTCGTTATTATTGTAATTACACAAACCCATTCTGTTAGATTAGATGTGTACCTACTATTTAAATAGTGTTATGTTTTATCTCTTTAAATTAAAGAACGTAAAACCACCCAAATATATTTGTGTGAAAATCCGGCCCTGTTTTTTACCTGCTCTTCGAGAAACATAACATTGCTTCCTTGGCGCTAGCTAGCCGTGCGCTCGCATTACCAGTGCAAACGAGGTCTTCGAATACGTCTCTTTGTTTCGGATCGCAGTGTCACAAGTTAAGCTGGTTTGAGAGCGTTTAGTCGCCCACCTTAGACGCACCAATAGAGATCAGACAGCTATTCTGTTAGAATTCTGTATTAGTTCATACTGAATCTTATTCCGTGCTCAATAGAGTAGTAATTCAATAAACGCTACCTATGCGGACTGACCATTTTTTCATAGTGGCACGCGCCTTTGCGGTTTTTAAACAATAGATAAGACGATAATCCGTAGAAGCTCACGGAGAAAAATAGAAACTATACATGGTGTTTATTTAGTCACCTGCAATAATTTACGGGTGAATATATAGGTCAATCTGAGCAACTTTTACTACGGGACCAACTACAGAAATCGCGAAAAAAAAATTGGCTGTTTCATACATTTTGACTGTCTGACCTTGACATACTCGTACTACACCTACCTACGACACACTACATTAACTAGTAAAGTTATATTTTAGATATTAGATACCAGTTTCAAGAGAGCATTATCTAAATAACAAACTAATACCGATAAATATGAGGACTGCACACTGAACTGGACAGCAGAATTGATGTTTCCCGGCCGTCTGCCTCTGTCTGTCCATCAAGGAAGACCATTTGTCTCCAACGCTGAAAGCCGTAGAATCATGATTATACCCTGGACCAACCTACTCGCGAAACCGTTCAATAAAATAAGAACCCTTTCAATATTTTTTAATCTTCACTAATCCTCCTGCTTATGACTGGCTTATTAGTTATCTCAGTGACAGACAGCAGTGTGTAGAAATCATGAGAATTACTAGTCATAATAGATTGGCATATAGATCTAACTACAAGCTAAATCCTATCGGCGTACCTCAAGGTTCCTTCTTTATATTAACGACCTGCCAGATGCAACGAATCACAAATGTATATTGTTCGCGGATGATACTACCTTACTTATAAATTGTAATGATGTTTTAACATTTGAATACGAAATAAATCAAGCCATAAATGACATAATTAATTGGATGAAAGATAATAATTTGAGCATTAACTTGGAAAAGACTAAATTTATACAATTTTTGACATGTAAAAGTAAAATGACTAATTTAAATATATCATATAATAATCAATCAATTGAAGAGGTAAGGTCTGCGACATTTTTGGGAATAACATTGGACTGCTTGTGTAACTGGAAGAGTCTGATAGACTGGAATATTGATAATTTGCGCATGCGACTCGACCGTTTTGTGTATGTCTTATATCGGTTACGAAATGTTGTCTCAGAAGAAGCAGCCCTTTTTGCGTATCACGGTTATGTGGCATCAATATTGCGATACGGACTCATACTTTGGGGAAACTCGACGGATGCTGAAATCATTTTTAAAATACAAAAAAAATGCATTCGCACTTTATGTGGAGCCGATTCCTTAGACCACTGTAAACCACTTTACCAATCCAAACGTATACTGCCACTTCCATGTTTGTATGTGTTTGAAATGTGTTTATTTGTAAAGAAAAATATAGAACTGTTTGATGTAAGAGTCACTAACTCTAAGAGAGGGACACATAGGATTAAGTTAAACTTACCAAAAACCAATCTAGCATTATCACGGCAAAATTCATACTATATGGCTATTAAAATATATAATGTTTATTATGTGTTATTATTTATTATCTAACCTTTTCACATTCTTACACGATTCGGGTGTCAAGGAAAATTACCAAATAAACAAAAAAAAGTTAGAAGGGGGGGACACTTTTTTTTTCTTTCGGAGCGATTATCTCCGAATATATACACTTTATCAAAAAATGAAATTTCTTTTCAATTTCTTGAAAACTCCTATTAGTTTTGAAAGGCCTTTCCAACGATACCCCACACTCTAGGGTTAAAGCGAAAAAAAAATTTCACCCCCACTTTACGTGTAGGGGAGGAACCCTAAATTTTTTTTATTTTTATTTTATTGTACGACTTTGTCGGCTTTATTGATTAATATATCCATACCAAATTTCAGCTTTCTAGCACTAACGACCACGGAGCAAAGCCTCGGACAGACAGACAGACGGACATGGCGAAACTATAAGGGTTCCTAGTTGACTACGGAACCCTAAAAAAACACAACCGAATACAGAACCTCCTCCTTCCGGGAAAGGAAGTCGGTTAAAAATGTCTAACGGCCCGATTCGAACTTTAAGATATTTACATCAAATTTGTTTAAAAGATACGATATGGATTAGATATGTCAAGAGTGACGTTTCTTCGAACAAAAACGTCACTTGTGACATTGATATATTCATTTAGTTAGCACATGTTTGATGTATCTTAAAGTTCGAATCGGCCTGTTAGAGGTTTATATTATATACATTTAAATTTGATCTCATTTTGCAATCACTTACAGCGCATCTCACTCCAACCAATTATAAGTATGAGTTATACCGTAAAATAAGCTTAAGCTTTAATGGTTCCGCACTTGACACGGTAAACCGGGATCCTCGTGGAAACACTTTATTGTAAGCAATGGGCGCCGGAAGGAAGTACTATTCCCGGAATGTCAACAAACGTGAACTTTGACTGGCGATTTAGAACCCAACTCACGTACATACATGCTACACACTCCTCACACCGCCAACCCTCAAAAATAGTTTTTATTGTATAGTGGAAAGGACAGAGAAAAGCTTATGTAGGTACTGCAAAAAATATAATATAATCACGTCTTTAATTTAACCGTGTAGGAAGGTACGATACTACGCCTAATAATAGTAGGCTACAATTAAACGTAAATTTTCGCATGATTAAGAAGTATGAATATGCTCAGATTTTGTTTTATTTGAAGATTCATAGTTAGAACAAAGACGCAATTTAGCACCCGTACGTGTATATATCGTCACATCTGTAGAGCCGGCCGAAAATAGCTACCTACTAAAATGTTTGCTTTTTATTTCTCTTTTATACCCGAATTGTATGTGAAAAACTAAGATATATAAAACATATATATTTCTTTCAAAAAAAAATATAAATAGGTCCGAGTTATCTACGCGCCGGTGTTCGGTGTAGACTGTAGAGGGAGCAATGACGTCATACCGGGAGAGGAACGGGAGTCACCCCCTCGCCCCTCCCCTCTCGCCTCGACTCTTGATCTACATCACCGTTTTGTTGAGGGACAATCCATTGATTAATTCCAAGTCTGGATATGTGATAGGGTACATTTACTGTAGCACAATTCTTCCTTTTACTAGCTGATAACATCACGGAGGTTTTGACATTTCAGTCCAATTATGAATAAGGTATTGCAATTTAGTAAAAAAATATTCGTAGAGTCATAATTCATTAATATACGTTTCTACGCTGTATAATAATTACCATTAGTTTCAACAAGGGCAACAGGGCAGTAAAGCAGTCAACACACTAATTTTTTTTGTGGTTTTCAACTTTCTTTAACTGAATTTGAATAAGGTTCCAATTCATAGTAAATGTTAAAGCATAAAAAATCGAAGACAGAACTTGTTATAAGTAGGGCCCGTACTTTTCATGCCATTGGCGTAATTTAACATACAGGGAGATTTTTTACAATACTACAAATTTAGATATCTTACCTAGTGACGCGTTGAAAAACAAATACTTGTTACGTAAAATATACTGTTAGTGTTAAAAATCAAAAATATGTATCTTAAACTAATAATCTATTATTTAGTTGAGTGACATTAAATGAAAGTCAGCTAGACGTTTCTGTACTGATTGTCTAGTATCTATAATCTATATCAGTTAAGTAAAGAGGTTGTCAAATGATTAATTATTACGAAAATACTAATTGGAATCATACTCTATGTAGCGTGACGTCATTTTTCCGTCAACGGCACGAAATGTACGGGCCCGGGTTATAAGACTTATAATAGTTATTTTCTGCTAAAAGTAGCAATATCGCGGCAAAATGACAAATGTAATTGTTTTTCTTTTTCATTTACTTACTTTCTAATAAATCTTAGAGGTGGACGAAGAGCGTGATTCATCAGAAAAACCTCGTAATAAACCAAAAGTAAATCATTAAATGAATACTTATTTAAAACTAATGTCTTATAAATTGAGGTAAAACAAAAACCACAGCCTTATGTACGAAATATCATTTGATATTTACCAGTCGTTTTTCGGTGAAGGAAAACATCGTGAGGAAATCTGAGTAATCCCAATAAGGCCTTTTTTTTTTTTTTTTTTTTTTTTTTTTTTCTTTTTTTTTTTTTTTTTTAGGGGGGAAAATGCATTCCGCATACCACCCGGGTGCGGGGGGCGACCCGAGTGGTTATGTGGGACTCCCGTCCAGGCTAATGAGGCCGACGGTATACCCACTAAAAACCCCCCATATGTCACCTCGCCGCCTTATTGGTGGGGTTACGGGAACGCTTGCGCACTCATCCGCGACCCCACCGGCGGCAGCCGCCCGCGAGCGGCTCCCTCGCAAATGCCCGAAGGCCCTTCACGCTAGGCGCGCCAGATGGTTCGACGCGCCTTCCTCCTCGGCCTCCTGCAGTGTAGCGGACCCCCCCGAGCCCGCCACAAGGAGGCCACGGGCGCCAGAAAACTCCCAGCGCCCGGCGGCAGATGAGGTCCATGGTTCTGCCGCAAACCACAAACTCGGCTGCAGAGGACAGGGAGAACGGCACACCGTAATACCGACACTCCTCTTCCTCTGCAGCCCCACCAACGCCGCTACTGCGGAACGGCCCCGCCAAGGTCGCAGGGGATAGGGAGAGTGGCGCATCGTGATACCATCACGCCTCTTCCCCTGCGATCCCACCTCGGCCGTCGAGGATAGGGAGAACGGCTCACCGCAATACCGACACTCCTCTTCCTCGACGGTCCACCTCCAGCGCGTCACAAGCGGGCTCACCAAGCCCACTTGGAGCGTCCTCCTCGGGCCAGCCCGCACCTCAAACAGGCCGGCCCTGGTTGCCTCTTCGCTTCACCGTGGGTGACCAAGCCACGGCTACTAAGCCCCTCCACCACGACAAGGTGGGCAACCCGCGGGGGGATCCCAATAAGGCCTAGTTTAACTATCTGGGTTGGAAGGTTAAATGGCAGTCGCTTTTGTAAAAACCTATCTACGCAATTGTTAGGATTAGTTGCCACGCGGACCCCAGGCTCCCATTAGCCGTGGCAAAATGCCTCGCGTTGGGAAGATGATGAGCCGTCATGTTATCCAAATGTCCTGACCACGAATCTTAAAACCAAATCTCGCTGGTTTTAGCGGGTGCAAACAATACAGATCAATTTAGTATTATACATTAGTTATTACGCATCTGAATTACTCTTCGAGTTCGGAAGTTAACTAATTCATAAATAATAAAACTTGTCCCTAATAATTTTGCTGATCGATATTCTCTCCTTACAATTGATTCGGTCAAATTATGTTTTTGAAAAACAAGTTACCTATATCCAAATTGAAACAATATAATGCAGTATGATATGCCTTTGGGTATGGTGCTTTAAGTGGCCCACTCATTAAGTACCAGTTCGCCGGACGATATCGGCCTGTCAGTTATTCGCGATTGTCAGCTTTTGCGAATAATAACTTACAGACCGATATCGTCCGGCGAACTGGTAATCAGTCCCCTCCCCTCCCCTTGACACCCCCCCCCCCTTTTAGTTTAAATATGTCCCGGTTGACAGTATTTTGATTTTTAAGGACAAGTATATATTTTAGATATAAAGTGTAAACAATCCTTATTAAATTTTTAACAAAAAAAGCGGCCAAGTGCGAGTCGGACTCGCCCATGATTCCGTACCACTTGTGACGTAATAAAAAAAAACTACTTACTAAATCTCGTTCAAACCAATTTTCGGTGGAAATTTGCATGATATGGTCATGGTATCATATATTTTTTTTAGTTTTATCATTCTCTTATTTTAGATGTTACAGGGGGGGGGGGGGGGGGACACATTTTAACACTTTGGAAGTGTCTCTCGCGCAAACTATTCAGTTTAGAAAAAAATTATATTAGAAACCTCAATATCATTTTTGAAGACCTATCCATAGATACCCCACACGTATGGGTTTGATGAAAAAAATATTTTTGAGTTTCAGTTCTAAGTATGGGGAACCCCCATTTTTTTTTTCTATTTTTGTGTGAAAATCTTAATGCGGTTCATAGAATACATCTACTTACCAAGTTTGAACAGTATAGTTCTTATAGTTTCGGAAAAAAGTGGCTGTGACATAAGCGGACAGACAGACGGACATGACGAATCCATAAGGGTTCCGTTTTTTGCCATTTGGCTACGGAACCGTAAAAAAGGTTGGACCTATTAATTTTTTTGAGGTACCATTTTCATGTTTTAGCTAGATGAACTAGAATATAACATAGTACTGAAGTTCATCATCAATACTGTGTATCGGAGTTGGAAATAGCAATGATACATATGGTAGTCAGCAAAATGCTAAAATGCAAGCATACACATAATAGCGCCTCCTACATTATACACAACAATTATGGGGCACGCGGTGTTCTAACTATAGAAAATAATCAGTATTCATACATACATATTTGCACTACTCGAGTAATGATAAATAACTTGATATAGTGTGCTTTACTTATGGGATTATTGGTAATTGTTATCCAAGCTCACGCCTCATGCGCCCCATTGCCTGCTCTTTGTTTACGTATGGTTGTCATGAATTAATGTCTCAGTTGTTCTGGCTCTGGACAGCATCCCACGCATTCATTACTAAAGCAATCCCTCAGTGGAATGGTGGGCGGAAGAAAAGACCTCGTGACTGAAAGCTTTTAGTAACTTAAATACATATACAGGGTGACCAAAAGCATTTCCACAGTTTATTTTTTTTTACTTTATAGGAGAAGCACATTTCGATTTGCTTACGGATCATGATTTATGATTTAATAATTCGGAACAGCCTGTATGTAGATACACGCGGTAATTAAAGAGTATGTCATGTGAGCGACTAGTACAGAATGCTCCAATTTATTGATGATTTATTTGAATTAATTTAACGTTAAAAATTAATATTTTTTAAATGTTTATCTAATCAAATAATTTACCATATTAAGTATGGAACTCTACTCGGGAACTCGGTAAATGTCCAGAGAGTAGTCATGCTGTATATAGGAGTTAACAAAATAAGCGGTAAATAATATGCATATTTGCATTTTTTCTTGCCTATATTGTCTGTTGTTAATACGGACAGTCAGTTCAGTCAGTTCGAACACGAAAGCTGTGGATTCGGTATACTAATAGTAAATAAAGGTGAAAGAGCATGAGTAAAGTGTTGGTAATAATATTATATTAGTAATAGTAACGAAAGCTATGAAAGTTTAAATGCACTTAATTACGTACCTAAGTCGGTAAAGCGTACTCGCAAGTCGCAAATGAACGCTAAATGGAATAAAAGTTTCTTCAGTTTATTTGTAAAGGTACTTTTGTAGAAGTATGTTACCGTTATCTGTCACATCGCAAAGTCCGGAACTCAAAGTCTCCTTATTAAATCAACTGCTCAAAGGATTCCGACTAAACGTCTGAAAAGAACATAGCAAAAGATTCCAAACCAGTTACAACTTGTCAGTTATGACCGAGTAGAGTGTGCCATCACGCGATGTATTTCCTATATTTCGCTTTGACCTTATATGAGAAATGTATCCAATAAATGTTAGACAGAAAGTCACATCTCCTTACAAAGTAATAAAATACATGTATATGGAGATCGGATCTGGCTAATACCGGGTGGGGCCTGTAATAGGAGCAAAATATTAAACTGTAGTCTGCACTACTCCTCAAACTTACCAACATGTGTTCAGCGAGTTTAAAAATGGTTAGTGTTTTGATTTTTAGCACACTTAAAAGTTTATTCTAAAATGCTATGTATTGCGAATTTTGTTTTGTTTAATTAAAGCAGGGGTCACCAATTAGTTTCGCTCGGGGTCTGTATTAAGAAATGAAATGACCATCGCGGTCCGCACAACGTTTTATAGAAAAAATATTTATTAATCAAATGTAATTACAGAAATAACAAAGGTATTTACATATCAATGAGAAAAATGTCATTTTTTGTTGCGGACTATCTGGACTATCTTAGCTAGTGACTTCGCCCGGCCGTTTTCAAATTGACGTCAACAAAGATAATGCGGGGGATACATTTTTATTTTAAATTACGTACTCTGCAAAAGTGTAAAAGTTGCTGTGTTCTCGCGGTCCGCACAAAATGGGTCGGCGGTCCGGATGCGGACCGCGGTCCGCCATTTGGCGACCCCTGAATTAAAGCATGACAAGCAACGTCAATTATAATGGTGATGGCGTACATTGAAGATAATATTTAAATTGTATGGAAAATAGGAAGTTTATAGATTTCATAATTTTTAAAAGTTATTGTAAAAAACTTACTAAAGTGCCACCGTTTGAGGAGTGCAGTCTATGTTTTAATTAATTTCTCTTGTTATTATAGGCCCATCCCGTATAACGTGTCAATCGTGTCATTTGGATCTATCATAAAGAATTAATCTAGTGGAGGGCTACCTGCATCTGCAGTGTTTATTATGTACCTTTCTTTATAATTATGTGAGCCCTTCAAAAGAAGTTCGTAAATTTTAAATGCATTATTCCTTAGTTTTTTTTATATCCCGTCGGTGGCAAACAAGCATACGGTACGCCTGATGGTAAGCAGCTGTTGTGAGTCTTCTGTTCTTTAAATAAGATGTTTAATAAATAATAAATAAGTCATCGTAGCCTATGGACGCCTGCAATCCTCTTAGTTGTCTTTCTCTAGTTTTCCACTATTATGACTTTCCTGACACTACTAGTAATGACTTTCATATCATAACAAAGTGGCCCATTTAATTTGATAAGCCCTAAAACTACTCTCGACCAGGGATCGGACAACGGTATTTTCTGCATACGGGTATTATTAGGTTCTGAGTTCCGAGCCCTGCTCTCGACACTGTCTTTGATTCCTGATTCTTGCTGGCATTCTGCCAAGTGTTATCAAGTAGGTACGAATTCGTCCTTCCCCACTGCCAAGGACAAATCAAGGACACAAGCGAGCAGGACTCCAGATTTTTATGTATAACATCGCTCCTTCTACTTTTCTACGCAGTTTTTCCGAAGGCGAATGAAAACAAGACGATGTAGAAAGCCTATAATTGGTTTATCGTGGTATCTATATACTGGTATCGGCTGTGTTGATATACATACCTGCTAGATACGTTATAATATGTATAGAAATAAAAAAATAAGCACTCCTTTAGACATTGACAAGCTAATTTGAACAATTGACGCTGGTACATACCGTCTTTTACGAAAAACGGCTCCCACTTGGCCCTCTCGGAGGGGTTTCCTTTCCTTACGGTATTTTTTCACTGAAAGCCTGTCAGCAGCGGGCAAATGCTATTTGGTACAAACATCAAATAGACAGTGACATCTAATATTTGTTACCATAAGACTGTATATTTAAGTAGCGATATATCTCTTTAGGTGGGATCTTGAAATTGAAATACCTATGTATTTATTCTTACATATTTTTATGTGGATCTAAATTAAAAACATATAGTATTAGTTTATTCTTCATATGTTATAAAGTCCACTATGAAATAGTACATTTCGATGCTACTGCGGAAAGAATGACATTTCCGCACGTGTATCTAAGGACGTTTTTTAATACAGTTGCGAAAAAATAAGAAAAACAACAATTAATTTATTTTATGCATGTTCTATAAGACAGAAACAATTGTAAATATAAAACATTGTACTATTATTATCTAAGTATTGTTATTTACGATTATTTGTGTATCGTATATTTAAATGTATAAAAACACTATCGAATGTTGCCTTTGGAAACTTGAAATATGCTTGCAGTAAGAAAAACGCCTCTTCTTTCACAGGCGTTTCGGCAGCTATTCCGTTCCATTCAGACACCTTATTAAGAACAGTTTTTCAATATTCAAAATTAAAAAATAAACGTGTGATAATGATAGGTAATAAAATATGAAATATGTATATTTTTATTATTCTTACATTAAAAGTAGGTGTTTATGTTTCGTTACGACTTTTAAAGGAAACTAACATTAACACACATCAATAAGTAGTCATGAATTGGAACAAGTATGAATTTAAAAAAAAATGGAAAAGTGAAAAGCACTAGTTCGCGAAAACCAACTTTCCGCACGCTAAACAGCTACGTTAAGAAGCACTTTTTGAGCAACAAAAAAATCGTGAAAGTAGAGCTTAATAATGACATTCACTGAAAACTAGATACCTATATCCTATATAACGTCATGATCAGTTAAGCAGTTTTTGAGTTATCGCAAAAAGTATTCCCTTCTTAGTAAAAAGACTTAAAAAAAGCTGTGAAGGAAACTAGACTCGTACTCCCTATTATTTGTTATGTACAGTAAGCTGTGACCTCCCTTGCAGAGGAACTTGTTTGCAGGTGGCTCACTTAGCTCTGCAGCTTACTGTACATGATACTTACTACTACCCGTTCAAGGCAGCCTATTGTGGCGGAGGAGTAACTACCGAACTATATACATTGAGCATGGCCCGACATGCTCTTAACCGGTTTTGTCGTAGGTACCTACTTAAAAATGGCTATGAGATTTTATCAGTGAAACAAAGAGCTAGTTTACCTACAAAGTTGACCCACTGAATCTAATTACGTCATCAGATATTGTATTGGGTGGATTTGGATGTGGTGCTTAATTCTATACGCAGACTATGAACGTGCGGGCAGAAGCCAATTATTATACTAAAACTCGTGTAGGTATATACCTATTTAAAATTATAAACGACGCGTGCACCTACCACCTAAGTTAAATATGTTATCGATATTTGCCATTACTAGTAGCAATTTTCTTGGGGAACCCGCATTCCGGCGTATAATATTTTCCCAAGAGCCCCAGCATCCCTGATAATTGTAATACGCACAAGGCTGAGATGTTCCACAATTTCCACAGATCTACGCCGCCGAAAGCTTTGTGCGACACTGCCGACATACGACGACATTGTTATAGTGTTTTGTTTACCGCCTGTCGACCCCATTCTTGCTGTAATACCGCTGTCGTTATTTAGACGGCTGGTGAAAGCATTGTGAGATATGTGAGTTCATCGTGATGCTTATGACAAACATAATAGCCGGTTGAGCTGATATAAATTCAAAACTAAAGCTACGAGTACAATATTATACAGAAACACACTCTACTTTTGAATAGAAAAAGGCGTAAATATTAAATTTTCTATACAACTTTTTCTACTGACAAGGTCGCTGTGCCAGAGTGTACTAGTTATAATTTTGGCAGCATCCTGTGCGTCTTATTTGTTTGTTTTTGATAATATCGATATAATCAGTTCAATTTCTCTTTATTCCTAATTTATGAATCTCCCCTGTGCCACACAGATATGTCTCTATTTGACCCAATGGTTGACTGGTAGAGAATACATTTTGGAATTAAGTCCGCCATTTGTACATTTTCTTTGTTTGTGCATTCAAGTTTAAATAATACTGGGTTAAAATAAATGAACGACAGTCAGACAAAAGTAACTCTGCACAGACTTGGTAGCGACAAAGTGTGGAGGTTCCAGCATTAAACGTATAGTGGCACTCCCCCACTTTTTTCAAAGTCGATGTTGATGCAGTGTTCGCTTAAACTTAAACGGTCTCCAGAAGACGATTACAGGCTTTAAGACCTGGGCATTTTAAAAAAGGCATTACTAATTGGCTCTAACAGAGACGTGTAAAGATTTAATTACAATTTAATTTATTTAAAAAAAAAAATCGGTGTCCAATAACGATACTTCTCACTAAAAACATGTTTTATCGACAAAGCTGTATCTTTTGTCAGGGAACAGGTTCAAAAACAAGCTAGTGATGAGGGTAAGTAATGAAAATGTATACTTAGTCTATGTCTATAAGATAAGTAATATTATTTTCCTTTGTTTCAGTAAGCTGGGACTGTTAAGAATTTCCAGCTGCAAGGCCAGCTGGTGCGTAATCACAGGGACTTTTACTTTGTTCCTGCGAGACGCACCCAGTTTATTCACACAAAGAGCTGCACTCGGCAGCCGTGATATGCATGCGCTGGCGCCGCAGCGTCCGCGCAGCGCGCGATAACCGCAGCCTGCCACTGTGCCAAGTCTCCGCTCTCTCACTTCGCTAGCTAACGCACGTGCCCGAAGACGCGTCGCGCGCCCTCGTCCCCGCGAGTGATGCCGATGACGGACTCTTCAAGTTACCAAACACTGGCAGCTTGCAAAACGTAATCCGAAAAAAAAATTGACGTTTGTGCGTCACTGAAATGGCGCATCGAGACGTGTTGATGTAAACAAAAATTGTGTAAAAACAAAACTCTGGAAGTTTAGTGCTGTTAGGAGTGAATAAAATAAATAAAAAAATTGTGCAACATGACGTCGCGATCGAAGGAAAAAGTAGCAGCTGCGTTTAGGAAGCTGTTTCGGTCTCCAGAGAAACTGGACAATGATGGAGCCGGGCCGAGCGGTTCCCCGGCCAGGCGCGGGCTACTGCGGCGACACAGGTACGGTCATTTTCAATTAAATAAACAACGGAATCCATAAATTGGCCGTACGACTCCGCAATCTAGTGATAGTTTAAAAAATCGCTTAGATATAAAAATACCGACAACGTTAGACCCATTTCATATTCTGAGTATTCTAACGTAAACTACAATGACCTAGTTTAAGCTTGTGTGGTCCGTAAAATCCTGAATCATCGACATCAATCAAGCAGTAAATATGCAGCTGTATTGTTTGTATTTTGTAAGCGAGTAAGTAATGCTTCTTGGAAACAGCTTGCACTTGGTGTGATGTGTCCTTTGTTTTGAAGAAAAGGGACATCGCGCATAGCTAAACTGTTATCAACAATAGTTTGGTTGCGAAAGCATCACAACATAAAACGCCCGCACGCTCGTAGTATTATTGATTCAAGTAAACGTATGACACTCGTTAATCTCTTCCCATCATTGTGAATAGGTACTTGTTTAAAGGCAATTCTTCGTCCATTTTGTCAATGCTGTTATTTTTTAGCTCTTTATTTTAAATTAGCGTTTTTTTAGCATTAGAAATAACTGCAAAAACAAGCAAGTGGAGTTTCTCGAAAAATCTTCTGTGGGGTTCTTTCCCCAGAAGCGATCCAAATTAAGTGATCGCACCTACCTGCTCCTATGAGCTATGAGTATCTGCTTATATACCTACATATTTGAGCGCTTAACTTAATGGCTTATCCAAAGGTTTAATACTTATTACTTAATACTTACCTGTTCAATAAGTTTCGTAATTACAGCGCGAATGGTTAACAGTTAATCGTAGTGTGTTATCATAAAAACATGTAGGCAGTCACGTAGGTGTACATGCGTATAATATTAATATTATACCCAGATATTTGCGTACCTACCAAAAGCAGCTAACGATTACCTAATAGGTGCTACCTACTACCTACTACTCCCAATATCTCATAATATCGAGCATGTTATAATAATACAGGCCTATTCAATTCTATTACAATATGAACTGCTTACGAGATATAAATTCGTCAGTAATCTCAATTCATTAGTTGTAATAATTCATCCAATATAATGAATAGTATTTTATGAAAACTTGAAAAGAACTTATTCTAAAACAGAGCTCATTAAGTAAGCAAACACATAATAACGAGAACAAATTTCAGAATCGGTAAATGTCACTTTCTAATCGGATAAAAAGCTTTGCTCTACATTGTAGAGGGATAGAGTTTCTACCAAAGTTACTTTTTCTGAATTAACTTTCCTCTTGGAAAATTAATTCAGAAAAAATATTAACCACATTAACTCTACATATATAATTAAAAATTAAAACCAACTGATTATATTGTTGCTGTCGATAAATGCAGGAAAATTGTGGTCCAATTAAAGTGTAGAGATATATGGCTTGGAAATGGACGATAGACATAACAATATTATGCCACAGTAATGTTTTGAATTAAAAGCTTTACGGTGATTGAACAGTGTAGTAGCCTACCGTGTTTAGTGTTATGTAAGGTGCACGCAGGTGGCGTTTAATCCAAATATACGTCCGATAACGATATCTACATTTTAACTGCTGAATGTTTATGTAAAAGAAACTTAGTATGTAACTACTTCGCTTTGTTGCGACAAAGAATTTCTCAGTTTTATAGGAAAACTCGCCAAAAGCATGGCATGCTGTGTGTAGGATGTCATTCCATAGCCACTATTGTAAAGAAATAAGGTATTCAAACAAAACTTGAATAGCTAAAGGTGTGCTGACCTGATCGGCTTACCTAAAGAAAGACTACAGAGATGGGAAAAATTTATTCGAATGACTAATAACGATTGAGAATAACCATATCTTTCGCGAATGGCGAAAAATTTTTTCGAATGATTATTCATAGTCTATATAGGCAAATAAAAGTTGAGTTAAGTGGTTTCTCTTGCTGGTTGGCTACCTGCGATATATTACCTTGACCTTAAAATACGCTGGAGTTGCTTATTGATGTCAAATCTCAACGTGTACTGCAATATCATTCGTATTATTGATTGGAATAAAATAACAAATAATTCATTTTTTATTTGAAAATGTAAATGAAAGTATTCGCGAATAATCCCATGGCGAATGATTGATTATCCAAATAAATATTTAGATGAAAAATTAGTCGAATAATGCCAAACTCTGATACTTGATAGTATCAGATGTTTGATATGTTTACACTTTTACACCTTACCTCCTTGTATCAAGGCGAAAAATATAAACATATTTGTGTCGTCGACTGTACCTATAGAATACTAACGACCCGCCCCAGCTTCGCACGGGTAGAACCTTAACAAATTATACACCTAAACCTTACTCAAGAATCACTCTTACATTACATAACAACTTAATTGACATATTAGTGATGTGATCAACCAAAAAATAACTCGTCTGTTAAAATTCTAATTCGAACGCTCTAAAACCAAGTGTAACTTTGAAACTTACGTATCATTATAACGATATGCCCCAATAACCTATACAACGTACGGCTATACTGTTGATATTAAGATCAAGGTGATAAGTCGAAACACGCACTTGGCCCGGACATTGATTGGTTAAGGTCAGCTTTAAACTATGCACGTAAGCAAATACTTACCCAGGTACCTTCCTATTAGTAAATAAAACAAGGTACGAGTACCTAAACGCCCTCCTCGGCGCACATTGCTTAATGTAAGCTTAGTTATGTATGAGATAAAATCATTACTTTATTGCCTACATTAAGATAAAAGAGATTAGGACGCATCATGAATTTTAAGCAAGCGCTTGACGAATACTTTGGTCCTTAATTGCTTCGTGTCATTATCGTTTACGATTCTCGGAAGCTCTGAGACAAAGATGATGTTTGCTTATGAAGTAACTTTATGTATGGTTGCTGTTATCAATATTGAGCATTACTTAAGTATTTTTCTCTGCAGTTGAACGGAATCAGAATAATGTTGAAAAATATTGTTTTTTTTTTCGATATAGAGCCCAGTAGAGCTGAACGAGTATAGTACGATTTCTACCGCACGGGCGGAATCGGGTCGCGTCGGAACGCATTTCAAATTTGTACGGCAGCAAGCCGGGCGGCTCCTCGCGGACGTGGTCGGCTCCGGACGGATTCCATCGCACCTGCCAAAGATAATGTATAGGCACATTGAAAATGCGCTCCGACGCGGCCCTAAGCTTTTATCGCTGACGGTACTTTTCTTACCACAGGCATCTAATACTCATCGAGACAATGCTAAAAATACCAAACACAATTCGGTTGCGTTGTTTCATCACAGAGTTCCTATGGCCACCTCCTATCTCCATCATTAGATCAGCTCGATGGTACCATAATAATTCATTGTCACCCGACTCACATATGAATGCTATTTTTCAGCCTAGTCGGAAATCGGGAAGTAGGTCAAAGGCCATGCCAGGATTGCCAGGATAAGCTAAGTGAATCTGCCCCAGCGAGTTATGGCTTGTAATTTTTTTTTTTTTTGATGATCTGGATTTGTTCTGTAGCCAGTATGCAAAATATCAGCTCCCCCCCCCCCCCCCAAATGTTATAGATTTTGGAAAAAAAAGAGCTTTCTTCAATATTTTTTTTGTAGCTAGCCGATTTTGACGTGCGTCACATATATTGTGCATATAGCAAAGGCAATTATACGACATCAATTATAGGACACATTGCCATACAAAAAAATCATAAAAAAACTTTTTTTTTAAGTACTTTTACGTCAACAACACCTCAAAGTTTTTCACCAAAGCTAGCCTCTTTAACAAGCTAGGTATAAAACGAATGTATTTAATTAATTTTATCTGTGGTATAACAGGGTATTTTTTTTATTGAATACATATACATTTTCTTTACCCGCTCGTTAAAACTAATCGATTAAAAACTTTTTTGAGAAATTTGTATGTTTATAATGAACATTCGTCACTTACAAAAATTAAAAAAGAAATTAAAAAGTATTAATTCCATCGAGCGGCTACAGAAAATGTATAGTGATGTATTCAATTTACATTCATTTTGTAGCTTATTAAAGAGGCTAGTTTTGGTAAAAAAACTTGGAGGTGTCGCTGACGTAAACACACATCTTGACATATATGTATATACCTGACGCACGTCAAAATCGGCTAGCTAGAAAAAAAAATTGAAGAAAGATAATTTTTTTTTTTTACCAAAATCTATAATATTTGGGGGGCTGATATTTTGCATACTGGCTACTAATATAAAACCACATCATCAAAAAAAAATTCAAGCCAAAACTTGCTGGGGGCAGATTCACTTAGCTCATCCTGGCATGGCCTTTATCTTACAAGATTTGACACACATTTAAGTAATAGGACAGTTAAGTAAAAGCTTGTAACAAGGGAAGATTTCTGTCGAATATTAAAACGACATATGAAAGCAGTGAATAAGCATGATCTTTTTGTCGATTAATGAGCTTACACTTGTTTGACCTGTCTGTGGAAATTCATTTTTAGGGAACTATAATGGATTTCAACCAGGGCTGTTGAAATGTCGAACTCTGAATATACTACATTTTCAATTTAGCTGCGTACATTACACGGTGCAGCAACAAAGATAAGAAGGCAAAACATTGCGCCATATCACAATGGACCTGCCATTTATCCCCCTATTGTTCAATTACGACACATTGGGACTAATTAATAGTACCTAATGAAAGCGTGAAGGATCGTGACAGCCATGTCACAGCAATCACCGCTAAGCCGGGATGATTGCATGTACTTTACGAGCATGTTGTGTATGCAATGCATGCCTGTGTCGTAGCCAGATCAAAGAAGTGGCTATTTCACAACCAAGCCGGCCAAACGAGGGAAATTCAGTTTCGTTGAAGGATTGGATATAGGGACCTTTTCATCTATATGTTGATTTTTCTTAGTTTTTAAGGTTCCCTGTCGAAAAGGAATAAAGAGAACCCATATAGGATCACTTTGTTGTCCGTCTGTCTGTCAAAACCCTTTATCTCGGTATCACGTAGACTACGTAGAGGTATCGTGTTGAAATGAAATCATATACTATGAAAAAATCAAACTTATAAAACGTTTATTTCAACTTCAACACTCTCAAGGGAATCAAAACTTATAGGGTACTTTCCGTTGACCTAGAACTATGAAATTTGGCAAGTAATATTGTCTTATACTACAAGTACAGGGAAAAACTGAAAACTATATCCTTGTAAAAAATAAAAATAAGTCAAATTTGTATGTACGGAACCATGTGCGTGACCTACTCGCACATGTCCAGTTTTTTTTATAAGTTGATAGCCGCTCTGTGTATTGAAAGGTGTCAGGCGCGATGATTAGATTACAACATGATAATGGCGCTGCACTCGAATGAGCGCAATCGGTGCATTGTGCAAATGTACATTTACAACGGCTTATTATAATGTTCATTATTTCTTAACCTTTAAATGGACACTGGCAACATAGGTATATAGATAGGTACATATTTGCCGTTACAAACAAAACACAATCTTTTCCGGAGTATAGTTGACAATAGTTATGTTTCTTAAGTGAAATACTTACCTATATATATATCACTAGGTCGGTATACCTACGTCAAATATTTTAATGTTAAATCAATGGACTACCTTTTTATTATATCTCATTATTGTACACATCTCTGGTATAGGTAGGTAGACATTAATGCAAGCTTTACTGAGCCATTTTCTCAAAAAGAATACATATGTATTCTATATTCGAATATAACACCAATAAGGGCAATAAGTATCTGTTCCTATCCGAGTCTAATCGCTCTCGTGGCAAATTATCCTCTCTCATTTCCCTTTTCCTCAAAACTTGAACGACAGATGATATTGCCTGTGTGTGTTGTACCTCCCTATTTATACAATACTATAGGTATTGTACGTATGGGTTGCGCGATAAAAAAATGAATGTTAATTTCGATTCGGGAATCCTTATTTCCTCATCCGCATCACTTCGCTACTCCCTAACTTACTCATTTGTGATCTTTCGTATCCGCCAAAGCCTTCACTTACAGGGAAAGGTACCCAACTGTCCGGTTCCGATTTGATTTATATTTATATATGTTATAGAGTAGTCTAAAATAACAAACACGTTTTTTTTTTTGCCCAAATTCAACCTATTAGGAGAAATTGTCCTCCAAAGTAGGTACAAAAAAATTACAAAATCTTCTAACTCACTTAGAAAGTGATGCTCAAGCAACTCGCTAGTCAATGGCTGGTTTGAGTATATGTTTGAGAGCAGGAAAAAATAATGAGCACATGTTTTGTTATACAGGCTGAAACTCATTTTTTCCTAAAAAAAATCGACATTCGAAGTTTTATAATATCTTATCGCTAAAGATACACATAAAGACGGGTGTTTTTTTTTTTTAAACTTGACTTTAAGCAGATGTAACAAAACACGTGCGCATTATTGTTTCCTTCTCTCAAACATATACTCAAACCAGCCATTAACTAGCAAGTTCTTGAGCATCACTTTCTATAGGAGTTAGAAGGTTTAGTAATTTTTTAATACTTTGGAGGACAGTTTCTCCCAATAGGTTGAGTTTGGGCAGCTAAAAAAAAATACGTGTCCGTTACTTTAGACTACTCTATAACATATATAAATATAAATCAAATCGGAACCGGACAGTTGGGTACCTTACTTTGTTAGTTCAATAATTTTAACTGTAACTGATTCCCCGCGATACAGACGTAGCCTAGTCAGGGGTCTCCCTGACATATTCTGTTATGTGTTTTATTGATAATAAAATGTATTCTTCTTATTATTCTTATCCCATTATGTAAATTTTTTTTTTTTGGTACTTAAGTAATTAGGTAATTAATTCGGAGTACCTACTACACATCAATCAAGATTCTTGCCTACTTACTAAATTTAAAATGTAAAATATAATATCTTCCTAAAAACAATTAGTGAAATTAGATTACATGGCCACAAATACGCGAATTGCTATTATTTTTTACTTTAACTACCTACCTATATTCAAACCCATCAAGCGTCAAATGGCATATCCAATAAACGCACTAACAATAAACGACGGAGGTACCTTTTTTGCTATTTATAACTCATCTAAGTGCGGTATATAATGAAATCATCGTTATAGGAACCGGATCCACTAATTGACAATAATCGATGTAGACAGCGGTCGAGACGAGAACGTCGAGAACGTGACCCGAGTGCATACGAGCATCAGTTACCGCAAAACCTGTGGCCCCGATTTACTGAAACGAAGACAAGTCATAATTAAATACAGCCCAGGAACTACATCCCGACAAAAAAAAATCCCAAAAAAGTATGTCATCATTTCTGGAATAGGGTAAATCATTTCTGGAAATCTGGACCAACCTACTTCAAATTTCATATCTTGTCAAACGATATCCGCGAAAAATGCCTGTAACAGACGGACAGAGAAACACACGGATGAGTTTCTAAAATACTCCATTTGTACTTATACATTTTGGTGCGAGGCACAAAAATGGACTAATAATAAATAAGTTGTTACGTACTTACTTATGATTAAATACAAGTAACGCTTCTCTACTCGAGTCGCCGGTCCGCTGATGGGGTGGCGTGCTTTGACTGCTACATTCCTGGTATCGTATTCTAATTGTTTACAAACCACACGCAAGCCAGCGATCAGTGGAACCAGTATAAGTACTTTTTCAGACTCCTTATGGTGGCTACGGATCTAGGAGTGATAGTTACGCTAGTTCACCAGAGAGATCTTATTACTATCCGCGCCCGGTGAACAGTGGCAATGCACGGTTGTTATAATTCCACTTTCACTGACACGTGACCGTTTCCCTCTTATTGGTGCTGGAACTGCCCCGGTAGAATTTCAGTATGTGTGAATTGCAATTTCCTATATGGGCAACTAAATGATCGAATGCTTACCTACCTAATATTTTTAGACAGTTTGTTGTGTGTGATCAAGTGTAATTTCATTTTCTTTAAATCTCTGGGTTTGCGAAAGGTTTTGTCACTTACAAAATTGCTTACCTAACTGTTTTTATATACTAGACAAGCGTGATTGAATCATAACGTGGATTACGGAAATAACAAAACGTTTCTCCTGTGAAAAATACGCATTCTAGTAAAACATCAGTTCTATCTAAGTACATATTTCTAAGTAGCCTTTTGGAATTATCTATTTGTCATATATGACATTACACACTGCATTGAACCCTGTACCACGGTACCAAAATTTACAAAACTGAACTCTTATGGGATCACTATAAGCTTGACTGGCCTTTTGCTTCTCTTATAATAGGAACGTGTCTATGAATCTTAAATAGCAAAGCAGTCAACTGTCATCTTTCTGCTCATCTGCAATTAATGCAATCTGCATGTTGCTATTTATAGACTGCTTAAGCATTCGCATAAATAGCTAAGTACTATAAGTAGGCAGTGAAACGGGCTAGCATTATGTGATCATATAGCCCTACCTGGCCTATCGGGTTTGGTTAACGAGAGAGCTAGAATAGAAACTGATCTCTCCAGTGGATTTATCTAGCGTAGCGTTCTAAAATTATAATCTATCGGCAGAGTATGATCCGATCCGATCCGAGAACACCTGGAATCCAAAAGTTTACCTAAAGCTCTGTTGAAATATCTAACATCTCGCAATAGGATGAGACTATAAATACGCGACTCTGCGTTTAACAAGCAGGTATAACTATGTTTTTAGAGGGATTTGAAAATCGTGCTCTAGTGCTGTCGTGTCTAGTGTGTATCGTGTAATCGTGCTGTTGGATTAGTAAATTGTGTCACAAGAGAGCAAAATTACGTATTTACGGCGAGGGCGTACATTGAATGCTGAACGAAGCGTACGATTCTAAAATAAAATGCCGAGCGTAGTGAGGGATTCAAGTGTTAACGCCCAATGTGGAAATAATTTTGCTACCATGTGACTGTGACACATACTGCTTTTCACATCACCTATGAGGATATCATTTTTATGTTCAGGTTCATGTCCATGTTTATTTTCATTATCATTATGGAAAAAAATAGTGTCCCAGAACAGAAAAGTGGCACATTGATCCCTCCTAGCCGGGAAAAAAAGTCCCACTTTGATCCCTCTTAGAGGGGAAGAAAAAGCCCTTTTTCGAATAGGTGACAGACGTGAATTATACAGGATGTTTTTTTTAATAACCTGCAATATATTACGAAGTAAATATATGTGTAGGTCATACTGAGCAACTTTTACAACCCGAATAGCGAAAAAAAATTTGACTCTCCCATAGAGAATATCAACATCAGCATCAGACCAGCCAAAATGTATGAAACAGCCAATTTTGTTTCGTGATTTCGGGGTTGGTCCTATAAGTGTTCAGTATGACGTATAACGAACAGCAAAAAACATCATGTATAACGAGATATGTATAAGAAGGAAAGCACTATAGCTCATTTGTTTTCCTAGTCCGAGACTATAAATAAAACTCTCTGATACGTATGTATTTCCGCACCATAGGTCAGTGAACTGATCGCGTTGTTTCGGACAGTCCAGTCTCAATTAAAGCAATTAGCAAAAGCGGAGGTTATTAAATAACCTCTACGTACGTCTAAATTTTAGACGCCATTCGGCTCACGTGTCTTCCGCCTTCCGGCGACTCATCGTCCAGTCGATAAATCTCTCACGGCAATCAAGGATTCTCGGAATTCCGCAATCTGTATAAAAATATAAGCTCCCACGTGTTTCCGTGAAATCAGATCGCTCATAATTTAGGTAAAACTTAGCTAAGGAAGGATGCAACTATATACTATATAAAGCACTACATATAGAACGACGTATGGCGTTAAACGAAACTCAGGCATGAGGATTCGATATGGAAGATACATAAATCCTTTTTTTAAATAATAACAATCAACTTTATTTGACAACCTGTCTGGCCTAGTTGGTTGACCCTGCCTATGAAGCCGATGGTCCCGAGTTCAAATCCTGGTAAGGGCATTTATTAGTGTGATGAGCACGAATATTTGTTCCTTAGTCATGGGTGTTTTCTATGTATTTAAGCACTTATAGATATTTATATATTATATTTATCGTTGTTTAAGTAAGTAGTCACAACACAAGCCTTATTAAGCTTACTGTGGGACTTAGTCAATTTGTGTGTAACAGTGTATTAATGTTCTTATCTTATTTATTTATTTAACTTACTCCTAATGTATTTATCTATAGCAGATCAATCAAAAGTAAAAGGGCAGACATTATTGAAGTAATAGCTCGTTCGACACCATGAAATCTAGCTTCGGAATATATGTAACCGGAATCCGTTCTATTGTATTTATTGTAAAACACATTATAGATACTATTTTTCTAAGCAGGTTAATACATATTATGGTGCATAATGGTCAACGAACCATTCGTAAATCCTATTGTAACAAAATATTTCAGATCTAAGTACGAATTGTCAGCTACATGTGTTGTGTCCGTGCTATAAAAAGCAAAAGACTGTATAAGATCCGCATCTTAATTTATAACCGAGCATTTGCGACCTTAACCATATTTGAGACTGGTGCAGGACCGACAACATTCCTTCCCAACGAGTCATGAAAGGTATTTCGACTCTACCTGCGTTTAAAGTGTAGCGTACATGCTCGGAAGCGGATACCATATGGAATTCCCATTATATTTAGCAAAGCGCTCCGTTCTGATTTATCCAGTGTTTATACAGCATCAGAATTATTTAAAAATAATGTCTTATTTACTTACGCGTTGAACAAGGTATAACTTCAATCTAGGTACCTATGATTACGATTCGATATTCACACAGGTACTTACGAGACTAGCACTACCCGCTACAGGTTTCAACTATCTCACGTCTCTAATATCTACTGCCTTTCTGCCTAAGTAATATCAGAAACAAATTACTCCAGAGGTGCCAGACAAAAGGAATTGAATAGTAATTGTACATATACCTGTACCTGGCTGGACAGATAAGAAAATGGCACACTGCCAATGGTTACGAGAGTTACTATGTAGTTATATTATTACTACATTATTGGCAAGAGTATGAGCACGTTTAGCAAAATAACAGACCAATAACTGCCAACTTACGTACATGGTTAGGTATGTCTATTTAAGGTAGAATCTACCTATACCTAAATACTTAGTTACTAAAACCGTAGAAATGTTAAGTTGGTTTGAGATGTTAATGACAGATTTAGTGTAGGTGCCTGTGAATTGCACAAACCTAGAAGATAATTCGTACCTATTCTAGAAATCATCCCCTAAAATTGCAACAATACTGCGATTAACGAATCCTGCCTATTGGGCAATGTGGCGAGCAAAAACAAGTACTAGATAAGACGATTAAAATTTCTCGGTCATTTACCCCCAACGTAAAGCGCAGACCTTATGGAAGTTATGGAGTACCAACGATTAAGGTGACCCTATCAATTACGGAAGCATTAGTTGATCATCATCAAAGAAAAAGATCTATAATAAATTGAAAATTATTGAATAAGAAAGAAATTAATAAAACCACCTTACTCATACAGAAAAACTTCGCCGAGATGAGACTGGTGTAAGAAATTTAAATTTAAGTTTTTTTTTTCTTTTCCACTCTGTTATTGTGGGATATTTATTTTTTAAGTTAATCCGCATTCAATGAAGCGCACAAGCAATAAACTGCCCCAAGAAGGCGCGTGGCAGACAGAGGCCGCTCGTCTTGAAATCCATACGAAACGGTACAACTCCTGATTCAGCAGTTGGGTAATGTTGCGACAACTGTAACGTCCTGCCAATGACCCACTGATACGACTTGTAGGTACCAGAGACATCAAAAGGTTAGGACTGGTATTCTTTGTAAAAAAAAAAACGTTCTCATTAGGCGGGTCCACACAGAGCGAGCGAGCGAGCACGTATGTGCGAGGTAATTTCCTCGCGTTCCAAACGGCCAGTGTAGACGTGCCTCGGCCGAGGCGGCGCGCGCGTTTTCCTCGCCTGAGCGCGCCGCCTCGGCCGAGGCACGTCTACACTGACCGGTTTGTGCGCGAGAACATTGCCGCGCGCGTATGCTCGCTCTGTGTGGACCCGTCTATTCAGTAACGCCATCTATAACCAATAATAAGTATACGACTTTGTAGTTTGTACAGTGACTACCAGTCTTTATTATTAATTAGTTTATGTACGTACCTACAGCGGCATGCATGTATAAATAATGCGGGTTATTGCACTTTTAGAAGTAAATATGTCTGCGCAAAACACAACTCGGGCATAGCCTTATCGCCAGGCGAAACTGGACCGACGACGACCAATTAAAACGAATGACACAATATACGGAAACTGGGGAGTCATTGCAAGTGCTTGCCGAGCATGGGCGAGATGAAAACTTCGGCGAACCAGTATAAGAACCATCAGCTCTGAGAAATTCAGATCCAGTGGCAAGAATTTTAAATAAAATCAAATCATATCTTATTCTGAACATGAAGTCAAAGAAATCTGACAATTTCAACATTATTATTGGCGATCCCTCTACGATCATAGATAAGGATTTGAAATTATATGAGCCAATAGTAAGTAGAATTAAGCTCTCATTCACTTCATTCCTTTTACCTATTTTCTACCTATTCTATCTGTCATATGTGTTTGACAGATGTATCTGTCAGACAAATCTGTCAATGTATGGGGGGAATTAGATAGGTATTACTGGTGTGTTCGTCAGACAGATCAGTAGGTCTAAGATGGTCGGCTCTTATAATTTGTCACCATTGGCTGTCACGTTCTAACAAATATGTAAGTGCGAGAGTGACAGGCATAGTGACAGGTGATAAAAATGGAACCGTGCTGCCACCGCTGGGCCAAACACATTTAGAAAAAGGTCACTTCTGTGGACCATACTACTCTGATAGGTACATAGATATCCCGTTTTTCTTATTTGAGTCTCAAGTACTGAAAAAGTGTATCCCGCCTGTAAAGGTGCCGCGCAAAAATTAGCCTTAGGTTCCCTTAAATTTGCGATATCTACAGGAAAGACACATCTCGTACATATCTCGAGGTCTCGCTACACTGGTCCCCTCAAAAATGTATCTTGCCCGCGCAACTATTGGTAATACACTAAAGAGCTGCTCTTTGCTCCGAGCAACAAGTTAGTGGCAGATATCGTAGCCATTTCCATATGCATCCACTTAAAGGAATCGCTAGTAATTGCAGATTCACGAGGACGAATCATTATAACCACTATTAATGACACTGTAAAATTATACTCGTTGCTTTATAAGGGAGTGACATATTATAATTAAGTACCGACGAGTAGCTACACTACACACTCGAACACAAAGTTAGTATAATAACACATAAGGTTATACTAAATTATAGCTATACCTACTTTTGGTTACTTAACAAGCTGCTTTGTTACCTACACATTCATTATTTGAAAGTTTACATTGGACAGAGTCCGGGAAAGGGTCTAGCAAGCTAAGCTAAGAAGATTGGCCCCCGCAAGGGATTTGGTTGTAATTTGAGGTGCAGTAGTGGCAGGTCCTAAGTACACTGTATGCGTAATATCAGCCTTCGATCTTCTTTTGTTTCAGATTTATCCACGAAAATGTCAAAAAATCAAAGTAATTTTTAAACTGTTATTACAGCTAAACCAAGCAAGCGAGAGCAACCAAACAAATTCAGAATTAAAGAGCATAAAATGGGGTTCATAATACATATTTTTACAGACATTCATTTCCTTGAACTTGGATGAAAAAAATAATGTAATTTTTTTCTGCTCCATTTTTTTGCCACTTCTCGCGGAGACACAACTATCAAAAAAATTACTTGATAAGCGACAATTGTTAACTACGTGTCCATTTAAAAACATTTTGAAAAATCATGGTGCGTCATGTCAAAAAAAAAACAATTACGAAGATATGTTTACTATATCATATTATATCAATAGAGTAGTACCTACTACCTAGTGGCAAATGTGTCTGTAGTATAACTTCCTCTTTCCTTCATTATGAAATAATTAAAGGACACATTTTCTAGCTATTTCTTATGCAATTTTAATAATGTCTGAAAGAAGGTGTAAATGTTGTAATATATGTTTACGCAAAACAAATGGAACTAAAAAAATTATAAAGAACGCTGCAAAAATTGATTGCTTTAGGTATTATTTAATTTTTTTTAATTTATGCAAATAAGAAACGGTACATAAAAGTATTGGATGTAAAGTCATTGACAAAAACATTTTTTATTACCATTCCATATTAACAAATAACTCGGTACAGCAAACAGAACAATACAATTCTTCCATTTTTACAGTCATACTCTTCATCGTCCCAAGTATAACTAAATTCGATTCTACAATATTCACATTTTCTCTTACGGGCAATATTTTCGTCCGTAAGAGAAATGTCAACGTCTGGTAAGGATTTCAGAAAGAGCTCCTTAGACACACTGGTATGTGGGGCCCAAATATTTTCGACTTTATGTTCGTAATTGTTTTTTTTTTTTAATATGACGCACCATGATTTATCAAAATGTTTTTAAATGGATACGTAGTTAACAAATGTGGCTTATCACGTAATTTTTTTGATAGTTGTGTCTCCGCGAAAAGTGGGAAAAAAATGGAGCAGAAAAAAATTACATTATTTTTTTCATCCAAGTTCAAGGAAATGAATGTCTGTAAAAATATGCATTATGAACCCCATTTTATGCTCCTTAATTCTGAATTTATTTGGTTGCTCTCGCTTGCTCGGTTTAGCTGCAATAACAGTTTAAAAATTACCTTGATTTTTTGACATTTTCGTGGATAAGTCTGAAACAAAAGAAGATCGAAGGCTGATATTACGCATACAGTGTTCTTAGGACCTGCCACTACTGCACCTCAAATTACAACCAAATCCCTTGCGGGGGCCAATCTTCTTAGCTTAGCTTGCTAGACCCTTTCTATCCAGACGGGTTAACGCTCCTTGGTTGCTTTGACATCCTCCATCTGGCACGTGGCACATTGCCAATATTAACTTATCTAACTCAAAATCAGGCATGAGTCGATTAAAAAAAGATAATCTACTTAAAAGCACTTGTCAAAATTTCCCAACCCTTCTATTATTAAAATCTTGAGAAATGTTACGGACCACGAGCCGCTTAATCAAAACATATTTTTTTCTACATTTGCAGAGACGGTGTGAGTCCAGCAGAAGCGGCCAGCCACCCCGGCAGTCCGTCGCCTGCCGCCCTCAGCAAGAAAGGCGGAGGCGCGAGCGACGTGCGCGAGCGCGCCGCGGCCGCAGCCGCTGTGCGCACGCGACGCCTCATGAAGGAACTCAAAGAAATACAGCGGTTACAGGAAAGCCGCTCTGATCCTTTGTTTACGGTAAGAGAACATCAATGACTGAGTTTTCCGTGCGCTGTTAACACGTAAATTTTAATCTTACGTTGAACCTTTAAACATTCACAACGCATCCTCAAATTGTAAACAATGTTAGACGCCACACTGCTACCACCGCAAGGGGCGCCAGCGCGTTTGACGACCCAACGCAGGTTTATAAAGTAGTTTGAATTCCTTGAACTCCTTTAAGAAAGTGCGATTGCAGGAATCCCTGAGTCATTGTTTACGACGTAGCCAAAAATTACGATCACACCTTAATTTACAGATAGCATGACCGGAACTGCAAATAATTTAAGGAAACAAAAGGCGTTACCTAATTATCTATGTATTTATTCTTCTTGCCTACTGGTTTAATCATAACCTCTTCGGTATATTACACAGCAAAGGTTAGGTACTACGGGCAGTTATTAATCAGCTGTTAAAGCTTGGATTACATGTTCTTGTTTGGGTATAAATTGATATACCTATAGGCGTGAGGTACAAAATAAATTAAATAAATAAATAAATAAATATTATAGGACATTATTACACAAATTGACTAAGTCCCACAGTAAGCTCAATAAGGCTTGTGTTGAGGGTACTTAGACAACGATATATATAATATATACAAATACTTAAATACATAGAAAACACCCATGACTCAGGAACAAATATCCATGCTCATCACACGGATAAATGCCCTTACCAGGATTTGAACCCGGAACCATCGGCTTCGTAGACAGGGTCACTACCCACTAGGCCAGACCGGTCGTCAAATTATCGATAGATATCTATTTTATCTTGTACCTAATAATGTTTGTTATTGTTATTATCATTCATTTTATAAGTAATCACCTAACACGTACTTACCTAACATGACAATGTAAAGGTAAAGAAACAATACCAAATTAATAATGCGGATTAGAACCTTAAGAACCAAAATATTAATTCTAAAGCGTATATATTCATAAGAAATAGAAACATGCCTAACACATCATCATCTCAAGATAAACCATCGACATTGATCAGATTGATAAAAAAAGAAACAAGTCTATTCAAAGTAAAGAAAGCTGATGTCACTCCCACAACGGACACAAATCTAATCACCTGAATTACATTGTATTGTTCTTCGTTAAACCGTAAACGGAGACTTGCTAAAGAAGTAGGTATACCTACACGTAAGGTGCATGCGCTGAAAAAACATAACCCTCCTCAGTTGGGTAAAAATATAGATCCTAAACCCTCCTGTTACAGGTGGAGCTAGTAAACGACAACCTGTTCGAGTGGCACGTGCGGCTGCACCAGATCGACCCCGAGAGCGAGCTGGCGGCCGACCTGCGCGAGCTGCACATTCCCAACATCCTACTGCACCTGGTCTTCCCGGAGAACTTCCCCTTCGCGCCGCCTTTCATGCGGGTCATCGAGCCCAGGATAGAAAAGGGATTTGTAATGGAAGGTGAGACATGCATACCTGTGTAGAAATTATTACCTCAGCGCGGAATTTAAGCAAACATCAAATTTCTGATGGTACCAAGTTTCAGGACTCCATCGACAAAATACTTTTATTGTAACTCTCTATACGTGATAACATTTAATCTTGATAAAGGTAACGATAATGTGATCTGCTTCTTCGCAAGACACGATCGATAAAGTTAGGTACATGGGTCTTCGAGGAGAACGGGTATTCGACCGGGTTGAAGTTCTGAAATAGCAATCATGCTTCAAAAACGCTGCGTCGCAATACATGTTTAGAAAATAATCCTAATATCTAGTAAATGTTGTGGGAATAGATACGTTGGACCGAGGCGCCGAGGGTTCGAGTATATTTAGGTGATCGTTAAGGTGGGAGTTTAGGCTCGGATGAAGATATATAAGAGACCTATATAATTTTGTTACAGGCGGTGCAATCTGCATGGAACTCCTGACGCCGCGCGGCTGGGCGTCAGCCTACACAGTGGAGGCCGTGGTGATGCAGTTCGCGGCGTCGGTGGTGAAGGGGCAGGGGCGCGTGGCGCGCGCGCCGCCGCGGCCCTCACGCGAGTTCTCGCGCCGCCGCGCCGAGGAGGCCTTCCGCTCGCTCGTCAAGACTCATGACAAATACGGATGGGTCACGCCGGCGCTGTCCGACGGTTGAACGCTATGTACGGCAAGTATACTGCGTAGGTAATAATGGCTAGGCGCAGATACCGACTTAATGCATGCTGTGGCCGTTCCCAGCGTCGGTGATTAGCTGTGGTGGCGTGCGCGTCAAGTAACAAGCCCCACGATTAGGCTCGGTAACAGCGGCACCGTCAAACGCTAGAAATACGCCATTTAATTTGAATGTAATTATTTATACTCAGGTAGGTACCTAATCCAATTTGATGTCGATGAAACTACGAACATATGCTGAAATTGATTGGTCGTAGTAGCTTTACAAATTTATACCTATGCAGGTGCTAAGCTAATAATTTTGCTGACTACATCGGTATAGGTACATACAGAGCTCTTATATCATCACAATAACCGTTTTCAAAATTGGAACCACAAGAACTCAATGCGATTCCAGTTATTTATACCTAGACTAGATTTCAACTTAAGCTAATAAACTTTGCGTTTGTGAAGTCAAGCGTTAACGCTCATAACGAAACGGTTTCGTTGAAACTACAGCCAAAAACTCACGACAGTACTCATTCAATGACAGGCGTATTGCAACGGCTGCTAACATTGACCCAGATCAAATCAAAATAGCCGGGCACCCGCGAACCTAATAGCATTCATTTATCAATTCAGACTATCAACAATATCAACACCGGCTGCAATTGGTACAAGTAGATATCTGTTAGACTTGTAACTAAGAAACTATTTCGTAACCTTTCAGCAGTAAACTTTATGACGAAACTGATCCGAAATTATTTGAGTCGTGAATAAGTTATGTTAGTCGATATAGCTCAGAGTTAACAGGGTTTTAATGGCACTGGGTGGGATAGAATGCTCGTAAAACCGTTAGAAACTGGAGCAAAAAGATTCCTTAGTGTGAGTTTGAGTAGAACCTGAAGAATTTGCGTGAGAGACTACTCTGTTAAACTGTACTGATGATCTCCTGGGAGAGAAGCACACACCTGATCGTTGCAATTATGATGATATTTTGAGTTGTATGATGAGCAAGACTAATTTTACTCTTTTGTTTTCAGGTCCAATTTCCAGCTGACTACAGACAGCCGAAATGCAGATTAGATCTCTATTAGTTAATTAATCGGATATAATTTTAAAAGTATTCTCATAACTTAGTGCAATTTTTAATAAAGCTGTGTCGTTAGATGACTGTATATCCCCTTAGACAAGTTCCCGTGTCGAAGCGAATACAATGATTGATCAGTGTTTTCATGCTTCAATTAATGTAATTAAGTATTATCCTTGTAGTTAGGTTACGATAAATATATTGTGAGCGGTGCAATGTCTTGTTCAAAATTGCTAAAAAAGCGGTCAAGATTTTACTTTTAGGTAGGTATAGGTACCAAGCCAAATGGAAGGGCCTTAAGACACTTTTCGTACCTACCATCAGAAATTGGTGACATTGAAATTAATGAATCAACATTTGACTGGTGTGATAACTCTTAAAACTCCGTTAGCAGCTTAATTAGAACATATCTGTATCTGGCATAGTCTTAATTAGTCTACCTATATATTTTATTAACTTTATGAAATCGCAGAGGGTGACTAACCTAATAAATAACTGAAAGTCGATTTTTATGATTAGAAGATCACATTTGGATCACCTACGCTACGGAGTCCTATCAAAACTATACAGTGAAACAATTTGATATTTTACATAATCGTTAACTTCTTTAGGTCAATAGTTCACCTGTATCTCCATGAACTACGTCAAATCCTTGTAAGTACCTGGCTATTTTAAGAATTTTGCATGTGCGTATCGCTCAAAAATACTTTTGTATATTAAGCTAGAGCTAGCTGCTAGACCAACATACTTTTTACTGTGTGTTTTGTAAATTTGAAAAATGTGCCAAACTATGACTGTACATATAAATAATACTGGCGTCTGCATACATTTTAAATCCAGAGAACTCTTACAGCACGCCTGATACTTTCATACTACCTAATAGTAATTATAATTATAAATGGAATTTTCACTTCTTATTGTGTCTTAGAAAAACAATTCTAGTTCGATGTCTAGCTGTCTGTCCTAGATATAAATTAAAAGTTAAAAACATCAAGAAACTCAAAATTATAATGTTATATTATTTGATTGGTCAGTCAAGCAAAGCAGTATAACGTTTTAAAGGAAATGTTTCCGTCCCAACGTCATTTAAACACTTGAAATTGTAGATAATATTAGTATTACTATTTAAAATCCATTCCAGCAGAAAAAAGGAAGAATTGAGCACTTGCGTGAATAATTTGTTATATTTATATCAAACAACATACCTACCTGTATTGAAAGAAACAAAGTAATATGCGTATTTATTTTGATTGAGGTGATTCAATTGAATGTGCGTCCAAATAGAATGTTGACGTGTTTTTTCCTAGTGTACATTATAGAGATATTGTAACCCATTATCCTACATATATTAATTTCCAAAAAATTGCATAACTCAAATTTAAGAAACGTACGATACTGGCATTACTTGCTATAATAAAAATGACTGAAGAAACCTATTTTTCAGAACTTAACACCAAAGAAAAAAGATGATTTTTAAGCACAATGAGAATAATAATATATACTCCTTGAATTTTTTAATAAAGTCGTATGTATTTATAAACCTACGCTTTGAATAGTATGAATAAATTTACATGTGTATTGTAGTTATTATTTAATTTTATGAGTGGTCAAGTGCTCAAATTAGTAGATATTTTGGAAAAAAAAACTTGAAACGAAAGGCTTGTGGTAACTTAAAATGTTATTATTAAATTAGATTCAAATACGCATAAATGTATGCAATTTAGAAAATATTTCTTGATGTTGTTGATTTGTTCTGTAAACCAAAGATGTTTATTTTTATGTAATATTCCAATGCAGTGCAAAATGTGTATTTATACCTGGATTATATGTACAATGTTATATGGGTGTAATAAATTACATGCTCAATATATGCCTTGCTTATTCCTGATCTAACTTACCTACTACCCTGTTATTCATAGTAACGACCAAAACAAGATAATTGGCCAAGATCAAGTCTAACTTGCAAATAATTATTATGCCTTTAGATGTGTTAACCTGGTGTTAACCCATTCAGCGCTAATCAGGACACGTTGTCGATTTGCCTCTACGAAGCGCCAATTACATCCACCCTTCCCGATATGAGGCCCGAAATCAGTCCCGATTTCGGGCTTGATATTCGTTTTCCGTTTCACGGGGGTTTCATATCAACGAGGGGGGGATAAGGTCGGCAACGCGCATGTAACTCCTTGGAGTTGCAGGCGTACATAGGTTGCGGAGACTGCTTACCATCAGGCGGGTCATATGCTTGTTTGCCACCGACATAGTATAAAAAAAAACAGCACATCGTTAACAATATTTGAAATGTAAAAAATACTGTCTCTTATTGCCAAAAATGTTCAATGTTTGATATTTTTGCTTAAGAACCATTTTTTTACATTTCAAATATAGTAAGCAATGTGCTGATATTTGGTGAAACGGAAAAATACTCTTGCTCAAGCCCGAAATCGGGTCTGATATCAGCCGTGATTAAAGTGTGGATGTAATTGGCACTATACCGGGAAATCTATGTTATCGGCTACGACGTAGCGCTACGACCGTAGCTCAGCGGTGAATGTGTTAAATCACAAGATTTACAAAGAACCACCTAGGCTGGCACCTGAAATTCAATATGTGTGCCAAGAAATTAACATACATACATACCCTTGGATCATTAAGCATCCAATCTGCTTAAAACAAATTAAAAGAGTTTTCACTCATGGTAAATAGTCATGCACCATGATAGCTAAGGAGGATGTAGAATGTCAACAATCTTTTTTATGAAATCATATTTACTTTATACAAGAAATGTAACATAAAATTAAGAGTTATAAATATGAGAAAAGTATCACAAGCCTTCACTCCCCCCCTCGCAGCGCCAACACCAAGTGGAGAACAGAGCCGCCTTGCACTTTGTAGTCCTGAGCCGTTTTTTCATCGTTCCTGAAATCACAAATATTGATTACTTTGAAGAACTATCCCATTCATGCCTGTAGTTAATATATTAACAACACAATGTAAAATCTAATTTCAGTTTCCTGTCTTTGATTTTTTTTAACCCTTTGATCTCATAAAAGGTATCATGTAAGCAGGTATCAATTTTTTGCTAGTTGAGACTTGAAGGATTGGAGATGAATAATTTTTTGCTAATTGAGGCTTGAAGGATTGGATATGAAATATTTTTTTCTAATTTAGGCTTGGAGCATGTTTATGAATAAGGGTGACAGACTTTTGTTAGTGAGCATCCTAAGTGTTAATAAAAATCACAAATAAGTATATTTCTTTGGTACAGTCAGCATTAGAAGTAGCTAAGCTGAAGAGGGGTTCTAAATGATATGCACAGACTCTTAATTCTGACACATTAACCTTTTTGCCACCATGTCAATGAAGTAATAAAGTGTCATCAATGCCATGTCAAAAATTGCACCTATACAAATACGGAAGGTGGAGATAAGGAACAAAATCTCCATGTACCAAAAAGAGTCATCAAAAAACTTTAAATAGGTGGCGCTACAATATCTAGAGTACTTGAACAAAAAAATCAAATCATAGACAGCACAATTCACTCCATCAATAACGCCTAGGTTCTTAGCAACTCTAGCGCTACTCTGGAGAGATTTGGAACTATTATTTATAGCTGCCAGCTGGACACTTTTGCAACAGTTCTACCATAAGAGATGCCACTCCTCTTAATTCCACACTCAATATATACAAACCTGACCAAAACCACAACTTGATATGAAGTTGTGGTGTGTGGGGTACGGAATATAAAGACTTTATATCAAATCAATGGCAATGAAAAGGTTAAAGATAAAGATAGTTTATTTCAAGTAGGCATATTACACAATACACTTATGAGCATCAAATAATGCTACACCGGCTCTAAGCCTACACCTGTGACCCGAGATTTAAATCCCTAAATCGTAGGAGGGTATCCCAATATGGACCAGCAAGAAACTTGGTGGGAAAGATTTCTTTGCTGCTTAACACTTTGAAGGACACTACATCTATAGGTGTCCAAATACAAAACTTAATCAAAAGTACTGTTGGTGGATTCCCATCTGTGCAGAATAGGTGCTACATACAAATCAATCCCCTCTCTTGTGCAGGGGAATACACCATACTGTCCACCAATGTCTTAAGTTACTAACTGTACAGTCTAGACTAAAACTGTTAGACTAATACAAATCAAAAAAGTAAACTAATATTGGTGGGTGTGTATTTATAGAGATTCACACTTAATGGAATAAACCTTACTACCTGCTATTTTATGAATTCAAGTTAATTTTATTTACATAGCTTCAGTGGCATGGAATCATCCCAATTTTTAAATATTATCCATCAGTTTAATCTATCTCATTCTGTATATACAGAGTCTGGCATCAAATATATAGTGTAAGCTAAAATGCAAATTGCAACAACCCTTTGTTACAATATATTTGGCAAATTGAATGTCACAATTAATTGATGCTGACTGCACTGCAGCATAGTATGAACATATTACTTGAGACAGCACCTTGGTGCAATCGAGGTAAAGAGAACAAATATAGAACTGCAATTCTTCCAAGTTTACTTACATTTGTTTGCCGGAAAATATAAGACGTTGTTGCTGCGGTGGTATGCCTTCTTTCTCTTCCACTCTCTCTTTAATCCTCTCCACCTTATCTGTCGGCTCAATATCAATCTCGATCTCCTTGCCTGTAAGCGTCTACAACAAAATAAGGTTAGACGCTAAAAATGCTCAGTAATTATACAAGCAATGCGTGACTCAAATATCTGGCGTTACCTTCACTTTGATCAACATATTTGAAGGATTTATTCAATCGAAAACTAAGAGAATATGCAAAAATAAATGCTGATTTTAAAGCTTATGCGGTATAAGTGTTTGTTACGGCTTCTCCTCCCGTTTTATTCGTTTTTTTTTTTTTTTTTTTTTTTTTTTTATGGCATCGCGCTCCTGGCGCATTCAGCCAAACGAGTAAAACGGGGAAACGGAATTAAAGGATTACATTATAACGGATATGTCGGAATTTGGACAAGGATCAGGGAATGGTAATATATTATAATAAATTATAATTTTATATTATGACGTGAAAGGAATGAATACAATGATTTAAATATATATGGAGAAGAATTATTAATATACAGGAGTGTTCTAATAGATGTGGGAAACGGAACTTTTAAATCTGACAGCTGTCTTAATAATATAGAACGGTCATACAGGTTACAATTACCTGAAAAGAATATATGATTAAGATCAGCGGGATCAGCTCCACAAATACATGCGGAACTGGCCACGCGATTTTGTAGTTTCAGGTGTTCCGGTGTACATACGTGACCCAATCTCATTCGAATTAACATACTGGTTGCAGGCTTTGGCAAAGAGATTTTTGCAAACCAAGGTTTGGCAGGAATTGATCTTTGTATGCTCCGATAATGTAACGCAGTGGCACCCGCACCAGATGCCCATAATTTTGTCCATTCCTTTCTTAGGTATATTTTAGGCAGTGCCAACAGGTCTTCAACAACATTCTTAAATGGAAACATGTCTCCAGAACTAATGGCATCTCGAGCTAAGTCATCCACCCTTTCATTACCTTTAATCCCTCTGTGTCCAGGGATCCAGGCAATGGAAACCGAGTAACCTTTAAGATGACATTTTTGAAGTAGACTACGGATTTGATAAATAATTGGGTTATTAGATTTAGATTTGAAAGGAAATTTAGATATTGATTGAAGAGAACTTAAAGAGTCTGAAAAAATGACTGTTTTTTTAAGATGCATTATGATGATAAACTCTAATGCTTTAAGGATTCCAAAGCACTCACCACTATACACAGAGGATTCTGGAGGCAATTTTATCTTTTGGTAAATATTAGATTGAATGTGAAGCACACCAATACCGACACAACCATTGGTGGACATCTTAGAAGCATCTGTATACATATGGTTAGCACCCTGACAATCAGTATCAATAAAACTCAGAAATTGTTGATTTTGATCTATATCATTCTTTGATATACCTATATCCAGGAGAACTGGTGGAACTAGTATAAGAGACTCATATTCATGCTGAAAAATGGGAAGTGATGAAGAGCTAACAGTGGGAGCTGAAATAGATTTAAGTTTTTGAAAACTTTTGATTAAGCAAGGAGGGCTCTTGTGTTTCCAATAGTTGGATGTACTTATTTGAAGTAGAAGGTTAGACAAGATAATCCAGAGTTGGTGATTAGAGAATTGGGAGCAACGGAAAATAAATCTATCACAAAGATATTGGCGTCGTAAATGGAGCGGAGGCTCACAACACTCAACTTGCATAGCATTGATAGGGCTTGATTTCATGGCACCACAAATTATTCTCAAGGCTTTAGATTGAATATGATCTAGTTTTTGGAAGCCAACGACATATCCAGGCTCTAACAAAAATGTCCCATAATCTAAAATGCTTCTTATTAAGGCATTGTACATTAGTTTCATACAAAAAGGATGGGAACCCCACCAAACTCCAGAAACACACCTAAGGATATTAATATTTTTTTCACATTTAGAAACTATGTACTCACAATGTGGGAGGCCTGTTAATTTACTATCTAAAATGACACCAAGGAATTTAGTTTTATCTTTTACTGAAATGGAGTAGTTATCAAATTGCACATTGATTGGAGGAGGAAATAGTTTTCTAGTAAATAAAACTACAACACTTTTAGGAACAGAAAGTTCTAAACCATTAGAATCTAACCATGACCTCAAGAAACATAAGGAACAAGTGACTGATCTACTAGCCTGTTCAGGAGAAAGATTTGATGAATAAAGTAATAAATCATCGGCATACTGTAAGACCCTAACAGTACCATTTAGAGATGACTCTAAATCAGATGTATAGATATTGTATAATAATGGACTTAATACAGACCCTTGTGGTAGTCCTCTCCACACTAAACGAGAAATTCTATTGTTGTCATTTATAAGACTGATGGACCGTTCAGATAAAAGGTTTATTACAAAATGACTTAACATTTGTGGAATGCCTAACTTGAAAAGCTTTTCCTGTAACACTGAAACTAATACATTATCATAAGCAGCACTTATATCCAGAAAAGCAGCTACTACTGACTCATTTTTAGAAAATGCCAGTCGTATATCTGCAATTAATATTGACAAACTATCATAAGTAGATCTACCTTTTCGGAATCCAAACTGACTATGAGATAATAAATGGTTCTTTTCAACAAAAAATTCTAGCCTGTTTTTAATTAAGTGTTCAGCTACTTTTGCAAATACTGAGGAAAGGGCAATAGGGCGATAGGAAGAAACATCTGATGGTGGTTTATTGGGTTTTAAAATAGGAATAACTATCTGGGATCTCCATGAATCTGGGACTATACCGGACTGGATAACCGAATTTATTATGCTCAGATAATAAGTAAGTATGCCATCACTGGCATTTACTAAAAATGAGTAAGGCACACCATCTTCACCAGGAGCACTATCTTTTAAATTGCTTAAAACACCTTTTAGTTCCTCCATTTTAAAAGGGCAATTAAAAGTGGAGTCTAAGGAAGGATCATATAAAAAGGTTGCAGGTTGGAACACAAACTCTTCAGGAACAGATGAAGGTGCTAGTCTGTCTATAAATTGTTGTGCAAGATTAGGAGGCAGTGTACGCCTTGAGGGTTCATTGAATGCATGTCTGAACCTTTTGATGTTGTTCCAAACTATGGAAGGTTTTACATTAGGATTGAGAGACGCACAGAATCGTCTCCAACCTTCATATTTCTTCCTACGTAACAATTTTTTAGTATCACGTGCGACCTGCATGTAAGACTCAAAGTTTTCAGTAGTCATAAAATGACGATAAAGTTTTTCAGCCTCCTTTCGTTGTTTAATGGCTTGGGAACAATCCTGATCCCACCAAGGAGGAGAGGGGATTTTATTAATTACAGTATTTTTTACAGGAAATACATCATCAGCTGCTTCTGTGATCACCCGGGCCAAAGCAACCGAGCAACCAACTACGTCAGTATCATCTAAACTAGGCAAAAACAATAATTTCTTCTCTACACAGCATTTAAAGTTTTTCCAGTCAGCATTACATAGATTGTATTTAAGCCTAGGGCTAGGTTTCGGAGATGGTCGTGTAGATGAAGGAAATGAGACTATAATTGGAAAATGATCACTACCAAATGTAGAATCTAGAGTTTGCCAGGTGAAAGAAGATGCCAGTTCAGCAGAGCAAATGGATAGATCAACAGCGCTGGGTGATTCTGTAGGCGCTGTACGGCGAGTTGGAGAGCCAGTATTTAGGACACAAAGATTGTGATCATCTAAGATTTTTAAAACACGATGTCCATTATAGTTGGATACTGAACTGCCCCAAAACTGATGGTGTGAATTGAAATCTCCTAGAATCAACAAGGGCCTAGGTAGAGAGGAAATAATTTGTTCTAATTCATTAAAAATAGAAGATGATTGATGAGGAATATATACAGAGAGGATGCAGATGTTATTTACAATGGCAGCAATAATTGAAAAATCATCACTATGAGATGGGAGATGAAGAGATGAAAATGATTCAGAATTCCTGACGAGTAAAGCTACTCCACCCCACCCGTCAGGACGGTCCTCTCTGAGGCATGAATAGCCAGTAGCTCTTAGAAGAGCTCCAGGCTTGAGCCATGTCTCAGATAGGGCAAAAACACAAGGTTTAAATTTATTTAGTAAATGAATGAAATCATGTTTTTTATTGATTATGCTTCTGCAATTCCATTGTATTATATTGTCCATTGTTTTTAATTGCAAATGTAAGAGAGTCAATCATAGGGGCAACGTGGGACGGTAAAGTAAGGTTTGGCATGGACAAAAGAGTTCTTAAGGCCTCAATAGACTCGGCGATTACTACTCGTTCTTCCTTTTCTGTTTCCTGACGTAGAGCACAACCGTTTGCAGGAGAAGGGATGGAGTATTCACTTATTATGGCCCGATGTGCAGCCACATCATAGCCATGGGTAGTCTTTTTAACAGAAGGACGAGGTTTCAACAAAATAGTTTTTCTGCTGCTATGGCTAGGAGGGCGCATATTCGAACTAGGGTTTGTAACTGAATTTTGAGTACTATTATGTGGTAAATTTGATTGTATATGTGGTTGTGACTTAACCATATCAGCAAACGATTTCGATATAGCTGGGTGCAGTTTAACGGCTTCTCCATAGGAGATGCAGTTATTTGCCATACTGACTTTAATTTCTTTTTGCCTTACATGTTCTGGGCATGACCTGTTTGTGGCAAAGTGAAAGCCATTGCATAAACAGCAAATGGCATCCTCCTCCTCCACTGCACAGGTATTTCCAGGATGCATTTCCCCGCACTTGAAACATTTAGGCTTCGAACGACAGTTATTTTTGGTATGTCCAAATTTACAGCATAAAAAGCATTGAATGGTAGGAAAAATGTACAATTCAACGGCAAGAGAGTTGTAGCATGAAAAGACTCGTTTCGGTAATACTTGACCGTCAAATGTCAATACAACTGTCTCTGAGGGTTGCCAGGTAACAGAACCGTTAACCACAACTCTGTGGTTCAAACGTCGTACTTTTAATACTTTTCCACACCCCATGGGCACGGAAATGTTGGAAACTATTTCCTCCTCCGACCACTGTGCTGGAATACCGCGAACCAAGCCCATACGGGTCACAGAAAACGACGGAATGTAAGCGGTAAGATTTTCTGATTCAAGACACGTATCAGTAACAAATAAGTTTGCGTCAACGTAATTTGAAAACGACATCGCTATACGTGTCCTACCAATGCGCTTAACACTTCCATTTATAATGTTTCTGAAGCCTTTTTTTAGTAAAAATTTCCCAAAGGACACCGGGTGCAGAGATGATTTTGCATCTGTTTGTTTCATTTGTACGTGCACCGTGAAGGGAGCAACATCGGAAGATGAAAATAAATTCCTGCCAACCTTGGTATTAGAAGAGTCATTTTTTGTATTTAAGTTATCCGAAGAGTTTTTGGTAACCTGAATGTTAGAGTTTGAAGGAGCTTGGGTTTCTTGTATGATGTTCTGACAATCGCACGAATAGTCCCCGCCATTATTTTTCCTTCTTTTTTTATTACATGTTTTGCATCTTTTGTGACTCTTATTTCTTTTCAATTCACTTCTGCTCCCCACAGAAGAGTCCGTGTCCATTGCTGAATCGATAATAACATTACTTCCGACCTGGAGGTTATCACCTCCAGGGTCGGGAGGATCGTCATCCCCCATTACATATATACGAAAAAACTTACCAACTACGACGAAATTACACTAATTATATATACAAATACAACAATATATACAAACTATGTGAAAAATTATATACAAATTACTGATTCCCTGATCTATAATATTAAAATGGAAATTAAATTTACAAGAAACCTAAAACTGGACCGCCGCGTTTCACGTTTCCCGCGCTTTTTTTTCTTTTATTCGTTTTAATGCAGTTTTTATTAACTTGACACTTGACGGGACCGAACAAGACTCTGACAGGAGCGGCTACGTTCGAAAATGAATAAATCTCGATAGGACTGAATTCTAATCTTTTTTTACTTCATATTATACGGTTAACTAAGAAACAAGGAATAAAATAAAGCAGTTACAAAAAATTAAATGATTTTATTTTCAATTCTTTTTATTTTAGATCTCAATCAAAGAATTGAATACTCACTAAGAGATCTCAATTAGAAATTTTCTTGTTTAATCAAATACTTACGACTGATATGTTTTGAACGCACTCAAATGTTTGTGTCTATAATCCAAAATAAGTAAAAAAAATATTTACTTAAAATCATGATGGTTACGACGCCCCGCAGCATGAAATTCCAAAGTTAGTAATGTTAGTATACATATATAAACATATTTTGGTATTTTTAAAAACTTTACACAACACTTATTTAGTGATGTTGTCGAGATTTATATAGTATAATTTTTTTATTTGTCTTGTTAAGGAATTGTAAACGTCCCCCTAATTTGGCTGTCAAAGCATCCAGGCTATGGAGTGTGGAATTAAGAGGAGTGGCATCTCTTATGGTAGAACTGTTGCTAAAGTGTCCAGCTGTCAGCTATAAATAATAGTTCCCAATCTCTCCAGAGTAGCGCTAGAGTAGCTAAGAACCTAGGCGTTATTGACGGAGTGAATTGCGCTGTCTATGATTTGATTTTTTTGTTCAAGTACTCGAGGTATTGTAGCGCCACCTATTTAAAGTTTTTTGATGACACTTTTTGGTACTGGAGATTTCGTTCCTTATCTCCACCTTCCGTAATCCAGGCCATAATTGTTTAAAAAAATTGGCTGACAAAGGCTTAAAGAACTCGCATCCAGGCATCATCCAGGCCATTGTAAATAAACAAAAAAATTGGCTGTCGAATGTGTCAAAATAATTTCAATGTCATTGTCATGTCATATGTAAAATAAAAATAAGTTTCTCGTGCGTGTGCGAAACTTAGGTGCGAAGTTTGTAATATACTGTAACAGTCATATTATTAACAAAATACTCATTCTAAGTATTAATTTTCAGCTGTTGTGTTATGTCGCCCAGCGAAGGCCCGTTCACAGTTCACAATATTACTACATAATACTTAATCATTAAGAACAATTCGAATTTACTGTTCCAGCACCGCCAGCGATGTAAACGCAACGACGCAAAGATAATGGCAAACATACTTAAGTTTTTTGAAAATCTCGAGCAGATATTAAATCCAGGTAATACCGTACTATGAAAGAAATGTTACAAATGTACTGAACGATGTGGATATGTAACCTAACTCAAAACTATGTTTCAGAGGGCCAGTCTCAATTTGTATCTTCAAATTTGAAAACAGTGACGAAGGATACAGATACGAAGATTAGTTTTAAGGAACTAGGTCAGTTTTTACAAAACATATTCAGATATATAGATGCTATTGCAACTGAATTAAAAAAAGATGAAACAATTTTAGTGAGTGTTAAAAACCAAAAAACTCTACGCGCATGTTTTCAATTGATAACCTCATTGGGTGTGTCAAGGTGTCTAATTCCAGGATTAGGAATAAATTTATCTAAAAGATGTTCTTCAGCAGCCATTCTTCACCCACTTACCCTAAGTGATGAAGAAAAGTATGAAATGCTTATAGAGTGCACTGACTTTTTCACCCGATGCTACATGATACCAGTTTTGAAGAATATAATTGTCACACTGCATCTATCTGATTATTTAGCTGCGCTCATACAGTTATCATTTGCTCCTTTGAAAAAACCTGGCACATACAGTAATTTCACTATGACTCAAGAGCTGTATGACAGGTTAAATATAGATAGAAAAAAATACCAGAAGGTCTATGAAAATTTGGTAGAAAATTGCTTTCAACCAATACTTATGAAAGAACTATTGGTACTACAAGGTGTGACTGACCCACAGCCTCCTGCTTTTGTCAAGAGGGTTATAGCTAAAGAAATGAGTTACAGATTGCTGGCCCCTGGAGGTTTGCTCAGCCTCATAAGATGTTTCATTGAAAGTTATGGAATAGATTCTGGATTTGAGTGGAAAAAAATTGATTTGATATGTAAAATAGTTGCCACTAAACATGGAAATGGCTCTGAAAATGATTATCTCAGTAATATATGTTTACAGTTGAAGAATATACTGATGTCAAACAACACACATTACTTATCAACAGCAGTAGCATGTGTCCTAATGTTAAATGAGACTTATCGCCAATCAGAAGCAGTGTTAGGCTTAGTCAAAAATATATTTCAAACATTGGTTTATGATGAGTTAACATCTAGGCCATACTTACCAGGCACCATAGCTTTGTCAGCCCAGGAGGTGGAAAGGGCAGTCAACTTGCTACATGCTTGTGTATACACCACTAAATTAGACTGGCCTGCAGCTCTACTGCATCCTAATTTGTATTTGCTTTTTATGATTGGGGTAAAATGTACAAAAAATGAGGAGATGAAGACAAAAATAAAGGAAATACTTTTAAAATTATTAGAGTCACTGTGCCAAAATGATATCAGGTGTACAATGATCAAGTTGCTATTTGGGAATTATGAAGTAAGAGTCACTAAGATTTCTGTTGAAGAATTTGAAGCAGGGATTGCTGTTAAATTTATATCAGATGTGGTTGAATATCCCAGGAAGGATGCCTTAGAGTATTTTATTAATCTGTTCAAAGCATCAACAAACCTTACTTTTGTACGGGCAATTTTAGAAAGTTCATTGCAAATTCTCATTGATTTGACTGAAAAGAGGAAAGTAAAAAGAAATAAAAACATTTTGCTCACTCCAGAAGATGACCCAATGCTTTTAGACAATATTGATGAAAAATATGTAGACATTCTGCAGCTTCTCTCTGAAATATGCACATATCCTAAAGTAATTTCTACTTTAAAAGAGTCTCCTGCAGGGGTGCTTAATTTCATAGAATACTTTCTTATGAGAAACTTTGGGAACTCCGATGATGAATGTGTTACTATAGCTTTGGTTGTGTTGAACACAATATTGGAAAACTGCAGTGACAATAAAGATATAGAGAAAATGTTCAGCAATATTACTCCTATGCTGAAGAAGATGGCAGAAGATGAGTCAGGATTAAACAATATCTTGTTTAAAGAGGCTTTATCGTTAATAGAGTGTAATAAGCCTCAGCAGCCAGAAACAGCATGTGCCAAGGCAATTGCCAATGTTTTTGACCCGTTGTTGCCTGTCAGGGCTCATGGAATTATAGAGCTCACTAAATTAATTGATGCCAAGAATCCAGAAGCCATCTCTAAGAAACATTTTATATTCTGCCTTTTCCAGGTAAGTGTCAACATATTGCCTAAATCATTATTGTTCTAAAGAGTTATTATTTTAACTCTGTGTATCATGATCCTGACCAAAGTTTTAGTTGTCTTTTTGTATTTTATTCGAGAACGAAGTTTCTGCTCTTTATAGCCCAAGATTTTTGACCACCACATGACCATGAAAGGTAATTTTTTAACTTATGATGTATTATTTTTTTACAGGATCAATTAAAAGACTCTGATTCGTACATATACTTAGCAGCAATAAATGGTATAGCATCTCTAGGATCCCTTTGTACTGAAGATGTGCTGCATATCCTGTGCAGGGAGTTTATCCAGATTTCAGACCAGTCTGCATACATTCAGACCTCAAAAGACCAAAACAGTTTGGCGGAACTGAAAATGAAAATTGGTGATATAATTATGAAAGTCACCAGGAAGCTTGGTAAATATAATTAAACTTACCATTAATAAGTTTTTAGCATGTTGGTTTTTGGTACAATTTTTTATCACTGACTGTACTTTTTTTACCTCAAGCAACTCATATTCATGGAGACTTAGAGATTTAAAGGTCCCCTTTTTTAGTTATTCGTAAATAACTCGTAAACGGTAGCCCGTAGCAAAACACGTTCTTATACATAAATAATGCACATAATATTTCCTACAATAAATGTACAGAACACTTTTCTCTAGGATCAAGATTTAAAAAGATATTATAAGTTAATTACAAATATTATAATTAATTCATAGGTACTTTTATTTAGTTTTTCATAAATAACTCGTAAACGGTGCTCCAGTGCAAAAAGATATGTTAAACATAAATACTTAACATAAAATTTTCTACCATAAAGATTACTTACACTTTTTCGCTAGGATGAATATTTAATGAGATATTAAACAGCGAAAGTTAATTTTAATCAAGAACATTTTTTGCTATGGGTCATTGTTTACGAATTATTTCAGAAAAAATAAAAAAGCGACCTTTAAACAACAGCCGGACATTGTGAAACAGACCGTAGGATATGTAAACAGACAAATTTGTGCTTCGATTTTGGCTTTATATATTATGCAGTAACTTTGATTGTCTAAGTTGATGTTTGGCAATCCAGCGATCATAAAACATGACGCAGTACAGCGCCATCTATTTCCGCTGTCAAACTAGGGCCACAATTTTTTCTTAGATTTTGCATTGTACTATTAGTATAGTTGTTAGTTTTGTAGCTGGCCCCCAACGGCTTATCCTTTGTCTATTGTTAACTAAAACCGCGCGTGCCACTTACCTGCAAAAAAAGGGCCGGGTAACTTTAAGCGGTTATTTAATTAGAACTCCTACGGTAACTGAAATAAGATTCAAAATGAACAAATGGAAAAATAATTTGTGATTTCTTGTGTGGTCCATATACGATTACTGAGTGCCGAGTCGAACGCTACCGAACCAGTCTAAAATGTGTCCTCGATATGCGGAACAAAGGCGCGTTATCAGAGAGCACACCTACACTGGTTTTTTGAGCTTTGGACTAGCCCGCGCTCAGGTGCCAATTAGAATTATACGACCCTTTTTTTGCAGGTAGTGACACGCGCGGTTTTAGTTAACAATAGACAAAGAATAAGCCGTTGTGGGCCAGCTACGAATCTAACAACTATACTATCCATAATTCTGATATGCCAATAGGCATATTCACGTACTTACATACGCTTAAAGATATCACCTGTAGAAGCGGTAAAAACATGTACATATAAGTAACAATAGAAACAAAAAGAATAGATTTTTTTTTGTTTTTTTTTTTCAGGTGAAATGGCTGTCATGCACAAAACGATTCTGCTAAACACAATGCTCAGTGCGTGTCGGCACGAAGACCCTTTCATTCGGGCCTCCGCTCTCTCAAACTTGGCTGAAATTGCTCTGGTTCTTCATTACAGAATAGGATCTATTATTTATGAGGTAGCAATTACTAATTATTCCTGATAATCTAATTTTCTTGTTCGTCCGTCTGTTTGTGAAGACACTTTATCTCGGGAACGTGTGGAGGTATTGAGTTTAGGTTGAAACTATATACCCAGGTCTGCAGTCCGTTGACGCTATGAAAAAAAAAAAAAAAACTTCTAAGTTAAAGTAAAAAAAGAAAAGGATACAGCCGTTTATGCCGCAAAAAATTGATATTTCGACATTTTCAAGGAATCAAAATTTATAAGGTAACTAATTTCCGTTAACCTAAACCTATGAAATTTGACAAGTAATATTCTCTTATATTACAAGTACAGGGAAAAAATCTGAAGAGTATAAATTTTTACATTAAAAAATAACTTAAATTTGTACGGAACCCTCGGTGGGCGAGTCCGAATCGCACTTGTCCGGTTTTTTATTTTTTTACAATTGCTTCCATCTTATTTCGCTTAAGAAGGAATCCAGTGATATATAAACCGAAAAAACGGCACCTTTATTTCAAAACTCATAGACATATGTATCACCATTGAAAGTTTCATGCATTTTTATTGAATATTTGCGTATCTGCATCCAGAAATGTAGGTACACAAACATAACCCGAAATTGAAGGCCAGAAGGATACTTTTACAATACGCCATAGCATTCATAAGCGTGTTGAAGTACGATTAACCATGATGTCTTTATAGGTTCTTTGCATTCAAAACTTAGTTGATTTTTTGGTTTGTTGCAGATGCTTCTATGCGTTTGGAGTGTAATAGAAACGGATCCAGCCGTGGAGTGTCGCCGAGCAGCCGTCATGGTCGTATCAAGCTTACTCAAGGGCCTGGGCAAGGAAACTCTCACAGAGCTAAAGGACAACCTTCTACCCATATACAGGACCCTCAAGGAACTCTACAGGAACCCTGACGAGGACCCCACGGTACGGCTACATGCACAAATAGCTCTCGAAGAGCTCAATGATATTGTCAAGCAATTTTTATTTCCTACAGTATCTATGGAAAATCGATCATTTGTGTTAGGTGAACCTAAAGATATTGTTTTTAAATAAAATTACGACGGTATTTCCTATTGTTTTTATTCATCACACTGGTTTCACTTAAAATTAATTTATATATAGCCTAAATACAATTACAATCTTAAATTAAAAGCCAAAGAAGATGTCTCATTCTTGGTTTATGTTTCAGTCCATCAAAATACACGCATTCATTAAATATGATTGTACTTGGATTTTTAACTCTTAGAACGGCATACATGAAATGTGAGTCATTCGCTAAGATCGTGGACTTGCGTCTACGATCCAATAGCCAGCCCGATAGTAGCCAATTCAGCAAATGTCAACCTTATATTAATTAGTTCTGTGGGCACATTTCAGTCCTTGGCGTTCAAAGGGTTAAACAGGAAGGTGTACCTATAAGGTAAGCATTATTGAAGTAACAACAGTTCACGCCCTTAATATAATGATAATAATGTACTATTATTTGGTTAAGCACATCTGTAAAACTTAGTAACAACTAACAAGTAGCGTTATCTGGCAGCTGGCAGTAGATAGCCGAGTGAGGAGTGAGCTCTTGAAATTATTAAAACACCTAGGTACTGGCCTAGTCTTTTTACTAACTATATCTTCTATTAATTAGCAATGAGAGAAAAATACTATAGGTCTAGAGTAAAATATATAGTTCTACACTATTTTTCACATGTCTTGGGTATGATGACATCTGTCACCGTATCCAAGCTGCGTAAAAATACTAGTCATCCTAAAACAGGTACTTTTAGACAAAAATGATTAATTATTTTTTCCTGACTACAGATTTAAAAATGAAGCAAGCCCCAAGGACAAGCAACATCATCAGCCTATTTTCAGGTCGCACCAATTTTATCAACGTATAGGTATAATAAGTCTACTTATCGTTAAGAATACCGTAAGTTCCTATGGCAATCATGTGCCTTTTTATATATAACGTCACAATCTATTCAGTCAAGTGTAAAGATATGGGTGCACAGAACTTGCTCAAAAATATGTCCCATGGCTCCTATGTCGGCCAATTAAGAGCTATAAGGACATATTTTTGAGTAAATTGCGTGGACGCATATTTTTACACTTGACTGTACATATTTAATTTCATACAAATTGTAAAATGCTCAGCTATATTTCATGTCATCTACGATGATGCACAGATTTGTCAAATATAACCTTTAATAATATGATAATACGATTCAAGTCCCGCGTCTTCGTGAATGATCCGATCTAGGTTACTGCGGTTGAGCGCTAATTGTTCCGACAAGGATTAAACCTAACGGCTCGGTTTGTCCCATCTCTCGTATTCCCACAAATGTCCGTTAGACAATAAAAACTAAGTATGATTACCTAGCTACAATCTAGATCAAAACACGCTGTATAATGAATACAAGATTTAAGCTTCAGATGTGTTATCGCCCTCGCATGGTTTCTTGACGTAATCGTCGTCTTTTTCTGATAATGTGATAGAGTAAATGGATGTGCCGTCAGAGAATCTGTCTCTGTTCCGCCTACCGAAGATGCTGCTGCGAGACAAGGTGGACGCGGTTGAGATGGACACGTCGTCGCCACCCGACCGCGGAACCATCTTCCAAATGAGGAGTCCGATGCCGCCGAATGCGGCCACCACCAAGAACATGACCAGAGATACTTCACCAAACATACCTGGAAGGTAGGTAAGTCATGTTAATGTGACCCCATATATTAGGTAATCTTCATGCTAGATTCGTTTAGTGCCTATAGGTATAGGTATTTTGGAATGTTGGTTATATCATAACTTATATCATACATTTATTCGTAGGTACTTAAATAAGTACCAAATGTGTTTATACGAGTAATCGTAATGTTGGAACACGGGTACGCACCATCCTTAAAAAATAGGGCTATAGTTATTGGCCACTACATATTTAGTCATTGACCACATTTTCCGTTCACTGTTGACCACTCTTTACAATAAGACTTCTATTGGCTGGTTTCTTTCCGATTTGTTAGGTGTGGCCAATAACTATAGCAGTCAACCTATAACTTCCAATCTTATTTTTGTAAGGCCTAGTTTCTGTCAGTACTTACATTTATATTACCCATATGAAATGGAAAGGATTACGTTAACACATCCTAATGTTGTGTGTAAGTATTAAATGATTAGGTGACAATTTCCATGCTCTAAAAGAGGGTCATTGATGTTCTATGAGGTCGGTAGAAAGTGATACGTTTCTGCACTAGGGCATTTTACTTTTCAAGTACGATTTTTACCTTTTTTACGATAAACAATTAAAATTTTGTTTTAAATGGATTGTTATACAATGTCCATTACCTATGATATTTAAATCCCCATTCCATAAATAACGAAACATTTACCTAAATTGTTAATTGAAAATACTCTCAAGGAACACTATGAGTATTAGATAGATTGTTAACCATAGGATGAAAGGCATTTCTGCCGACAAAAGTCCGAGGTCAGACTTTCCTGGTATTCGAAATGAAAATTAGTGTTTAACTTGGACGAAAGGCATCATTTCATCCCTTGATTAACACTACTATTCTATCAATTAGTAAGTTTTGATTGTCACCTAACGAAATATTGAATGTACTCACTGGACTCGCTCTCCTGCTTCCTCGCTTCAAGTCTAAGCGGCTGCAGCTCATTATAATCATCATCGTCGTAGGGCTCCACGGAGCCCGGGTGGGGCTTCGTGTGCAGCAGCACGTCGCCGGGGTTGGCCTTGGGCAAGTTGATGCCGGCGCGGACGGTCAGGGTCTCCGGCTTGTATGTGCAGAGTACCAGGAAACTGGAAAAATAAAATAAAATAATTCAAACATGTTACTATGATTTAAGCAGATCTACCCAAAGCCAAGTAACTGTCGTATTGGCGTTGATGAACAAAATACGGAACTACGTAGGGCTTTTTTCTGCACGACACATTCATTAATTGACACTATCTATTGCTTGTTTGCCACCGACTTAGTAGAAAAAAATGTTTGACAGTCTTTCGCGGTCTCAACATTCCTCCTGTTTTACGACGACTTATATGTAGTTACGTCACGTGCTCGAAGTTAGTACATACCGATAGATTTGATTTGCGCGGGGTAGGTTAAAACACTTGAAACCCTTAGCATCTTTTACTGTACAGCCGCTCTTGTCATGATAAAAGCGCGTGATATAGGAACGTCGGACTATTTTTGGGTTGCCCCGAAGCTAATACTCGTAGTAACATACTTGCCTTTAAACATACCTCATCTCCCTATATACATATTGTGTACTTACCGTATTGTGCTATTATGCGTGAGTAATGGCCGGGTTTTCTTACACGATGACATATAAGTAGCGACCGTGGTGTCATTGATTTCAGAGCTGCACTAATCATGATGTAAGCGTCCTGGGCACTGTTGGGGTTGCCCTGCAGCGAGCAACATCAGTGCCCTTCAATGTAGACCTCACAAACATTATTTACTTACCGTCTTGTGCTGTGCGTAAGTATTGGGAGATTTTCTTGCACGATGACATAAGTAGCGACCGTAGTGTCATTGACCTCAGAGCCGCACTCGTCGTGATGGAACCGCAGGATGTACGCGTCCTGGGCGCTATTGGGGTTGCCCTGCAGGGAGCAGCGCTCGGCGGCTCCGCTGCCGCCGTCCGCGGCTTCCACGGCGATGCGCCCGCCGAAGTACGGCCCGGTTGACACCTCCACCTCGCTGGCGTGCGGTAAGCATTGAGTCGCTCGAGCTGAAACTGCAACACCCCACAAGTATGTATCTTGGCCTTAATACCACTGGTGTAAAAGCAGAGGCGTAACTAGGCGTGGGCGGCCTCGCGTAAAAAGGGTTGGCCTACTTTTTATTATCTTGGGAGTACACATTGAAAGAAGATGCGTCTTCGCCCACGGCTAGATTAGTTCACGCTACGCCACTGGGTAGAATTTAAGGAAGAACTGTCATTCATAACATTCGTATTTTTTCGAAATGCCATTCATACAAATTGCAAAATAATTATAAATCCGTAGACGTTATTTTTTCCTAAGTACAAACATCTGCTTTTTTTCTTTATTTTTACGCGTATTTCGACAAACACATCGAATAAAATAATGGTATAGCCGAGCCGGATATGACATAAGCATTGAGCCATAATTACAAGTACGTTTTATTACGTGGTTTATTATACACAATGCTCATGGGCATATAACTCACATCCTTTTGTTGGCACGATGATGATTTTGGAACCGATGGAGTGCGGATCGGCGAGGTCGCGCGCGTCGCGCCTGACCGGGCGCACCTCGAATGAGTAGGTGGTCGCCATGCGCAGGCCCGTGACACGCGTGCTGTACGCGCGTCCGCGCCGCGGCGCCGGCGTCGTCGATGATTCGATGGTGCGTGCTTTGTCATCTTCTATGTTCTCGACGACCTGTAGCAAGAATGATGAGGACTTAGCTTATTTGCTCGGGAGTTCTGATTCACTCAAATCAAGTTATTACATATAGACGTTTCTGATTAGTAGCAAATTCTACATAGAAGTTCCTAAAATGTTAGATATCGTCCACAACAAAATCCTGCCGCCTGTGTCATGCTACCAGTACAGCTAAGCGACCCAAGGCCTAGGAAGTAAAAGCTCTATAACTTCCATAAATAAATATTTATAGATAACATAAATAAACCACTACTTATATTTTATTATTCGCGCATTTATGACGGTCGCACTCTGCTTACGAAGTCTGGCATAACATAACAGCATTTAACATCCGCAACCGCCATCTCCATAATGAGCCCGACGTAATCACAATAAAATACCGTGCCAAAGGTTTTTATACCTACTTCACACTGCACTTTCTGCCTTACAGAGAAAATTCTACTTTACCCTATTCACCATATATTTTAATCCTCCTTGTATGTTGGTAGTTAACTGCTAGAAAAATAGTAAGTTCTTGCATTTATGTGTCCTGTGTAAATATGATTAGTTGTCATGCTGAACCATTTAGCGCTCTGGTGAGAGGCTTTGTGCATTCCGCGCGAGTATATTTATAATATTTAAGTAGTCTATTAAACAGTCACAAACATTTAAGAACTAAGTGGAACAGACATTATAGTACTAACTCGGTAGAGCTCTTAGTCGAATATTTAAGCCAAATAACTAATTGGAGTTTTGGATTTGTAGAATAGAAATAATTCATTCGAAAACACAAACACAAAATAGAAAATTATACAAAACAGAGAAACATAAAAAGGAGAAAGTGTCACGAAATGGTAACATCTAAGCATCTTACTGGCGACTTCCAGAGCTGATCTTCAGATGAGACTATCCGGTGAAAACAATCACGACAGGTAACAAAAAATAATATAAGGGCCTCCGCTAGCTGACGCGGACGCCCGCCGCGTGCGCGTGCTCGCGGGTCCTGCTCCCAAGCGAAATCCATCCGTCACACGCGCCCGCGCCAGTTAACGCTGTTCATACAATTTCTTATTAGACGGGCCGTCCGTTCCGGATAATCCGCGTCAGCTAGAAAGAACACCCTGCTTATATTTACCTACACAAAACGCCTGCTGTAGTTAAATAAATAATACTATGGCAACAGCTCTCCCGTACACTCCTAGAATACTTGAGAGCAGTCGCTGTTGCATAGATTTGGAAACTCCGGCAGCAGTACTGGCCCGAGCTCGCAGGAGTTGACCTCGAAGGCCAGGAATTTGGGTTTATCCACCACAGCTCTCCCGTACACCCATGGAGCACACGACAGCAATCCTTATTTCAAAAATTAGATACCTTAGTCCGGCAGCGGTACTGGCCCCAGGCCTGTAATTCGCAATAGTTGACCTGGAAAGCCAGGAGCTTGGGCTGATGGTCATCTTCAACTCGCCCGTATTCCCAGCGAAGCCGCACGTCGCGAAAGTCGGGCTCGCCGATCAAGTGTAGTACTTCTGAAAAAGCACACAGAGTTTAAGAACTTCGTGTTATACGGAAACGAAACGTTACTTGGCAAAATACCTATAGTGTACAGTCAGCAGCAAATTATTTATAACAATGTGATGAAAATGGTATGAACACCAACTTAATTAATATTGGAAAGTAATAAATTAAGCAGACTTAAACAGTGTTGCATCCTAAACGAATCCGGACGCTGTTTTTACAAAAGCCCATCTACACAATAATAGGATATTTCGCACGTAGGCCCATAAGTGTCGAGAAACATATTTATCTCATTTAAATTGGTTTTTTTTTTTTATACCACGACGGTGGCAAGCAAGCATACGGCCCGCCTGATGGTAAGCAGTCACCGTAGCCTATGGACGCCTGCAACTCCAGAGGTCGAGGTATATACAAGCTGTTTAATTTTATTAGTATACGGATAATGTGACCTTTATCAATATAAGATTTTTCTTGGGCTATTCAGTTAGCAAAAATAATTATTGTAATACATTAGTGTACAATTTTATAAAAGCCTTCTATTTTTAGGGTTCCGTAGCCAAATGGCAATTAGTCATGTCCGTCTGTCTCTCCGTTTGTCACAGCCACTTTTTTCCGAAACTATAAGAGCTATACTTTGGGGGTTCCCCATACTTAGAACTGAAACTCTAAAAATCTTTTTTCATCAAACCCATACGTGTGAGGTATAGGGATAGGTCTTCAAAAATGATATTGAGGTTTCTAATATAATTTTTTTCTAAACTGAATAGTTTGCGCGAGAGACATTTCCAAAGTGGTAAAAGTGGTCCCCCCCCCCCTGTAACTTCTAAAATAAGAGAATGATAAACCTAAAAAAATATATGCTGTACATTACCATGCAAATTTCCACCGAAAATTGGTTTGAACTAGATCTCGTTTAAGTAGTTTTTTTTAATAAGTCATGAAATTAAAAAAAAAATTCATCAAACCCATACGTGTGGGCTATCTATGGATAGGTCTTCAAAAATGATATTGAGGTTTCTATTTTTTTCTAAACTGAATAGTTTGCGCAAGAGACACTTCCAAAGTGGTAAAATGTGTCCCCTCCCTCCCTGTAACTTCTAAAATAACAGAATGATTAAACTAAAAAATATATATGATATACATTATCATGCAAACTTCCACCGAAAATTGGTTTGAACGAGGTCTAGTAAGTAGTTTTTTTTTAATACGTCATAATTGGTACGGAACCCTTCCTAGGCGAGTCCGACTCGCACTTGGCCGCTTTTATTAAATATGGGCCATACAATACAGTAAGATACCTTAAATGCAATCGACAAAGCTTCATCATTAAATTTGTTACGTTTGCAAGCAAAGTTCACAAGTTCGGCTGTGTCATTTTCAGTAATCACAATACTATAATTATTTACGCTCTCTTTTCCTTTATTATCGTAATGAAAAGTCATTATTCCCTTTTAATTAGTGCGTCGATATTTTCTCGTGGCGCCACGCCACGCTTGGATGGTCGTCTATTGGATGACTTGGATGAGCAACTCCGCTCGTACCATTGACCTAATGCCTTGTTCATTGGTCCGTCTTCTATCTAGATAATTTACGGGTTGTAAAATTAGAACTTGAAACCTTTCTCTTCAAATCGTTCCTAGCTCTGTAACTTTTCAATTATTCCTGTAATTTTCTTTTTCCTGTAAGTTATGTCTCGCCTTGATTGTTCATTTACCCGTAACTGTTAGGTAAATAGTAGTTTACCTTATAAGATCTGCTATAAAACAAAACAACCGCAAAGTACAAGTAGGGTACCTACATAAAAGTGGTTATTTGTAATAGAAGCGGGTATCTGATATACAAAGCAAGCGCAGGCCATGCGCCAATCGATGGCCGCAGGCGGCGTCCGCGAGCCTGGCCACCTGACAGTAATGAGAAATTTATCTATGTGGGACAATGGAGTGCTCCATTACACACTGTATAACTAATTACAAGGCAATACCGCTTTCACACAAATTTAACGAATTTATTAACGCGTAAATTGCCCTGAACGAATTTGTCTATGTTGAATGAACCACGCACGTAATTTATGTTTGTTCATACTTGTTGATGCTGTTTAAATATTTACAACATGTTTAACAAAACAATAATAGTACTGGCAGGGTCCGTATGATCTGCTATGTCATAATATCTGATGCCCGGATAAGCTCCATTGCACACGTTTATAAAGTTTCAAAAAAAGTAGTAAAAAAAATATAATTGGCCGAAAGGACGAAAAATGTACCACTTTCGGTGACAAAAATGTGGTGAGGTGAAATTTACGTCATCTGATACCAATTCAACAGATAGGAATTTATATGTAGCTTCAGAAACCACTCGTCTGCCAGGTCCTGTATGGCCGGAAGTGCGTCTGCCGGGCAGTTGAAAGGTAGATACGAAAAAAAGTGAAATTTACGTCATCTGATACCTAGATGAGACTGTTGGCAACATATAGCATTTTTATGTAGCTTCAGAAAACACTCGTCTGCCAGCTCAAATGGCCGGAAGTGAGTCTGCCGAGCATTTAAAAGTGACGTTATCAGTAGATTGGGATATCTTTGAAATGCTCGTTAGATGACGTAAATTTTTCTTTATTTGACTCTGGATGTGGTACTTTTTTCGTGTGCTCTCGGCCAATCCTAATTGTTTTTACTATATTATCAGATGACGTAGCAGATCATACGGTCCCCGCCCGTACTGCAACATTTAAAATAAATCAAGAAAGTCATAGCGCAGCTTCATACTTTTCACTGACCAAAACACATTGACTGTTGATGACGGTGCATTTTTGTAATTCACCAATTTTTGGTTAATACGTTGCACCACTTGAAATAAGCACTTCAAAACTTCGAAAGTTGTTCGTTTTTGTGAAAACGATTTCAACAAACCTTGTTTGGGGCATTTGGTGGTGAATAGGTACGTGATACTTACTCGTACTTTTTTGGAGACACTTCCAATGACATTTCGTTTATTTTTATAAAAACGATAAGGCCCGGCCTACAATGTATTGTGTTAAAACGAAGGTAAATTGGTGTCGATAATAGGTTAGGTACCGACGGCAGCGCCGCGTAAAGTTATCATAGGACTATTTGGAACCATGAAAGTCATATTATTATTCTACATGTTCAATTTTCTATACATAGTAGGTAAGCTCCCCGTAATAGTTTGGAAGGAATACGTAGAAATACCAACCTATGGTTTCCAAGTTGACCTATTATACTTAAATATTTTTATTTAATAATAATAATTTAGCCTATATACGTCCCACTGCTGGGCACAGGCCTCCTCTCAGAGGACTCGGGCTATAGTCCCCACGCTAGCCCAATGCGGATTGGGAACTTCACATACACCTTTGAATTTCTTCGCAGATGTATGCAGGTTTCCTCACGATGTTTTCCTTCACCGAAAAGCTAGTGGTAAATATCAAATGATATTTCGTACTTAAGTTCCGAAAACTCATTGGCACGAGCCAGGATTTGAACCCGCGACCTCCGGATTGAAAGTCGGACGTCATATCCACTCGGCCACCACCGCTTTTTTTTTTGGATTTAGGTATATTTGATCGAAAATTTTACTACATATAGGTAGGTACTTTCCGTACGTGATGCTGATACCTACTTAGTAATGACTAAGGACTTTCGTAATAAAGCGCAAATAATTCGCAAATGAAAAAAGACAACACTAATTTGATGCTCCGTCATTTCCTTTAAGTAAATACATTATAAAATACCAACCAATAAGTTAGGCGATAACTGTTCGTAATGTTAAAAGCGAGAATGTAGGTAGATTCAGAGGTTTGGCAAATTAGATAGACAGGTCGTTATCTACATTCTACATGAGTCTCCACTAATGAGCTTTATAGTTTCGTGATAGTTTCTTTCATCAGGTGCCGGATACAAAGTCTTACGTGCGCGTTTTTTTGGGCACTTATCTACTTACTGCTTACTACTAGCCTTTCTCCGCAGGCGTTTTGTCTGGTTTCCCGTGGCATAGGCCTCTCCTATATTCCTCCACGCGTCTCTGTCCAGAGCCTGTCTTCTCCACAAGGCCCCAGCTATCTGCCTAAACTCTTTTTCCCAACTCCTTTTTTTGCCCACCATCATTCCTTTTTCCGTCTCTTGGGTGATGTGTTTTGACCATTTTTCTCTCTTGTCTCGGTGCATGTGGCCGGTGCACTTCCACTTTAGTCTATTCATAGTGTAGTTTACGTCGATTATTTTTACAGTATTCAACATGCTACTTTCCATACTATTTTGGCAGTCTTGGAGAGCTTTCCATTCCTTGACAGGTAATGCCCATGTTTGACATCCATATGTAAGGCAGGAAAGGATTTATTGTAGTCAACTAACCCTTATCAATCAATCAATCAATCGTTTATGTGCATCTGACAAAAAACATAGTACAATGCATATTATAATTTCGACATGCCCGTCTGTCTGTCCGTCCGCGAGTTTGCTCCGTGAGCGTTAGTGCTAGAAAGCTACAATTTAGCATGGACAACAACTCAATCATGGCAACAAAATGGTTTTGTTTTTAAATAAAGGCACCTCTCCCACATTTTTTTTTAATTTTACCCTATGTGTCGTTGGATCGGTATTTAAAAATGAATAGGGGTCTTTAATAAAAATAAAAAATATTTTTTTATTATAAAAAAAATCATGTAAGTATAGCAAATTACATAATATAACAAAAAATAACCGGCCAAGAGCATGTCGGGCCACGCTCAGTGTAGGGTTCCGTAGTTACTCTTCCGTCACAATAAGCTAAACTGGAGCTTAAAGTGTAGTAAATGGTACCTTTCACCCGAGTTAAACAAATAGGCAAATTTGCATAATCAGTACGTAATTAAAGTAAGTCTTTTTACTATGAAGGGAAAACTTTTTGCGATAACTCAAAAACAGCTAAACTGATCATGTCCGCTATAGTTTTCGTTTAATGTCTTTCTTAAGCCCTACTTCCACGATTTTTTTCATATTTTTTGGACCTATGGTTCAAAAGTTAGAGGGGAGGACACATTTTTTTTTCTTTCGGAGCGATTATCTCCGAATATATTCACTTTATCAAAAAATGTTTCTTAAAAACCCCTGTTAGTTTTGAAAGACCTTTTCAACGATACCCCACACTCTAGGGTTGAAGCGAAAAAAAAAATTCACCCCCACTTTACGTGTAGGGGAGGTACCCTAAAAAAAATTAAATTGTTAGATTTTATTGTACGACTTTGTCGGCTTTATTGATTTATATATCCATGCCAAATTGCAGCTTTCTAGCACTAACGACCACGGAGCAAAGCCTCGGACAGACAGACAGACAGACAGACAGACAGACAGACGGACATGGCGAAACTATAAGGGTTCCGTTTTATGCCATTTGGCTACGGAACCCTAAAAAGAAGATACATACTAAAATATATCTAAACATAAAACTTATTAAAAAGTATAGCATATTAAATACTTTCAATGAAAACTATAGCGAACATGATCGGTTGAGCCGTTTTTAAGTTTTTGGAAAAGTCTTCCCTTCTTAGTAAACCTACTACAAAGGTATTTCTACTACCACCTTTTGCTTGTTATACACAGGATACCAACTAATAGCCCCCGTTCAAGGCAGCTTATATATAGCGGGTAACTAAGTACGGACGGAGCTCTACACTGAGCAATGCCCGACATGCTCTTGGCCGGTTTTTTTTAATGGTTTTACATAATGAGTGCCAGGAACCCGCTCGGCGGGTTTTCTGTTCTAGTCGCTTTCCTCTACAAAGCGGGAAAACGTTGGGATCGGTTACGAGCGTAGCGCTACGTTAGCACTGTTGGCAGTGAATGTTTTAATTTCATGTGTTCTCAAGATTCCCAGAACTTGTAGGTTATTCCTACTCAGAATCACAACAACCATTGATTGTACTATAACAAAAAATTGTTCCGTGAATTTCAATATCATACTTATATGGGTGTTTACGCTCCGCTCGTAAGATTACCTAATCTATGCAAGTTCGCAAAGTACCTAGCTGTAATTGTCTAATAAGAGACTCATCCCACGCTGTAAAAGTGCACATAGCAGCTCTACATTTTTAGCCTGTCACATCACATGTCGCAACATATTGGTTCTGAGAATTTAAGTATGAGTGAAAGTGGAAGTAGCCGGGCTCCGGGCTGTCTTATGTTATTGTCGTTAGTCATATTGATTGATAGTCATTGTAGTGTCAGAGGATACTATTAGACATAAAAGTATCGCGGTAATTTTCAGCATCACGATTCCATGACTCTAACAAATGGTTGTTCTTAAATAAATAAATAGTAAACATTTATCACGTTTCTTGGCTCACAGAATGTCTATAGCAGTAACAAAAGTTAACCTCATAGTTTTAGTGTTAATATTTAATATGCTAACATACGCATAAGTTACGTTTACTTGTTTATTTCTCACTACACCCACCTTGACACTTTTCTGTTTTGCCCTATGGTTGACTGGTAGAGAATGTCTTTAGTGGCATTAGGTCAGACACCCCCATTTTCATACCGCTTTGAATAAAAAATGTGATACCGGAACGACACGAGGTCTCAAGCTATAAATTGGCTGGTCCTCGAAATGAAATCACAAGCTCATTAACATTTTTACCGCAGCGCGCATTTGAGCGGATGCCGCCGCGAGACCGAACGGTGTGCGGTGTAACATACTGTTCGAGTACCGCTATAATATTAACTTGGTATATCGAATTTATATGGACTACCTACCCAAAAATGTCAGTCGGGTCATACTGAACAATAGTCACTACATTGTTCTGATAGGAATCATTAATTACAGAACATAAATAAATATCCGAGCACAAATGTTACACGAATCTGTCTAGTTTCGTAACTCCGACTTTCATAAGGCGTGTACTGATTTAACAAGCGGGTTCATAGGGCACTAAATTTGACATATTTATATTTAAACTTTGTTTTTCAATATAATATCGAACACTTATTTACTGTGACTTTAAAAGGTCAAAAAAAATCCACAGTTCAATCCTCATTAATTGTATTATTTAATATAGGTAGTCCAAAAATTCAACGTCAGCGGTACTGGATTAGTACCGCCACTTTATGGCAGGCAGGTTCAGTTATGTATGTATTTATTATGTACTGGATATGTCATTTATTGTTATGATGTGGATGTGAGTGTGGTACTCATTATTATGATGTTTCCGTATGATTCAGCCAGCACCACGGTTGGGTGACGGCGGCAGATTTAAAACAGTAACATAGATGGTGTGACGGATGCGCAGGCTCGGGCTGCATGACCCGCCGCCGGACCATAACGACCATTGTTGTAGTGTCGACGCGCTTCGACCGCTTCACTTTATAGGCAAATAGGCAATGTAATTATTCACAACACTGTGTTTTGTGACAGTGCAAAAATATAATTAGTACACATGCTGAAAAGATTAAAGATACTCGGGACTTTTAAATCGTAGGAAGGTACTTAAATAAAATACGTGTTGTGAGTTAGTTCACAACTGAGCATCTAGCTGAAAAAGCTAAAATTAGATTTTTTTACAACTCGACTGATTTTGCGACCTTATCCTAACTCATAACACTGTTCATTGGAATATAAGTACCTACCTACACGCTTTCTCACGTGACTTATATTGTATAAGTACTAAGCTTTGTTTGTAACTATTTTGTACAACACAATCGTAATAACATAACATATTAACCTTCAATAGCCGCGACGTACACAGCGTGACCTTAAACAAACATGCGCGACTAGCCCTAGAATTACCACAGCCCATTTCGCAGGACTCCGTTGTTCCCTGAGTGAACTATAAAGCACCATTATCATATGACAATTCCCACGCCTTACGAAGTCATCGCAGGTCACCGCAGTTGTCATGATCCTCGCTATTATAATAAAGAACTACAAAGTAAACCGGTGATCACGACGCAAGAAATAACACTATCTTGCGGTACGATGATTTGAATGTTTTGAATGAATGTACAAGTTTGGAATATTGGATTTCTTATTATAACTTTTTGGAATCTTTTGCTAGAGTTTATCTAATTTGTATTAGTACCTGTTTAGAGCTAATTAATATTAGAACTTTTCCGATTGGGCTGGTGGAGTGAAAGTAGTTTACGTGAATCGAAGTGGTTCGAAGTTAGGGCAATATGACTGATATAGGTCTATCATCCGTGTCTATACTAAAACGGGAGAAGATGACGTCGGAGGCGGTTCGTGGGTCAAACCCAGTGGCTTGCAGATAAGAAATGTAACGTGTGCTATGATTTGTAATTAGTCTTGCCCAGTAAAGACTGTGAGTTGAACATCGCATTTCATTGAAAGCCCTCGTCATCCACTATTATGATGTGCTGTCGCTAGTATGATATGCCCACAATTCCCGACTTACAATACTTAAAGTAGCGACCGCGATATATCAAAGAGTCAGGTGGAATGCAATACGCATAAAAGGTCCTCCTCCCATTCCCAAATTCCCAAAAGAGCCCGGGGAGCCGCTAGCTAATTTAATTCCAAGAATTCACGCTGGCGCTAATTTTCAAATAAGTAAATAAAACGGCCAAGTGCAAGTCGGACTCGCGCACTGAGGGTTCCTTACAAACCTGTAGGTATACCTATATTATATGATGTAACAAAAAAATTACGGTTTTCGAAATTTTTCCTTTATCTGTGTTATAAGACGTTGCTTCGTACCAAATTTCAAGATTCTGAGTTCACGGGAAGTACCCTGTAGGTTTTGATTCCCTT